>NC_089800.1:81068768-81668768 GCF_029633855.1 Hoplias malabaricus
TGATGATCAGTGGAGCTAAGTGATATAAGCACAGATGGATGTTAGGTCCTGCTTTGGCATTCCTGCCTGTCACACCTCCACCAGTGCCTTTGGAAGAGCTGCAGGGTTGTCAGCTATATACAGTATATATATATACATATGTGTGTGTGTGTGTTTGTGTGTGTGTGTGTGTGTGTGTGTGTGTGTCTTACATTTCAAGTACAGTCCATGACAAAGTCCTGTAAAGTAACTTGAGGAGATATTAGAAATGTTTGGATGAGGGGATCTCACACAGCAGCTGAAAAACTTCTTACTTTTTCAAACTACTAAAATGTCTTCTGTATTTTCTGGCAGACAGAGCTTCATTTACAAGCTGCATGGTGTTCCTTTCCTTAATACATCACACAGCAATCAAACTTTTCAGTCATTGACCTTTCTCTTCTGTTTCCAAAGAAATCTCTGCAGTAATGAATATCGTAATAAAAATAGAGCCATGTGTTTTTAAGGGTCATAGCCAGACTGTAAAAGTTAACATGTTAACCAGGACAGATGATCACACAATGTGAACTTTATATGTGTGACTGTAATGGACTGAACACTAACATTTACATCTTGTTTGTTTGTTTTCTTCCTCGCGTATTTCATTCCATTTTTAGATAAAGGAAACAAAACCTCTTGTACAGGAACATCCTGGCCTAGAAGGTGAATTTGTTCACAGGCATGAGTGTGTGCTGCTCTGTGATTGACTGCTGCTCACCACAATGCTGATCTAGACGAAGGAGTTACAGAAGATGAACAATTAAATGAATTAATGCTTTTAGAAACTGCAAAATCTAAAAACTAAACAAAATTGGGTGGCAGCAGGTTAGTGTCGCAGTCACACAGCTCCAGGCACCTGGAGGTTGTGGGTTCGATTCCCGCTCCGGGTGACTGTCTGTGAGGAGTGTGGTGTGTTCTCCCTGTGTCTGCGTGGGTTTCCTCCGGGTGTTCCAGTTTCCTCCCACAGTCCAAAAACACACGTTGGTAGGTGGATTGGTGTCTCAAAAGTGTCCGTAGGTGTGAGTGTGTGAGTGAATGTGTGTCTGTGTTGCCCTGTGAAGGACTGGCGTCCCCTCCAGGGTGTATCCCCACCTTGCGCCCAATGATTCCAGGTAGGCTCTGGACCCACCGTCACCCTGAAATGGATAGGCTTTTACAGATAATGGATGGATGGAAATAAACAAAATCTCCCACCAGTGCAGTACAAAAAAGTGTGTTTGCCAAACTCTGTACAACCTGCAGGAATCCTAAGTTATCTTCAAAACTTTGTCACATTTGTGATGAATCTAATCACACAAACAGGATGTCAGTAAGTCCACTAATGTTAAAGAAATTAACATATACTGATGTATACCTCTGTGTGCAGTGAGTGAATACAAAGCCGCTGTCTCATAAGGGACACAGTGATGAGTTGTAATGAATGTAAGTGATTGGAAGTCATTTGAAATGAGTTTGAGAGCACCACTATAAACTTCATCTAACTGACACCTAAAATATGATATAAAATCTAGTCCAATTATAGTCGTGTTAAAATGTGGACCAGCACAGCCTGACATTTTAATGGCATATCTTTATGTCATAAGCTACAGGAATAGTCAAAAAATGTTGAGAAAACTAATTGCAACAGTCAGTGCAGTGATCTAAGGCTGAACCTATAATGGCTGCCTACTTTTCCAAAAGGTTTATTGTTTGTTGGATGGGGTGGGGGGCTTGGAAAGTAGAACTTGTTTTAAAATGGTAGGTGCTATTAAAAGACATCATGTGTAAAACATGAACAGTTCACTACATGACCATACTAACATGTTGTCATTTGAAGGTTCAGAAGACTTTGTTTCATCTTAATTTGTAGCTAGTGTATGTTCACTAAGTGAGCTCATATCCACCGGTGGTGCTGTTTCACTACACTCTCTCTGTTATTTCCCCAAAGAAGAGCTACAAAACCAGTGCAGTTAGTGATAGCATTACACCAACTCAAAACACATTGTGTACATTGTATTTGCACATATTCTGTATTAAACTCTTAACCTTCTTTCTAGGTAAGAACACATAGGTATTGTTTGTTATTGCACTTAAGCTGCGTTAATCCTCTGTTTCTTTCTAGGTGTCGGCTCTGGCCTTGCTTTGGCAGTGCCTGAGCTCAAGGGTATTTTAGACTGATGTATTTGTGCTAGCCGGAATACAAACTCCAACAGAACAAAGCACTTTTGTAAGTGGCATCTGCTAAATGGTGTAGATCCTTGAAATGCTATTTTAGTACAAATATGTATGTTTTCAGCTTTATAACTTGGGATCATTCATTCATTCATTATCTGTAAGTGCTTATCCAGTTCAGGGTCACGGTGGGTCCAGAGCCTCCCTGGAATCATTAGGCGCAAGGCGGGAATACACCCTGGAGGGGGCTCCAGTCCTTCACAGGGCAACACACACTGACACATTCACACCTACGGACACGTTTGAGTCGCCAATTCACATACCAACGTGTGTTTTTGGACAGTGGGAGGAAACTGGAGCACCCAGAGGAAACCCACGTGGACACAGGGAGGACACACCAACTCCTCACAGACAGTCACCCGGAGGAAACCCACGCGGACACAGGGAGGACACACCAACTCCTCAAAGACAGTCACCCGGAGCGGGAATTGAACCCACAACCTCCAGGTCCCTGGAGCTGTGTGACTGCAACACAACTTGGGATCATATCTGTTCTAATGTAAAATTATGTAGGTAATCCAAAGCCTAACAGGTTATTTGTAATGTCATAAACAATGCCCTGCTAGGGCTAGAGAAAGCCATCTTCTTTTTTTTTTTAAAGTGAATTTTCTAGGAGGCATGAGATAAAGTGTGTGTGTTTGGGGGGTAAAAGGGAAAGAGAGTGGGAACAGGGACAGTAGTACGTTCTATAAATGGGGATGTAGCCTTTAAAATTTTGGGAATAACTTCTGTAGGGCAATTGTACACATCGCAGCCTGGTTTCAGCTACAGTTTAGGTTCCACGCCATTAAAACTGGATCTACACACTCTACATGGAGTCAGGAGCCATTTGAGATTTGCACGTTTAAATATCAAAATCTCTATCTAGAACAATCCAAATATTGACCTAGGCCCCAGTGTATTGAAGTTAAGAGTAGCTCAACCCATAGGTAAGACCATGATAACGAAACTGTGCTGTCAATGTGATCATGTATTAACAGCTTTAAGTTAATATTGAAGCACTACTGCGCATGTAAACACGGATAATGAGATCATTTCCACTGCCTTCCATCCAAGCACAAGCGAAGAGAAAGGAAGAATCCCAGCAGCGTCTGCAGTGTGTTCCTCTGTGTGTAGAACAGAGGCAGCCGTACGCGAGCAAAACCGACGGTGGTCTCACTGGCCTCCCCCTTCCCTCTTTCCTCCTTCCAAATCCGGTAATTACGTTTCATACATCAATAATGAGTGAATGAGGAAGGCTGCAGATTTGACGAAGCTGGAGCGATAGGCATTGAGTGTGTGAGAACACACACGCTCCCAGATGGGCCGTCTATGAAGGCTTCTGTGTCCTACTTTAACCGCCCCTGTAAATAATACATTCGTGCTCTCTCTCTCTCTCTCTCTCACTGGAGGAGGAATAAAGAGATGGAGAGATACCCACAGTGCACTGCTTCCTCCTGTCTGCCTCCGAACAGACTGGAGGGGGCTGAGATCCTGCATCTCACCGTCAACTATATAGGTAAGGGAGGAATATATTCTGCAGGGTGTTTATAAATTATACATCGCAAACTCTGTGCCTGACACTGACTGCTGCTTTACAGTGCATTAGCAGGTGGGCTTCCTTATTGGAGCACTTCAATTCTTTTTTCGCATTATTGTTATAATTATAATACTGTTTCGATTGTTCTTATTTGTGTACGTAGCCCACAGAAGCCTATGTTTATGTAGCCCATCCATTAACCTTAGGCTGCTCTTTACCATACAGAGAGAGAGAGAGAGAGAGAGAGAGAGAGAGAGAGAGAGAGAGAGAGAGAGAGAAAGAAGTGACAGAGCAATGAGATGGAGGGAAACAGACTGAGAAAGACAGAGGGAAGAAGGAAAGAGAGCAAGTCAGCTTTAATTGGTGACCGGCTGCCAAGCCTCTCTCATTTTTTCTCCTCTCCCTCCTCTCACTGTTTTCATATCTCTCTACATCCCCTCACTACGCTTATCTCTGTGTCTCTGCTCTTCTCTCCCTCTCCCTGTGTTAATGGTGGCTGCGTGTAAGGCAGGCAGCTTCAGTGGTGTGTGCTGGGCTGAAGCTGAGTGGTTAATGACGTCCATGCTGCATCCAGCCCATTGGCCAGAGAACCAGATCAACAAGGGCTGAGAGAGGCAGAGCCAGACTGGCAGGGAGAAGAGAGAGAGGGAAGGGGGGGGGGTAGTGAGAGAGAGAGAGAGAGAGAGAGAGAGAGAGAGAGAGAGAGAGAAAGAGAGAGAGAGAGAGAGAGAGAGAGAGAGAGAAAGAGAGAGAGAGAAAAGAAAATATGGCTGCATGATACTTTTCACTCTTCTGAGTCACTGTAGACTGTGACAGTGGGGTTCTGTGTGTGCATCTGTGGGAAAGCTCTATAGACTAGATGTGACATTTTTGTTTTTGTTTTTGCCCATTGTCAGGACACACAAGCAAATCAACCAAAAAAAAAGGAAAAGATAACAATAAGCATAATTTAAAAAGCTATGTTATAAATAGCTATAAAATATAATAATAGCTATAGCTGGGCTTATTTTTGGACGTTCCTTGGGTTAAAGCCAGGTTTAGGAAATGATATAGAATATAAATGTCTTACTAATTCATATTTTCTTAAATAAATTCCTAAATATTCTTAAATAAAAATGAGCTGTTCTATTACTATTACTAGATGTATTTGTTAGACATGGTATATGTTGTTTGTTGTTGCTTTTGGGTAAAGGCCTTGTATATCCAAAATCATAATTTTAGAGAAAAAAAGAGAATATATATATATACAATGTCTACATCCCAAAATTTGTGCTTCTTACACGAATGAAACCGACGTTTGGCATTGGCATGAGTGACCAAAGGTTTGGCTATAGCAGCCCGGCCGTGTATATTGACCCTGTGGAGCTCCCGACCGACAGTTCTGGTTGAAACAGGAGAGTTGAGGTGCACAATTAATTCTGCCGTGATTTGGGCAGCCGTGGTTTTATGTTTTTTGGATACAATCCGGGCCAGCACCCGAACATCCCTCTCAGACGGCTTCCTCTTGCGTCCACAGTTAATCCTGTTGGATGTTTTTCGTCCTTCTTGGTGGTGTGCTGACGGTATGCTTACCCTGGATACCGTGGCTCTTGATACATCACAAAGACTTTCTGTCTCGGTCACAGATGTGCCAGCAAGACGTGCACCAACAATTTATATATATATATATATGAAGAATAAAGTTATGTTAAAACAAAGCAAACCATTGTTTTTCTTGAAATACCCATTGTTTGAAATTCCCAATACGTTTGATGTGTCACATGACCCTCTTCCCATTGAAAAAACAAAAGTTGGCCGACTTCAAAATGGCCGCCATGGTCACCACCCATCTTGAAAAGTTTTCCCCCTCCCATATTCTAATGTGCCACAAACAGGAAGTTAATATTACCAATCATTCCCATTTTATTAATGTGTATCCATATAAATAAATATGTGTGTGTGTGTGTGTGAGTGTGTGTGATTTGAGTTTTTGGATTTTGATTTATATGTATATAGTAAATGTAGCTAATACAAATAAATGATGTACCAAATCATTTCTATATGTGACATATTACTAACATATTATTATACATTTGTATATGGGAATGCATGTCAGGCCCTTTGTCCTGACATTGTATAAAAACACACCCCCATCTGTGTGTGATTGTGTCTGTGTATGAGTATGTGTCCTGTTACGTAAGTCCAGCCGTCTGAGCACAGCTAAGCTAATCTGCAAGCGCAGCTCCTCATCCCCCCACCCCCCCTCCGCATGTCCCAGATGTGACAAAGTGCAAGCTGTCAGCGGCCAGTCACAGAGTTCACCAATACCAGCCACTTTACCATACATTATTCACCTCACACTCCACTCTGTGAGGGATTCTTTTCAGCCACCTCCAGTCTATTCCGCCACCATCCCTGTTTTGGTTTATTGCTCAGCATGTGGCATTTTGAGTGCAATGGATAATGGCTATATGCAGAGCTGACGTATAATAGCAAATTATTCACGATCCATGAATAGAAATTCCAGGCACAGTGGTAATGATCATTATTATTCCTATTCTCCTCATGTTGCCGTCTTAAAGTTAAACCCACTGTGGGAAATGAATCTCCAAAAGGTATCACTCTTCTTTCACTGGCCCCGCTGAGACACAGGCAAGGTCAGTTTCTGAAATAATGGCCAATAGCATGATGTAAAACACACTGCGGTTTTCACTGATCAGCACGCCTCCAAGAAAGACGAGTTTGGCTTTATTAATATGCCACACATATTCATTACTGAAAAAAACATTTATGTTTGTTCCACCATTCATCCATTCATCCATCCATCGTGCATGCATTTTAACATGCGCGGCAAAGCTGAGATGGCAGTAAGTGCTTCCCCTGGGCTGCATCACGTGATGATCGTGCGAAGCCTTTTATCAAGCTTTCTGATCATGCCTGAACAATTCAGAATCACTCGCAGTTGCCTCTTTGTGAGGGACTGCACTAACACTGCTTGCCTAACTGCACACAATGGCCACAGAAACATGCAACATGTAGCTCCATCTTGATGGAATATGATTAGAGACTATAGCTCCATCCTGATGGTGCATAATTAGAGACTGTAGGTCCATCTGTTCTCTCTTATAGTTTCTAGATACCTCTGTTTGGTGTCATACTCTGTCACTGATGTATTTAGCTCAACCACCAAAACCACAGTGTCTATGAATGGCCCACCACCCAATAATTATATGGTCAAGAGTAGGATTTGGGGTTTTGATTGCACCGAGCCATAGGAACATAACTGAGGTCCAGTGCTAGTGTTAAGTAATTAGTTTTAGTCAAAAATAAAAGTCTCTAATGAACACCAAACATATAACATATAACTCAACTTCTCCAGATAAAATAGGCTCACTGCCCACAGCTCAGTGTTATGGGGCTTTATATTCTTAGCCCACACCTGGCTTTGAGTGATGTGACCTTGGGATCATTTGCAGCTGCTCCATAGGGTTCAGATCCGTTTCATACATTTCTATGCATGCAAAAAGTTTAAATGAGCTGAATTCACTAATTATAAGACCTTACTACATAAGTGTAATGTATATGTGATCATCAGTCTATATGTTAAACCAGACATTGTGCTCAAAGTGTTCAGAACGCAGCTGTCATAGATTTTTAAAGCAGTATATATTCAACTTTTCAATGTGTTGAAGACCAGAGGAGTGATGAAAAAAAAAAAAAACGTCTCTCTTTGATAATCTCCACCAAGCATTGGAACAAAGAACAATTAGTGAGAGTCAACAAAGCATAATATCTAGTGCTTACATTTCATAGTTTGTTTGAAATAAATCCTCAAAAATACATCTGCCTGGAAGGCTGTCTGAAACCCAGCGATCTAATTAGCTTAAAAAATTATGAGCTATTTTATTTGGAAACTTACATTGGCTTTGATGGATGGCAGCGGAAAGTTGAAATGTCATTCAAATCAGAAAGGCCATAAAGCATGACATATACATAGCTGTGACCTGACAAGAGACTTAAAGCCAGTGCTCATTTATATGATGAACATTGAGTCGGTTTGCTTATATTTACTGCTTTGGCATGCACATTCATCACAAGATTAAAACCAGTGACAGATGAAATTACTAACAAACATTAAATATCTTGTTATAAAGAATACTGACATGGGGTTGGTTATATATTTGGCAGCAAATAAACAGTCCGTTCTTTAAGGTTACATTTTGGAAAAAGGAAAATGGGAAAATGGAAAACGTAGAAGCAGCTTGGACCTAATGGATAAAAAAATGGCCTTGGGACCAAAAGGTCACTGGTTCGATCCGCACAACCAGCAGGAAAATTGGGTGTGGGGGAGTGAAAGTATAGCCCAGTCTTCTCCCTCAATTCAGCAAGGCATCTTACCACCAACTGCTCCTCATGCGCTAGGGATGGCTGTTGATAATGTGGAATCTGTTTCATGGGACGCCTAAGACTCACTAACGTGCGAGAGAGTGAAGTGTTCTGCACAGGTGCTACACAGCCCCACATACCAAATGGGCCAGCCTTCTCTTCCCATGTTCATCAAAAGGTTCATCATCACTCAGTGTCCTTACTTTAACTACGTAGTTACTACACACTTTTTAGCAGGAACACCTGCAAACATTATTACCATGGAAATCTGAGCCTTGTCAAAGTCATCCAGATCCTTATGCTTGCACATTTTTCCTGGTTCCCATATAATAACTTTAAGAACTGACCTTTTACCTGCTGCCTAAATATATCCCACCCCGTAAATGGTGCCACTGTAACAAGAAAATCAGGATTATTAATTTGACCTGGGGCGACACGGTGGCACAGCAGGTAGTGTCGCAGTCACAAAGCTCCTGGAGGTTGTGGGTTCAAGTCCTGCTCCGGGTGACTGTCTATGAGGAGTTTGGTGTGTTCTCCCTGTTTCTGTGTGGGTTTTCTCCGGGTGCTCTGGTTTCCTCCCACGGTCCAAAACCACACGTTGGTAGGTGGACTGGCAACACACAAAAAAGAAGTGTCCATAGGTGTGAATGTGTGAGTGTGTGTCACCCTGTGAAGGACTGGCACCCCCTCCAGGGTGTGTTCCTGCCTTGCACCCAATGATTCCGGGTAGTCTCTGGACCCACCAGAAACTACTGATACTGGAATCCTGTGCTAGCATTTCTCCTGCGGTGTTGCTATCAGTGTGTGAAGAGTGGGAGAAGAGTGTTGCATTAACAATCCAACACAATGGGCAGCACTTTGAACACATTTTATAAGTGGTCAGAAACTTGTAAATAACTCATGAAAGAATAAAGTTACATTAAAACCAAGCACAGTATTGTTTTTCTTGTGAAATATTCAATAAGTTTGATGTGTCACATGACCCTCTTCCCATTGAAAAAACATGTTGGATCCAAAATGGCTGACTTCAAAATGGCCACCATGGTCACAACCCATCTTGAAAATTATCCCCCCTCCTATATACTCATGTGCCACAAACAGGAAGTTAATATCACCAACCATTCCCATTTTATTACCAACTAAAATAATGCACAAGACTCCATAAATAGATTTTCCCCATTTTCTATATACACATATAATATTCAAGCTTTCTACACTATCAAAGGAAAAAATATATATTTTCATGTTCAATGTTTTGTACTTTGAAGAGTCTCTCTGACATTTTAAATAATAGCCGCACATTTGTTTTGTCCAGTATTCTTACAAAATGTCAGACAGGAGAATTCTTTGTCATGGGAAGAGCCTCCATGGCTCTGAGCTGCAGATATTTGAGGCGGAACGGAGGATGGGCTGATGTCGCCTGACTGCGGCTCCTCTGCTCCAGACACCTTTACTCTCCCACAGGGAACTGACTCTGCCCTCCGTCAAAACAAACCAGGCTAAAAATGGAAGCTAATTATAGAGGAGGAAAAGACAGAGGAGAGCCCCTTCCTCCAGCCTCTGAGCAGAGCTGTTTGCACAGTCTCAGCCTCAGATCCTCCATCCAGAGGTAAATGCTCCAGAAAAGTGCCACACAGGGCTCTTTGAAGGATGCCATAGAAGAATCAACTTGATATCCTTAATAAAACCTGTTTGATAATGAGATCTGGGACAGAATAAGAGCCTTTCTTTAGGAAAGTGCCATCACATAAATTTAAATTTCTGTACCGATGCAACATGAGAGTCCCACTAACAACCTTTATTTATTCATTTATTTATTTGTTTATTTATTACTACAACCAGGTTCTACAGACTCACACATCTCTTATAAACATGGTTCTCTCAGAAAGCATCCTTTGATAGTTTGTGTAGGATCTTCTATGGCAACACTACGTACTCTAAGCCTCTGATTGATTCAAATACCAAAAATGTATCAGTTGAAGGTGATATTCAGGATTTTAATCTAATTCTCTTTTTATAAAATTCAGAGGATATTTCCTAGCTCACCATTTGAAGAATGCACTGTGTTTGTATGTAGCCCTAGCAAGTGTCTTGGTTCGAAATGACTCAGCCACAAACAGAAAACACAATCTGGAGAAGTCTGGATAGTGAAGAGACCTCAGAACATTTAAAAGAATGAAAAGAGATGAGGATATTGCTCTCTTTCTGCTCCATAGGTGGGTATTATTGAATTATTTCTGCTGTTACAGTTACAGTACGTAAGAAGGAACTGACTCAAAATTCAGGAGACCACTAATTGACCACATAGACCAAAAGTGCTACAAAAATAAAGCGGTGTTACAAACAAATTTTTGTAGCATTTCAAACTGTGAATACAGACTTACAGGCAAGTTAAACTTAGACCACGAAGAAGCTAATTACAGTTGGTTTCACATTGTTCCACCTTAAAATATACTGAGCTTCTGAATGAACAGAAACAGCAGGGGGGAATTTGCTTTGCTGTGAGAACAGTAGTTCTTCAGAATCATCTACACTGCCTTCAAGACCTGCATACTCTTTATAAAAGGAAAGGCTTCTAAGTTGTTTGTCTTGGGTGGGATGTTTCTAGAAAAAATCTTTAATTGGCATAGGCCCCTTAAGTTACTGGAGGTTTCTTCACAATCACATGTCACTACAAATTTGTTCTTTCTGTAAATATTTCTTTAGAGAGCCAAACGTGATTCTGTGTCAAGATCAAATAAATCTTTCAGGGGTTCCTCTGATATTTAGCTTTAAAAACGGAATGCCTAGGCATGTGGTTTGTGGTTATTTTTATATTAACTCTCGCTAACCACTTATCCAGTTCAGGGTCGCAGTGGGTCCGGAGCCTACCCAGAAACGCCTCACAGACAGTCACCTGGAGAGGGATTGGAACACACAACACCAGGATCCTGAGCTATGTGACTGAGACACTACCTGCTGCATCACCGTGCCGCCGTATTTTAATATTTATATGTACAATATCACCTATGGGATGTATCTCCTTCTTCAGTCTGTTATTTCTTAAATCAGTCCAATGCAAATCTATTTTCCCAAGCACCTGCTGTGTGCCCTGTGAACACTGTGGAGTTTTTACAGATTAAAAAGTAAAATTCACTGCCTGCTATATTAGCAATAGCAATTAGAATTTCTGATGTGAACCATTCTGTTTGAGGTGGGTCTGGTTTTGTTGTAGCACCATTTTAACCCTCGTTTGCAGACAATTGGTGGTTGTGTGGCTTGGCCACCTTTCCTGTCAAATTAGGCTGTTCTTGATCACGTTGAACGACAAAATCCAACCAAACTCTCTGCTGATAGTCAGAGGTCTGGCTTGTGAGAGCAGTGTTTGAACAGAGGTTGGGCAGGGGGGATGGCTTTGGTTCCTCTCTGCTGGATGTGGAGTGGGGCCGGTGCCAGTGAGTGGAGGTCGGGGGGGAGAGCAGACTGCAGTGGGCCGCACTCGTCTGTGATTGATGTGCTGCTGGCTGCAGCTGCCCGCCTCAGTGTGAAGCCAAGATGGGGACTGCAGAACATAGATTAGCCCTCACACACAGAGTCAAAGAGGCACGACTCAATTTCCAGAGACTTACAGCTGGATTCGGAAAAAAAAAGAGGTCAATCAAGCATCAAGGGCAGGTTTATGAGTGTTTTTTAACCATGATGACAATTTCAGTGCAATGCAGCACAGCTGCTATTCAAGGGCAATAACACGTTAAAAAGAGGACTACACACTACTTCTAAAAAAATGAGGAAACCTTTCGTTTGTAATATTTTAAACAATAAATGTATGTACAATGCAGATTAAATATATATTTGATAATGGGTTATTTAGGACATAATTGGGGATTTTATGTTTCATATTAACTTAAAGTCATTAAGTATATACGATATGAAGCTTTATGCCACAATAACTGGTGGTGGTCTACAGATAAAGTAGTGCCCAGAACCTATTACAGAATGTCCTTAACAAACAAGCTGACTTTAACAAAATCGGTTACAAACCCTACACACCATAACAGGGGCAGCAGACACCTGCGACTTACTTACCTGTGTGGCCTTGTTTTTACAGCGCCCAGTTCGGCCTCCTCTCTGGTCCAAACCACAGTCATTCGCGATTCTAAAGAAGTGTTTTACACACCTGAAGCAACTGAGTAAATGTTTTTTCATCTGCTACATGTATCTACCATGGTTTCACTGTCTTGCCACACCATTAGAGCTTTAACAAATAGTGTACGACCATACAGTGGACACATGTCGATTGGCTGCCTCTGATTTCCCTCTATGCACTGAAGCTTTAAATGGAATTGTGTCAATCAGGTTAAACCACATCAATGCCTATTCACAACACACCACAGAGCCCATTACAGCTCTCCATTTCCAGAGGAGAGTCTGCAGATAATAGAGCAAAGTGACCAGCGCACTCACACCTGCTGTCAGAAAGAATACATACACAAATCAGGAAACACAGAGGAGGGAAGGAAGCGAGGGAGAACGAATGGAAGTAAGAAAGAGGGGTAAAGAGAGAGGATGCAAAGATTGAGAGTGAAAAAGAGAGAGAAGACAGAATAAAGAATAGGGATAAGGACAAAGGTTGTGTGTCTGTGTCTGTGTCTGAGAGATTGAATGTGAATTATTTCAAATCAGTGGAAAAATGTATCACTTTACACTTATTTTACACTTATTTTCTGCTACATATTTACTGATTTGGAGATACAAGAATTGTTCAAACAGGGCAATAAGAAACACTGAAAGCATGCATGTTACATATGAACCAAGCAAATATATTTCATATTTTTTTTACATATACATAAAACCTATACAAGACATCAGTGATGTGTAATCCAGACAATTCCAATTAAATAATTCATTCATTGTCTGTAACCAGGTGTTCGGAGCCCACCCAGGAATCATAGGGTGCAAGGCAGGAACACATCCTGGAGGGAGCACCAGTCCTACACAGGGCAACACACACACACATATTCACTCACACACTCACTCCTACGGACACTTTTAAGTCGCCAATCCACCTACCAATGTGTGTTTTTGGACTGTGGGAGGAAACTGGCGCACCCAGAAGAAACCCACACGGACACAAGGAGAACACACCAAACTCCTCACAGACAGTCACCCGGAGGAAACCCACGCGGACACATGGAGAACACACCACGCTCCTCACAGACAGTCACCCGGAGGAAACCCACGCAGACACAGAGGGAACACACCACACTCCTCACAGACAGTCACCCGGAGGAAACCCACGCAGACACAGAGGGAACACACCACGCACCTCACAGACATTCACCCGAAGGAAACCCACGCAGACACACAGAGAACACACCACACTCCTCACAGACAGTCACCCGTAGGAAACCCACGCAGACACACAGAGAACACACCACACTCCTCACAGACAGTCACCCGGAGCAGGACTTGAACACACAACCTTCAGGTCCCTGGAGCTGTGACGGCGACACTACCTGCTGCACCACCGTGCCACCAATTCCAATTCAATACAATAAAAAAAGAAATAACTGCCAATCTTTCTGAATGTGTAATATTTGATTTTTCATTAAACCGTCAGAGCCCACCAGTGTTTGCTAAATAATAAAGCAGGCCAATATACAAACAAAAGTTTGAAGAGCCACAAGATCATCAAACAACTCCCATCCAGGGTCAAAGGTCAGTGACACAGGCTAAAGCTGTTCAAATTTCATTTGTCCTGCCAGTCAATATGATCTTTCTTCAGTTTACACACAATGCAGTTTCACACTGAGGCACGTCCAGAGGCCAAAATCCAAACTGCACAACAGCATCACTGATATCATACAGTGTCTTGTTAGAAAAACAAAAATCCACCTCTTCCCACTCATAAATCTTTAACCTCTTTAGAGGAACGTTGTAGGCAAAAATGCACAGAAGAATTTCATTTTTACATTCATAATTTATATGTTAAAAAATAACAAAGACTGCATTCAAGTAGCATTTGAATGATTCAAGCGAAATAAGAAATAAAAAAATCAGCAAAAAACTGGCTAATCAAAATAATCATGGAAAACGCTGCACTACTCCCACCTCTCCCAGCAGAGAGGAATCTCCAAAAATCACCACACACACCACAACGTGTTTTTGTGGACAGGCCTCAGAGGCTTTGAAGCTTCCTAAGAAACTCGAACCTGTTTCAGAACACAGAATTGAAGCTTATTTGATTGAGGGTTTGCTTAAGGAATCCCTTGCTTTAGTTAAAAACCATTCTTTTTTTGGGTTGGGGACAGGTGTGTGGAAGGGTAAAGTGTAAAACCAATATACTGTGGCATAACTAGGCTTGGGAAAATTACACAGACTGCAAGAACAGCCAGCAAAATTTCAGACGTGTCAGAAAGCCACCAAAATGTCCAAGCACTCAGTCATTGCTCATTTGGGCAGTTAATTGTACATTGTCCAATAATGAAGAGGAATTAAAATATAATGAAACCTTTACCGTTTTAACTAGTAATCTAAGTGAATCTAACGCTATCAGTGACCAGGAGAAATATTTTCCATTTGGCTCATGTTGCTGACAGAAAGAGGGGGCTAGGTATGAGCTGTTCTGTGCAGATTTACTCTTTGGTATTTCCAGCTACATTTGCAGAGTGTAGCTTCACGTCCTCAGAAGAGGTACATCTAATTAGCATTTGTTCATAGCTACTTGTGGCTACTTTGCTTTGGTACCTTCTATAATATTGCAGGACAATTTTATATTATAATAATATTGCTCTAGGGTCCTGGAGGTTGTGGGTTTGATTCCCGCTCCGGGTGACTGTCTGTGAGGAGTGTGGTGTGTTCTCCCCGTGTCCGCATGGGTTTCCTCCGGGTGCTCCGGTTTCCTCCCACAGTCCAAAAACACACGCTGGTAGGTGGATTGGTGACTCAAAAGTGTCCGTAGGTGTGAATGTGTGTCTGTGTTGCCCTGTGAAGGACTGGCGCCCCCTCCAGGGTGTATTCCCGCCTTGCGCCCAACGATTCCAGGTAGGCTCTGGACCCACAATGAATGAATGAATGAATGAATGAATTTTACAATGCTCAGCCTTTCCATAATAAAAGTAACTAATAACTAAAAAAAATGCTAATCATAAGAATAGGGCAGTGAGGTGCTGCAGTAGGCAGTGTCACCGGGTCCTGGGGTTGTGGGTTCTGTGAGGAGTTTGGTGTTTTCTACCTATCCCTGCGTGGGTTGCTCCGGTTTTCGTCCCACAGTCCAAAAACACACGTTGGTAGGTGGACTGGCTGCTCAATAGTGTCCCTAGGTGTGAGTGAATGTGTGAGTGTGTGTCACACTGCAAAGGACTGGTGCCCCCTCCAGGGTGTGTTCCCACCTTGCGCCCAGTGAATAAGCGGTTACAGAGATATAAAGATTATACATCCACACTGCACACAATTCAGCTGCCATCTTTGACTTTGGAAATGAATACATTTTCACTTTCCTCTACAGACCTGACTGAGAGGCTGAGTATCTGATATTCAGGCTTATCAGGAAATCTCTTATTCGGTGTATATCTAGTTAGTTTTTCTGGAGACCATGAGTTTAAAAAAGTACTGTATTTATTGTGGACTGATCTAGGAGTTGGAAAGGATGATGCCATAAGGTTAACTTAATGCCACCTGCTCTATAGTTTACAAATCCTTAAAACTATAACGACCCACTGACTTTGATCCCTGCCACATTAATGCATATCACTGCATTAAAACGGTAACTGTACAGGAGAAAGTGATGATTTTTAAATTTTAGGCTAATGTAAAGAGGTTTATTACTTTATTTTGTCATTTTGGACTATTTCTATTGGAGTTCAATGATGATACAGAGATGCAATAAGAACAGTTAAAGTATGTTTTGTGGAATGTATATAAAAAAATGATAAAACTCCAGGAAATCACACTACAGGCCCTAATCTCATGAAATAAACATGAAATAGCTACAAGTTGGACCCATGCACCAAAAACATACACCTTGTTTGCATTATCTGTTCCTTATCTGATACATATTTCAGCTTTACTTGCTTCGGCATGTTAATCACTAACAAGAGTGCAGGGTGAGGATAACCTCATTAAAGGATTGGTTTACCAGTGCAGGTGCATAGTGGTTCAGCCCAGGTGGTTGTCAATTGGTGCAGGTAACAGCATTGCTCTGCTAGTGGTATTTAGTGGCAGTTAGCATATGATAGTGGGCAACTCTGCTGCTCCCTACACAGAAGACACCCTACACAGCAGACTAACCCTAACCAGTTTGTTTCAGGAACACTATGCAATAGCATTAATTTTCCTTGTCAGAGATTCTTAATGCTGCCAAACGCCTCATATGTAAATGTATAATTTTTATTCCAATGACCAAAATAGCTAGGAAGGAAAGGAAATACAGTCGAACTTCCTCAATCACAGTTCACATATCCAAGGTTTCAACCAAACTTTTCTAGGTGTTTTTCATTTGAGGCAGTCATGCCAATCAATTATAGCTCAAATTAAATGAACCAATAGCATTTACAATATCACCATCAAAATAAAGCACATGAAAAATAAGCGACACCTGTTATAACCTACCCACCAGCATGCCCTCAGACAAACACTAGGTCAAATGTAAAATGGATGGGGGTTTTTTAATGAACTTACAGGCACGGTTAGAGGGAAATTATGACTGTATGAATATTCAAATGAAAACTAATGAAACAGTAATGTCATTGGCCATTTATATTCCATTCAAATTCAAATGAGTATGTTTTTAATTGCAATGAAATTTTGTTTAGGACATTATTTGCATTACAGACCCTTGTGCTTAAAGCAGCTGTCTTTTGGATTCTTTTTTCATTTAAAGCAGTAGTATTCCTGAGTGGGGAGGGGACAATATATAATAATAAATGGTTAAATATATAATGAATTAATTATAATAAATCAATTTGCTTGTGAAATGTTGGTAGAATTTTGTGGGAGTTTATCTGGTCATGTCAGGTCTGTTAAGTACTTACTAGCACAGTCTTTAAAAGATGATCTGACACCTGTTACTAGTTACCTAAGTAAACATGGTGTTGCTAATTGCACTAAATACAAGAGCTACAACAAACTAAAACCAGGATTAACACTGACTTGGCTTTTGAAAGTTTTGAGGGCTCCATGACCTAAAAGGATACACATATAGGTCTGACTCTGTGTTTTTCTTGCTGAGCTGGTGTGACATTTTCTTTCTTTTTTATGATTAACTACTAAAACAGACAGCTAGGCTATCACTGCTGTGGACTTTCCTAACTTTAGCATTATGTACTGTACTTGTGTGATAGTATTTCCTGTAAATTAGCAGGTTAGCTTGGTAATGTGGCTTGTTCTCTTGGTTGTTTGAAAAAACATACTAGTCCCAAACCTTAGGGGTGGCTGCTATTTGCAGAACCCCTTGATTTTATCATGTATCATTTGTTTTCACACAATATAAAGAGCAGCTGAAGACTTCACGAGTGTTAAAACCTGACAAAAAAGGAGACATTTTGTCAGAGAGCAGCCCATTGGATTTTGTTAGCTAAGTGTTAGCTTTATTAGATTGCTAACAGAGTTTAGAAGGTCACTATATCACATTTCATTCATTTGTCTATCACATTATCATTTTATGAAAGAAAAGACAAAACTTGAACATTTATCCAATTTTATTCCATAAAAGCACTGCGTATACCATCAAAGATTTGAATAAGCCGCCAGAATATAATTAGCACATGATAAAATCTCAGTTTTGGCACCTGGAATGCCCTTCATTATGATTTCAATTCTGTTTTAGCAGCTCCATAAAACTGCATGCAGTAGAGGTCACAGGCTCTGAGGCGTGTTTGGTCCAGGTGGGGAGCAGTTAACTAGACATGTTTGGGTGGTGATTTGGTGCATTTTAAGAGACTCTGTGCTCCACATGGGCAGGTGAGCCCCAGCTGGTGGAAGAGGTTCAACACTCCTCACCTTGAGCTGACTAGCCTAGGGGGAAAAAGATGGATGTCCTCTGTTGCTTTTTTTTTTGGGTGTGTGGGGGGGAGGGGGAGGTCGCATCAGGAGGTGAGGGTGAAAACTGCAGTTGTTGCTAAGCGCTGTTCTGTTTACAAGATCCCCTAATATATATGAAAGTACGAAATAAGCAAATAGGGTCAAAAACACGTGACAAAATGTCATTTTTGAAAGTTTCATCATAATAATTTAGCAACCAAAATAACCAATGAACATTCAATGACTACTTTATTAGGAAAACCCTCTCCTATGTTATGTTCTCTTGTCAATCTATGTTATAACTGTAGCTTTTCTGTCGCAGATTGGTCGCAGTTTGCTAACAGTGCCCTAAAACAGTCATATTTGGTCAGTTTCTGACCTCATGACCACTGACCAAAAATGACCTTCTCATAAATAGACAATGATTCCCAGCAGAGTGGTAGAGTAATATGAGAGTGTGTGAAACTGCAATATAGCTGTGGTCTTTACACAGGTCATGGACACATTGAGAGTGGTGAATGTCCAGGCTTGAATGAGAAAGTGACCAGTAAAAAAGAGCTACAGAATGTGTAGTATAAAAGTGCATGAGCAGGTACCAGAAGTTAACCACGTATGGGTTTAGTTCAGGACATACATAGATCATCTGACAACACAATCGCTGCTTGTTTATGTGATTGTGTGTACATTCAACAGTTTACGCCAAATCAATTTAGTCAACAATCAGAAAATCAGGGCGGCGCGGTGGTGCAGCAGGTCGCAGTCACTCAGCTCCAGGATCCTGAGGTTGTGTGTCAAGTCCTGCTCCAGGTGACTGTCCGTGAGGAGTTTAGTGTGTTCTCCCTGTGTTCATGTGGGTTTCCTCCGGGTGCTCCGGATTCCTTCCACAATCCAAAAACGTTGGTAGGTGGACTTGTGACTCAAAAGTGTCAGTAAGTGTGTGAGTTGTGTCACCCTGTGAAGTATAAGCGGTTACAGACAATGAACGAATGAATCAGAACTCACAGAAACTGCTGTTTAACCTTCTCTAGACTTTTGCTGTTCAATATACTGACCAGGAGAATCAGTGCTAACAAGTCCAAAACAATTCTAGAACAAGACTGCAGATGTGCCAAAAATCCTTAAACTTAAACTTAAACGTAAAACCTAAAATATAAAAAAAATGCCAAAACCTGCAAAAGTAGAAAACGCCTAGCAAAAAAGATTGTCTCAAACATTTTGAATAAATGGAAGTAATGTGCAATGATGAGTCTGAAGCAGATGTAAAGGATTTTGGAATTCTAATAACTCAGGCATCCCTGAACTTGGCTTCTTCTTTAAAATGGCAGCCATTACTCTTTCCTGTCTTAGACTGAGGCATGTATACAAAATATGTGCCCCCTGTCGGTCAAAGCAAGAATTAAATAGAAAGCATCAAATGATTTTAACACATAGAACAAAGACATAAATAGTCTGGTCATCCTTTTCCAGTAAACAAAATACACACACAAATATATGGGGATTTATTTATTAACCAATTATACTATTAATCATTTTATTACAAGTCAACCCAGTCCCCAGTATATAGCTGTGTCATACAATGCTTTAGCCACATGGATGAATTCAAAGTAATAATAATAACTTTATTTATGCCTTCTATCACATTTTTTATTATTTGGCCATAATCTCAACCATTTTTCCAGCCAACATCCTCTTACACATATTCATAAAGGCTGCCATGTTGTCATGTCTTTTTGAACCAGGATTAAAGGACTAAGATAAAACAATGGATCAGAACAAAGTATGAACATTAAATGCGCCATGTTGGACAAAGAAAAAAGGTCTGCTCATCATAATGGACTGCCTTCTGTCATGGAGCTTCAGTCAAATCTCAGTCCCACAAAAGCTCATCATTTATTTAGCTGTTTATCAGAATTTCATTGCAAAATGTACAAAGTCTGGACTGCATTTACAGCTGGACCCTCTGTAAAACTGATATCAGTATCAATGTTTGTATTTTGGTGCTGGTAATGAAGTGTATGGTGTCTTCAAAGGCACTGCATTGCAGTGTGCTTTGGAAGGTTAGGTACCTCTTCTCCAAACTCTCGTAATCCGTCTGTTCTTAGTCTGCCACACTCGGTGGTCGGCCTGTGTTTGTTTGTTTGCTCGGATGCAGCTGAGTAAACAAACAGCATTTTACAGGCTCCCAGCATAGTCCAATTAAAGAGTCTCATCAGCCAGAACGGGGAAATGGATGGTTGCGGTGGAGGAGTGGAAGTGCCTGGGTCGTTCATGTAAACAATGCTGGAGATACGCTCGTGCTGAGAGAAGGAGAGCAGTAGTGTTTCCTTCTGGATGGTGGTGTGGTTACACAGGGTGAGCACTCTCACTTCTGGACTCACTATTAAAAAATTACTTTGAAAACTGGAACCTCTACTTTATTATCAGTAAAATTACATTGTGTCACGCAACATTCCAGCTGTCTCACTATTGAAGACATTTCATTTTTTAGTGTAGTGTCACAGTCACACAGCTCAAGGGACCGGGAGGTTGTAGGTTCAAGTCCCGCTCCAGGTGACTATCTGTGAGGAGTGTGGTGTGTTCTCCCTGTGTCCGCGTGGGTTTCCTCCGGGTGCTCCGGTTTCCTCCCACAGTCCAAAAACACACGTTGGTAGGTGGATTGGCGACTCAAAAGTATCCATAGGTGTGAGTGTATGAGTGTGTGTTGCCCTGTGAAGGACTGGCACCCCCTCCATGGTGAATTCCTGCCTTGAGCCCAATGATTCCAGGTAGGCTCTGGACCCACCACGATCCTGAACCTGATAAGCGGTTACAGATAATGAATGAATAAATAATTAACTAATTTTATATTGTCTTAATTTTATTTATAGAACAAGTGGTCAATAGGAAAAATCAATATCAACTACATGCAGAAATTAATTAAGTGTCCAAAGTACAGAACTATAAAGCTTTATTTGGTGTGTTCCTGCCTTGCGTTCAGTGATACCGGGTAGGCTCCGGACCCACTGCCACACTAAACTGGATAAGTGGTTACAGACAATGAATGAATGAATGAATGATTACCACAGAGAGAGCATCTTGGAATAATTTTGACATCCACCTGAATAAAAGTGCCATTTCAGAAATATCCACAATTCTCTGTAGAAACTATCATTTAGGAAAAAGATGTATGTTAAATAATTTGCCAGATTATTATTATTTTATTCTGCACATACAGAATACAGAATGTTATGTTCCAAGGTTTTAAGAGACCACTTCTAATGAGTGATCTCCTCTAACATGTTTATTTATAAATTTTCTTATTATCTTTTTCACTTGCTTTTTATTTCTTTCTTTGTATTTCATTTACAGCCCACAATCCTTTCAGATCCATATTGCTGAGTTGTCTTCTCACATTGGAAGGATGGATAGAAACACCTGTGGGGTTTTCTGGCTGAATGCAGGAGAGGATCTCTAGCTTCTGTTTGTATATACGTCTATTACTATTTTCTCTATATTTCTTAATCATTTCATGAATTATGCAAATTATATGTCATCTGGGGTGGCACGGTGGCGCAGCAGGTAGTGTCGCAGTCACACAGCTCCAAGGACCTGGAGGTTGTGGGTTTGAGTCCCGCTCCAGGGTGACTGTCTGTGAGGAGTGTGGTGTGTTCTCCCTGTGTTCCTGTGGGTTTCCTCCGGGTGCTCCGGTTTCCTCCTACAGACGAAAAAAAAAAAACACGTTGGTAGGTGGATTGGCGACTCAAAAGTGTCCGTAGGTGTGAGTGAATGTGTGAGTGTGTGTGTTGCCCTGTGAAGGACTGGCGCCCCCTCCAGGGTGTATTCCTGCCTTGCGCCCAATGATCACAGGTAGGATCCCACCACGACACTGAACTGCATAAGCGCTTACAGATAATGAATGAATGAATATGTCATCTGAAATATTTACTGGATTATTAAATCTTGTGTACAAATTATTGGGACATCACAATTCTGATCCTCAATGGAAATGTCTAGGTTGTATGTGGAAAGGAGAATAGATCTGATAGTGGAACTCTACTCTACATGTGCTGTGTAGATTATAGCCATTTTCCTAAACAATACTTTGTGGGGGGTGCTACAGGAGTCATTAAGGCAAGCTCTTAAATCCTTTTACTTTCAGAATGTGAGCGTGAGGTAATAAATCAGACAGATTCACTGTAGGCCTAGGACTTTGTCAGGGCTGTGCCTTGTCTCGACCACTGTACCTCATATTCAAACACAGGGTGGCTAGGCATACTCTGGGACAGGAGGGCTGAGGAGTGCAGTGATCCAGGAGAAGCTTGTTGCTCCTCACAACTGCTCCTTTGTGTTGAGAGAAGCCAGTAGGCATGTTTCAACCATCTGATAAGGAGGTCCCCTGGACACCTGCCACTGGAGGTATACCAGGCAAAGCCACCTGGGAGGAGGCCCCTGCGTAGACCCAGGACCTGCTGGACGGATTATATCTCCAGACTGGTCTGGAAATGTCTGGGAATCCCCAGGGGAACGGGTGGAAGTTGCAGGGCACAGAGATGCTTGGGTTCTTTTGCTTGCCCTGTTGCCAAAGTGACCCTGAAACGGATTATGCACAAAAAACATATCATGATTATAACATGTATTTTAATAGCCATTTTAGATAAAAATGAAATGATGGGTGGTCTCTGATTTTGGAAACAGAAGAAAAATGTTCATTCAACTGGTTTTTCAAGCGACTTCATTGTGATTCTCCTAAATTCAGTTGCAGAAGGTGAGATAAAGGCAAGTTCATCTGCAAATCTAAGCACATTGTAAGACTTTATTGAGATCTCTACTAACTTCAGAGGAGAATCCTTCACTCTTTTTCTCCAGGGGACATATCTGAGCAGCAGGAGACTTATGCAAATGACTTCTTGGTCTGTCCTTCTGATCTCTTTACTGTCTAGGACAAACTACAGAGACGTTAAGGGGTTTTAATTTTAATTTTACTATGGGTACAAGACATGTTTGGAGATGTAAGTATGAGTTTAGCTTTTCTAAACTCAACACACCACAACTGCCTGGGTTTGCACCATCCACACCCCTATCCCCCCATCCACAAACACACATGCATTCTCAATGCAGACAGAGGCTCTTGGCTGGTGTTATCGCACAGTGCTGAGAGCGTCTGTGGCTCACTGACCCCTGGTTCCCAGTGGAATGCAGTGTCTGCTAAAGCCACCTCTAATGAACCCACAGCTGGACACAGCCACGCACAAGGGCAGCCAATGTCAGGCCTCTTCCCACTCCACAGCCCCTCATTTACAGGCAGCCAGGGGCACTTCCCTCACCCTCAGCTCACCGCTGAACACACCAAAGTCACACCACACATGCCACACTGGACAAACAAGACACGGGTTTCGGCCACTGTAGACCATACACATACATTGTTAGGAATTCCAGTTTAGGGTCTGTTTGTAGTGTCTATGTCATGTACTGTACTGTGCAAAAGCCTAAGGGCTTTAAGTCTCCAGAGCAAGTGCATTATAACCAGTCATACACAGACCTCAGGTTGGCGCTGACTGGGCAAAATATCAAATTATCAAGCTTCTTATTGATATTGCGACTACAAATTAAATATAAAAAATTTAAATTAAGAGGACCATAATACTAATAAATTAATAACTATAGTTCATAATGGGCAGCATGGTGGTGCAGCAGGTAGTGTTGCAGTCACACAGCTCCAGGGACCTGGAGGTTGTGGGTTCAAGTCCCGCTTCAGGTGACTGTCTGTGAGGAGTTTGGTGTGCTATCCCTGTGTCCGCATGGGTTTCCGCCCAAATGTTGGTAGGTGGAGTGGCGATTCAAATGTTTCCGTAGGTGTGAATGTGTGTGTGTGTGTTGCCCTGTGAAGGACTGGCGCCCCCTCCAGGGTGTGTTCCTGCCTTGCACCCAATAACTCCGGTTAGGCTCTGGACACACCATGACCTTGAACTGGATAAGCGGTTACAGATAATGAATGAATGAAAGAATGAATAAACATGAAATATATAAAAATATTTATTACAACTATTTTAGCTCTTTAATTTGAAAACTGCAGTTTTTCAAGCTTTAATTTTTAAAAGAAAAATAATGAATAAAAATAAAGCCTTACCCCTAAACCAATGTATATTTGGGAAAAATAAATGGTACCAATTGTGAATAAGACGACACATATAAATGTTTATAGATAGTTTAAAATATGTTTATTAATGGTTATTATGTTGTAAATACATTAAAAGTCATTGTCAGATATAAGCTCCGGTTTCCTTCCACAGTCCAAAAACACACGTTGGTAGGTGGATTGGCGAGAAGTGTCTGTAGGTGTGAGTGTGTGAGTGAATGTGTGTGCCTGTGTTGCCCTATGAAGGACTGGTGCCCCCTCCAGGGTGTATTCTCGCCTTGCGCCCAATGATTCCAGGTAGGCTCTGGACCCACCGCGACCCTGAACTGGATAAGGGTTACAGATAATGAATGAATGAATAAATGAATGTCAGATATAACACATAGATAGAAGCGCAACAGTGACCTGCAATTCGCGAGATCTTGCAAAACCAGTCTGCTTCAGCACATATTTATCCATCCATCCATTATCTGTAACCACTTATCCAGTTCAGGGTCACAGTGGGTCCAGAGCCTACCTGGAATCATTGGGCGCAAGACAGGAATACACCCTGGAGGGGGCGCCAGTCCTTCACAGGGCAACACAGACACACACACACATTCACACCTACGGACACTTTTGAGTCGCCAATCCACCTACCAACATGTGTTTTTGGACTGTGGGAGGAAACCGGAGCACCCGGAGGAAACCCACGCGGACACAGAGAGAACACACCACACTCCTCACAGACAGTCACCCGGAGCGGGAATTGAACCCACAACCTCCAGGCCCCTGGAGCTTTGTGACTGCACATATTTATAGTAATAATAATAATAATAATAATAATAATAATAATAGGTGTATAATAATTTATTATAATAATATAACTTCAGTTATATAGCACCTTTCCTATACCCAAGGATGCTTTACAAAAGGAGAAGGTTACGATGAATCAAAAGAAGAAAATAGTAAAGTTTTAAGCAGGGATTTAAGGACAGTGATGAGCAGTTATGAAGAGAGGATGCACGAGAACTCCAAAGTTCGGGGGCAGCAGAAAGATCTACAACCCAAAGTAAATGGTTACAGGTATTTATGAATAACTTTAACCATTTAACCACCAAGTTTAATGATTTATCTAGCAACAGTCTTTCTAGACATTAATGGTAATGTCATGCACCTTAATATATGAAACGAATAAATTCACATCCTCACATCTTAGCGTATTCCTTTCTTTGACGTATTTAGTAAGTTAACTGACACTTTCCTTCTTCAGGTCACTGTTCCCCCTTGTATATATGTGTTACAAATTATTCTTTATGAACTTTAGAGTGTCTACAACCAAATTAATAACCATTTACTAAACAGATTTTAAACCATTTATAAACCTTTATAACTGTAGTCTTGTTTTAAAAATGATACCAAATAAATTAACACTTCCTACACAGAAAAAACACAGTATATTATTGTATTGTAATTTAATATTCAGTACAAAATATAGTGGACTACAATAAAAATATTTCCATAACTTTTGCAAAAGAATATAACAGTGTAAATATTTCAGCATTCCATTCATCATCAACCTTTACAAAGGTTCAGACCAGGCCACACTACCCCCACTAGCCCAACACAGAGGGAAAGGAGAACATGTGGAAACACAACAGAGAACAGCGATGAATTGTATCTTTAGCTGAGCTGCAGTCCACACGGATCACCACTTGGCATACCCATGCCCCCAAGCAATCTCCATCAATGCTTGTAGATGCTGGCAGATGCCCCATTATAAAAAGTTGTCTGATGGTTTAGACTCATGGGCAATATAATTAAAAGAGTGACCAATAATAATTTTGTTTTATGAGAAAATAGGCCATTTCCTTCAAGACATCTTCAAAATATTTTCAAAAACATTCAAAAAAACTTTTCTTTTATGTGGTACAGTAATATTTTTGTGCCCACGGTTAAAATCCAATGCACTGTTCCAGTAATTACCCCACATTCACCATGTGGTCAACCATTTAAAGCTTCAAACATGAAGCTACAATAAAGCTTGGGTTCACAAACCAACCCTGAAGAACCATTGCCTAGGAGTTACATCACATTGCTGCAAGAGCATTGAACATGAAATCATGCTTTTTACAATCCACACTGGCGTGAAAGTCATGTATTACATGCTGTTGTCTGCTGAGCTGGTCCCTAATCAGTGGTGGGTTCACCTCAAACACCAGGGTCTGCTGATGGCCTCAACGGAGTCACACATATTTAACCAGATATAATCCAAACACTGCGCACATCATGATAAAATGCTGTTTTTATCAGCCGTCCCAGTAAAAAGTCACTACACAAGTTCCTCCTTCATTTTCTTGGCCATATGTTCTTGCACACTTCTTACATAACTCAGCAAGCGCTGTGTAATCTCATTCCCACATTGTAACTCAATTACACCCCTGGGTTGATGCTTTTTGTAATGTCTGTGGACTCCTGGGTAATCATAAATGCATGAACTGCAAATCTCCCCCTGCTCTCTGGCCTCACAAATTCAACCAGCTCTTCTTGTTTGCTTCGTCCAAATCTGAGGTCTGACAACTGTAAATGCTGTAGATGTCCATACAGGACAAATTCATTATGAAATCAGAGGAGATATTTATGATTTTATTCAGTTGTGTGGATCTTGGATTCATCTTGTTTTTGTGCCACAGACATTCAAAGTATTTAACAATGTTTGTAACATTAAGGACCTCAACCTTCATTCATTAGTACACTCATCACACATCAGCTGTTGGGTAAAGGGGAGACTGGAGGGACTGATTAAGGCAGTTGTAGTTGGAGATGATTAGGAGGCCAGGTGTGGTCACAGTGCCAGGTTTAGAAGGACATAGGTCTAACACCGAAACATTTTTCAAAATGCAAAATGATGCTATAACCTCAGAGAATTAGGTCTCTTCAAAAGGACAGGATTTGCATGTTCTGGTGCTACTGCTGCTGGCACTAAACAAAACAGTAAAGAAAGCAGTGATTCTGTGAAAGTTCTTTTCATAGTCAGCAGTCTTGTTTAACACAGCATTTAGCTTCTTGTTTTCCAAACCTGGTGCTAATCTTATTTTGGTCATTTGAGTGAACCATTATCTCTATTGTTGCCCTGTGAAGGACTGGCACCCCCTCCAGGGTGTATCTGGACCCACTGTGACCCTGAATTGGACAAGCGGTTACAGATAATGAATGAATGAATGAATTATCTCTATTGTATCAATCATTTGAACAAAGTATGAAGACAAAATGGTGTACCAGGAAATGTATGTGCTGTACTGCTTTAGGATCTTGGGGTCCTGGGTTTGAGCCTCACAGGTTACTGTGTGTAAGGGGTTATTGTTTATGGAGTGAGACCACTGTCTTTTTTGTGAAAAATCAACAGTAAATCAAGCAAGTCAGACTCAACAAGCGAACAGAATCCAAAAAAACGAGCGAAAACAGCAACCGAGAGCAGAAAATCAAGTACTGTGCTCGCTTCCTGTAGCTCTGTGCTCGTTTCAATGTTTTCAGTGTGCGTTCCAGTGTTTTCCTCGCTTCTGAAATTTACGCTCGCTTCTCAACAGTTTTAACAGGAAATATGTCACAGATTCAAAACCTGGTGACCGGCTCCTAGTGATGGCACCCCTGAACCTGAAGCTTCAAGGCATGCACACAAAATTATCTCATGTTAAATACCTCATAAAGCAAGCCCACATGAGCCTTGCCTATGGAAAAAACAGGCCGTGGATTAGCGCTGTGATAAATGTAAATGTATTATCAAAAGCCCTGCTCAAGTGTTTCTGCAAGAATATTATAATTTTAGATATTAACCGAATAATTACATAACAAGAAGTGCCAACCTGCAACAGTGTGAATGTAATTACAACAGTATAGTTTTCCCAATGTGCTTCATCAAGATGTGTTATGAATAAATTCTAAAATTAAATATAATTAAATATATTACTGTTTTATTTAGTGTAACAGAACACATTATTCATCCATCAAGTTTTCTGCCAAATCAACCCAAATCAGCACTGAGATACTGAAGACGTACACAACAATTTAGTTTTAGTGGTTTATTTTATTTAAACAACAAATACACGGTTGCAATACACTCAAACATGGTTTAAAAGCTATAAAATGTGACATCTGTTCGTGAGATACACAAAGCACTTTGAGGTTTTGGCCACCAGATTGCACTTATGTGCATTGTGTCATGAAGCTTCGAGTAATTAACCATTTTCAGATTCATCACTGAAAATGGCACCATCACTAGGAACCGGTGACCAGGTTTTGAATCTGTGATGTATTTCCTGTTAAAACTGAGAAGCGAGCAGACTTTTAAGAAGCGAGCGCAAATTTCAGAAGCGAGGAAAAAAACTGGAACGAGCGCAGAGCTACAGAAAGAGAGCACAGTGCTTGATTTTCTGCTCTCGCTGTTGCTGTTTTCGCTCTGTTTTCTTGAATCTGTGCGCTCGTTGAATCTGACTTGCTTGATTTAGTGTCGTTTTTGCGCTCTCGCATAAAAGACAGTGATCTCACTCCATAATTGTGAGATTATTCTGGGTGCTAAGGTTTCCCCAGAACACATGTTGGTCGTTGATTGATTGTTCGCAGGTGTGAGAGTGAGAGGGACTGGATAAATGTGTAATGCCCTGCAATAGGTGGACACACTGTGAGTAAGTAAACACTAATCAGGATGAAGCTGTTATGTAAGTTAAAAGGTTGGGATCAGGTTAGGAATGGTTGCAAAAAACATTGTCTAAATAAAACAAAATAATTACAATAATTAAGTGTTCTCCCTGTGTCCGTGTAGGTTTCCTCCGGGTGCTCAGGTTTCCTCCCACAATCCAAAAACACATGTTGGTAGGTGGATTTGCGACTCAAATGTGTGAGTGTGTGATTGAATGAGTGGGTGTGTGTGTTGCCCTGTAAAGAACTGGCGCCCCCTCCAGGGTGTATTCCCACCTTGCGCCCAATGATTCCAGGTAGGCTCTGGACCCATCGTGACCCTGAACTGGATAAGTGGTTACAGATAATGAATGGATGGATGAAATAATTGAATTAAACATTTTTCTTACATGAGAAAGCCAATGAAAGTAAAATATTTACATATCATACCTATTGGAGCATTTTCCAGGAAAAATCTTCATAGCGTAAAAGGGCAGAAGGACTTTCAAATGCTCCAAAAATATATTTATATTTTAATATGACACAGATTTTGTTATGACAGAGATGCAGTGGTTTTTCCTGACAGTGCAGCAGTACACTTTGAACCTCCTAACACTGCGATAGTGTATAAAATCACACCAAATAAAGGGCCTGTGTGGCAGAGGTGGCCTCGGAGCTGTGGGTCTCTCTGGATTTTTCTCGCTCTTAAGCTCAGCCTGTGGGGAAGTCCAGAGCCACGCGATGCTTCTTATCCTCCTCCAGGCTCCTTTTGTACATCACAGAGAGTTATCTTAGTGGATTTAAACTTGCCAGCAGCTGCAATTAAAAAACAGAGAGAGAGAGAGAGAGAGAGCGTAAGAGTCTGGGTGATATTTTAAGTTCTGCTGGTGTTATGATAAGTAGCAGAACTCATGAGTCAGCAAAGGCACAACAGACGTTTGTTTGGGCGGCACAATAATCCAGCCCGGTGTAAGTGCGGCTAATGGTATAAAGAGGAATATTCTGCCAGCTGTGCATGACAGATCTCTGATCCACGGTGACATAAATGTTTGCAGTGAGGCGAGCCAGCATCAAGCATCCCTGACACCATTCAACTCTCAGCCCACGTGCTCCTCTCTGCATAAAGACAACCTCTGCCAAAACAAGCTCTCGCCCAAGGACACGCAGCTCGAGCCGGCCTGTAATTATTTGGGTATTAAACCCTGTTATGAGGTGAGGCCAAAAACTAAGATGGTCCAAGATTGTGACAGAATCCTGGGCCCAGAAAGTGACAGTGGAAATGACGCCACAGTTAGAAACATTATAGAAATAAAATACGATTTGTATTGTTATTTTATTTTTTTAAACCTATTGCAGAAAATAACACTTCCATGAGCATGTGTAGACTACAGCAGTCACATACACACACACACACACACACACACAGAGAGAGAGAGAGAGAGAGAGAGAGAGAGAGAGAGAGAGAGAGAGAGAGAGAGAGAGAGAGAGAGAATTGGGGAAAAACAGCTGATAGATAGAAACCAGAGAGTTACGGAAAGAACGATGAAAGAATAGAGAAAACTAAGTGAAAAAGAGGAGAGAACAGAGCTGGAAGGGCAAAGGAAGGAAAAGAGTGAGAGAATTAGTGAAAGAAGCAGATAGAAAAAGAAGAGAGTTAAAGACACAAATGGAGGTGCAGGGAGAGCTGTTAGCAAGAGAGAGAAAGAGAGAGAGGGGTAAAGAGAAAGCTAATTGCTAATTCAAAGCCAGTGCTGAAGAGATGTTTTCCTCTAGAAGTCTTAGCAGTGCTAGTGAGAGGGAGGGAAGGCGGGAGGATGTAGTGGGGGTGGTGTGTGCTAATTGCTAATTCAGAGGCACGGAGTGAGTTTTTTTTGTCTGCTAGGAGCTTTAGCGTGGCATGTATATTCTCCCTCGCAGCAGCGGCAGCAGCAGAAGGCCTGGCAGTCTCTTAATCCCTCACAAACCATCAGCCACTGCACACAGGCAAGATGCTCCGTGCTGCCACATAAGCTGCCTCCAGGAGAGGAGGGCTCTCGCACTAATTAGGCTAGCTGCACTTTAGAGGGTTAGAAGGCTGCAAAAGGGTCCAAAATATATCCTCTCCAATCTTCCCTTCTTTCTGTTTTTCTTGTTCACCTCCCCACCCCCACCCCTCTTTCCTGTGTGGATGTTGCCAGCAGCGTTGGCAGATTCTGCGGCTTCTGCATTCCATTCCAACTGCAGGGGTCATCCTGAGAAGCATCCACACTCAATTTCTGCAGTTCAAGCTAATCCTCCACTCCATTCAATCGCCGGAGAACCCAAGGCACAGATGCCACCCCCTCCGCCACTAGGGCTTTCTGTCCGCTGCCCTTTTACCCCTCCCACCTTCAGGGGCTGGCAACCTTCGCCTAAAGCACCTACAGCCAATAGGTCAATTTTTCAGGCAGATAGATAGCCAGGAGATTCTCGCCTCTCTCGCTCTTTCTCTCTCTCTCTCAAGCCATGCTTCTTATTGATTCAGAGAGGTGAGATTTTGAAATCGATCCACGTCTCTCGACATTCATGGCGAAAAGGCGAGAGAAATTTAATTCCGCACAAAATGGTGTTGGCTCCACACAGCTCCAGCACTCAGGGTTGTAGGTTGATGAAGTTAATCATGATTCCATTCTGGTAAATGACTGTGCCCTCCAGTGGCCTTGAGTTGCACACAGATTGTGGATGAATAAAAGGAGGCAATGAGCATCGGATGAAAAAGAAAAAGCGAGAAAAGATCAATAGTACCTCGTGTTTGCAAATTCGAGGGAAGGCGCTCTGATAAACTGTTGCGGATGGTTAAGGGCAGGACTCGGGCTTGACTTCAGCAACCGTAGCTTTGCTTTTTTCCTCACGGGTTCGCTTTTCATTTGCTGGAAATCCAATGAAATCGGCCTCGCTTGTAATAGCTCGTGTAGATTCTTCATGAGATCGGTTTGATGAGACACAGTCATCCACCCATAAACAGACATCTACAACGTGCTACGTATCCAACCCAATGCATGAATTCACTTGCAATCAGAAAGCACTTATTAGAAATGACAGGTTAGCAAGAACATGGCTCTTTGGTCTAATATAGACTCTGAACCCTCCACCCCCCACCAGTTCGGTTCTACCCCACTCTCCAGCATCGCTTATTTTTAAAAATTAATTCACTCGATGGTGACCCCTTGGCCTCCTCCATCTCTGCAGCTCCTGTGCCTCCTCCCACGCTCACATTGATGTGCTCCAGCTAAAGCCCCATCTCCTCTGCTCCAGCCAGAAGCTATGGCTGACAACATTTTCATTCCGCCATGTGACAGTCCCTTTCACCAGCCCGAAGTACAAGAAACACTCCTGTGCCCTTCTGTCATATGGTTGGATGCTATATTTTCAATGAGGGCATGATCAGTGACATTTCCATATCAACCATGTTTATTATCAAAATATAATTATATATTAAAAATCTTATGCATAGATGGGACGTGATTAAAATTGCCAAGTGTCATGTATTTGGACAATAAAAGCTGATGTTGTGTTTTGAACCCATACGGGATGTGCCTTGTCCCGTATTTTTGACGTGAGACGATGATTTGTTTGAGACACGCTGCTCTCCCTCAGCCAGAGGAAGATACTCCACGGCTCCTAAACAGAGAATTCACTTCTCATTGGTCGTCACTTTTATTTAGCCAATCAGCAGCCAGAGTTAGCTGTCACTCATTTAGTGCTGCGGCCAATGGAGTCACAGTCCCACCTACAGGGGATGGTTTTGCGGTGGCGCTGAGAGAAAGAAGTTAGTGCTGAATAAATATATTTAATATAAACTTATTCTAGCACCGTGTCTTGAAGAAACTACATTTAATTTCTCCCTCAACACATCTGTGATGGCAATAAATCTGACTGACTTTCAGAATCAAGATCATTTTTATACATAAAAATCACATTAGATAATTTAATATACACAATTAAAAATAATATTATAGGTTAAGCACCAATTAATGGACCTCCATGAATATTTCACATTATTTTAGTTACTGACAGATATAAGTATAAATTAAAATAAAATGCTTAATTTGCTTTATAACTGAGAATTTTATTAAATTGACGGAAAAACCCGAGCTCGCTATGGAAATTCATGAACGCAACCGTGACATCACTGGTGGACAACAGCTGAACAACGCCGCGGGAAAACACCGTTATGACTGACTGTTATGACAGTATCTAGCTAAATAACCAACATTATTCATGACAATAGCCTAGCAATAAGCTAAACTCAAATTTAGAGGTACCGTTATTCTTGTAAATGTGATCGAAGTCAAACTCGAATTCATCCGACACTATAAACCTCCGTAATGCAGCTACGTAGCCGAGTATAATCTGAGCCACCGAGTTTAGCGAGTCAAGCTAACGTTAACTAACACCAACTAAAACAGGCGAAGTGAGTGTCCTTACCCTGTTTACCTCCATGTTACAGAGGCTCTTGAACACCTTTCGTTGGTGTCCTTACATGCCCATATTGTTGGAAAAGCGCCAGTGAAATGAGCTACAGATAACGGAGTGAGCGGATGGTCCTTTCCAAAGTGCCCGTTTAAAGTGGACAAATTTAGTCCATTTTCTGGATATTTTGAGATCTTTGGGCCATTTGTGCACAGATGTCCCACTGTACATTGAATGATTGCAGCCAAAAACAGCACACCTTTTCATCATTTTGCATTAAATTAAGTGCAACTTCTAGAGTTGTTGTCCACCATCTACGTCACAGGCAAGACGCCTATTAGAGTTTCTGAACACCGTTTGGGGAGGGGAGACCAACGGTCTTTTAAACCTTATTCCTTGAATTAGTAAGAAATAACATGTTTTCTGACTATCAATAAACACAAGTTAGGAACTCAAATTCCACTGTATTTATTTGTTTGACACTTTCATAGAGCTGGTACTTAGCCTTTAACAAATTATTTATATGAGCTGTTACACCTTTTGTATACTTTGGTATAAAAATATTTAGCAGCAGCTTTGATGCAGACAATTTCTTTCTTAATGCGAGATATTCAGCATCAAGCAGATACACTGGGCTTGAGGTGTGTACTGTGTAAAAGGGACATACAAACACACAAACACCACATCAGTGTCCCTGAGAATGATCCACCAGCCAAAAAAAAAAAACCTGCTCTGAGGGGATTCAGCAGGGGTCCTGACTATTCAGTAATGGTGAAAGAGGGGTAATAAAGTTTGCACAGCAACAGATGGACTACAGTATTTATAGTAAGCAGAGCTAATAAAATGGACAATAGGTGTAGTAATGGGTTCGTTTGTAATGTTATGGCTGATCAGTGTATAATTCAATTAATTGTTAGATTAACTTAATTTATTAATTACTTTATTAATATAATTTTATTTCTCTGAGTCTATGAGTTTGGAAAGTGCTCTTCAATAAATGACCATTACATTAGAAATTTTTATTTTTAGTCACTTGATTAATTATTGTGAACATTTCTGTCTGAAGGGCACGGGGACGCAAAATAATCTCACGTGATATTCCACAAACATGAGGATGAAGAAAATGATCTAAATCTCTCTGAGAGTGGAGTATCCCCTTCAAAGACCTGGTGTAGTTTGTCCTTCTGGAAATGTTCAGTGCCACTCAGAGAACGCTGGCAATAACATATAAAATCAGCAGTGGAGAACTTCAGTGGTTCAACAAATTAATGATGCTATCAGAGAGTAGTGGGCCAGGCCAACAGAGATAATGCACCTGCATGCATATTTATAGCTGCTATGCATCCACCCAAAGCCAGCGCCTGTGTGAGGATGGGCTTGCTTTTAGTTGATTACTCACTGCCCCAAGTCCCATCTACTCAAGTGGCAAACGTATTAGAAAAATTGGAGCCGTACCAAGAGTGATCTAATGTGAAAAGGTACGTTTAAAAACAGCAAATCAAATCTGCGCTAAATGGAGTCCAGAGCTGTTAATTGTGCCACATGCTTCACATTGTTTACCATCCTGTTGTTACGTTTACAAACCAATAAAGACATTGTTACAACATTTGTTAATCATGTTTTCATCTTTATATTTCACTTTCATACAGTATTAAATCTCATGTAACTCAGAGACTTTTATTAGTTCATAATTATACACAGACTTGTTTATTACAACAACTTACATTTTATGTCTTATTTGCTGGTGTTGGAGACCAAGGTCATTGAACGTTCATTGTCCTCTGTTCCTTTATCGCCGGCCAGTTTCTGACCACACAGCCATTTTTACCTGGATATCTTTGGTAGTATACCACTCTGACAGGGTACAGGGTGAAATGTTCAAAATACCCCAGCAACAGCACTGTCCCTCATATTTAGCTGTTATTCTGTAACTGCCCACATACATGGCCCTACGGTACTGTGTAAAAATCAGAGACCACCACCTCCTTTATTTGTTTTCCTGTCAAAGCAGCCACTAACATTTTTATTCTTCAGCAACAGGGGAAAAAAAGCTTCAAGCATCACAGAGATGACAGAATCTTCAACATCCAAACATCCCACTGCTCTGTTTTAGTGATTATGAATCTTTCTGGAAGACACATTGTGAGTTTTAAAGAAGTCTGAAGGGATTTCTGAAGGGATCATATTTCCATATCCACACTTTACCATACATCGTTTACTTCTTATGCGCTGTGCAATTCAAATATGTTAAGGTCTGGGCTCTGGGCTGATGCTTCTAAAAACCTGCACATCATGGACAGAAACCCAAACAGATTTGAGATTTTTCAGGTCAGGAGTGAGAGTAAGTTTGATTTCCTCCTCTGTGTCTAAGATAAAGCTGTTGTTTATCTGACTGAGACCATGTTGATGTGTCTTCCAGGTCTTGTGTGATGCGCACTCACACATACACATACTTTATACTTTGTTTGACCCTGTTCACACTGTTCTTCTATGGTTTCACTGTAAGGGGGACTGAGGAACTGACAAATATTTTGTCCTCTCATTAAATATAGTGTACTTAGTGCTTGTTATTGAATACCCACTCATAAATATAATACAGCAACTAAGCAATCGAGGTGGTGCAGCAGGTAGAGTCGCAGTCACACAATTCCAGGGACCTGGAGGTTGTGGGTTCGATTCCCGCTCTGGGTGACTGTCTGTGAGGAGTGTGGTGTGTTCTCCCCGTGTCCGTGTGGGTTTCCTCCGGGTGACTGTCTGTGAGGTGTGTGGTGTGTTCTCCCTGTGTCCGCGTGGGTTTCCTCCAGGTGCTCCGGTTCCCTCCCACAGTCCAAAAAACACACATTGGTAGGTGGACTGGCGACTCAAAAGTGTCCGTAGGTGTGAGTGTGTGCTGCCTTGTGAAGAACTGGCGCCCCCTCCAGGGTGTATTCCCGCCTTGCGCCCAATGATTCAGGTAGGCTCTGGACCCACCGTGACCCTGAAGTGGATAAGCGCTTACAGATAATGAATGAATGAATGAACTATTGCAATACTAATAATAACAATAACCTGTAGGTCATATTACAGGAGGTCTTTATTCTTATTATTATTAGTGATACAATATCTACACAGTGACCATTGAGGTACTATTTGACCTTATGAAAAATGTAGTAAACCAGATCCAGACAGAGCAGGCTCAGACATGATGGACTTCAGTGCTGGCCATCAGCTCATGCCAGCAGCGCCTGCAAATGGACTATAACTCTTCTGCTATGACCCCTTTCAGAGGAGCCAAAGGCCTGTGCTTTGATAATTCAGGGGCAGCTCTTCGGGGTGACCCGCCAGTCCTTATGGTGCGGCATGAGGAATAAGGGCTGAATTAGCCTCTAGATGCCCCCGAATCTGCCTCACTCTGGGCTCTCAGTGGCTCCTGGCCAAGCCTTCAGTGCATGACTCACCTCTGCCTGGGAAAGTAAGAGGAGATCCTCCTCCCACTCCAGAGGGCTCACCTATGCTTCTGTGGAAGAGTCTTAAGGTTGTGTTTTGGTCAAAATTCCATTTTTTTCCATCCTTTCAACCCAGACAACCCAGCGTATAGGTAGCGGCGCTTGGACTCGCTACATCTGAAGAAATACAAATGAATCCATCAGAAATGGCCAGTGTAATTAGAATGTGATTAGAGGAGCACTTAATCAAGTCATTTCAAAAGTAGACATCTGTGTGTCTGCGTCACTGTGAGTGGGGGACAAATTCAGCCACACAATGTGTGCCTCAGTAGTCTGTAATTGATTTTCCCGTTATTTACTTTCTCGTGTAATCATGGAACATAATCATGAATTGCATCAGGGAACAATGGCGTCTTGAAAATGATGATTGCAACCAAAAAAAGTGATGCGAGGACTGAAGGTATTGTGATTAACACAGCTGCTCCGAGCACCGGAAGGGGGAAGGGGTGGCGGGTGCATTCAAGGAGGAAAAAAAAACGTCCCATGAGTCAGAGGTTTAGGGCAAAGTTCATTGCATGAACTTTATAATAATAGGATCAAATAATAGGATCAAATCAATACATTCAGTTAAGACAGCTGTAGGAAATAAATGAGTCTGAATGTTTATGACACTCTTAAAGAAACCCAGAAGGACAGGTTATGGCTCAAATATTACTCTATTTATGGCTCAGGCGAGAGATGTAATGGTCACACACCAAAATAAAAATCAGGCTGAGAGTAAAATTATGACGGCTACTCACAGCTTCAGAACCGAGCAGACTCTTGGAAATCTTGGATGAGAAGTGCTTGAGTTCCTGCCATGGGTTTTGTTGTACATAAACACAAGTGTTATTATCTCAGCAAATCTGAGCACAACGTGGGCCTTGACTCAGGCCACAACTCGTAACAAAACACACATGAGTTTCCTGGGTTTGTTTCACAAGAGAAATATCTGAGCAATTGTAATTTTGAATAGCAACACAAACAGCCTTCTAACCATGCCTCCCATCTCTGTGCGCATTCAAGATTAGGGTTAACTTCTGCCTGTCTTTATGCTGTAACCATGGGCTGGGCTGTTACAGAAAGATGTTGTCCAGATTAAGGGAACCTTAGCTAGGCTGGTAAGCATGAACATGATGCAGAACGAAAGCAGGGACAGGAGAGAGACATGGAAATGGACGGTCCAGCTCATGTGTCTTAAACCTAACACTATCCTTAAGTTCTTTCAGAGATTAGTCAGAGACAGGACACTTCCCTCTTCAACCAACATAAACAATCAAAATAAAACAAGCTTAGCTACCAGCTGCCCATATTACCACCATGAATTAACCGTTTTTATTACATTATTAGAGCGCTTATTGTGTTTACATTTCATGTTTAGGAGAGTCCTTATGCAAATACATGGGTTATTATTGGCTTGAAGTGTTAGCAATGTTTGGAACAGAATTTGGAAACGTAACATGGGGTGCTGAGCACAAATCAATGTCACGATTATTTGTACATTTTACCACCATTATGATTCATAAACGATTATTTTGTTTTTGTAATTTTTCACCCTCATCATTCAGTGACGAGGCTCGTACTGTAAATATGCTCCAGTAATAAAGCTGGGGTATTTTTTCTAATGTTGCTGGGAGCTTGTTCCTCTCTTGTTTTCTGAGCACTGTTTATATTTGGGGCGGCACGGTGGCGCAGCAGTCACACAGCTCCAGGGACCTGAAGCTTGCGGGTTCGATTCCCGCTCAGGGGGGACTGTCTGTGAGGAGTTGGTGTGTTCTCCCTGTGTCTGCGTGGGTTTCCTCCGGGTGACTGTCTGTGAGGAGTTGGTGTTCTCCCTATGTCTGCGTGGGTTTCCTCTGGGTGACTGTCTGTGAGGAGTTGGTGTGTTCTCCCTGTGTCTGCGTGGGTTTCCTCCGGGTGACTGTCTGTGAGGAGTTGGTGTGTTCTCCCTGTGTCCGCGTGGTTTTCCTCCTACAGTCCAAAAACACATGTTGGTAGGTGAATTGGCGACTCAAAAGTGTCCGTAGGTGTGAATGTGTGAGTGAAAGTGTGTGTGTTGCCCTGTGAAGGACTGGCGCCCCCTCCAGGGTGTAATCCCACCTTGCGCCCAATGATTCTATGTCCTATGTCCATCCAAGCGCTTACAGATAATGAATGAATGAATGAATGAATGTTTATATTTGGTGTGTGATTGTGCTTTGGTCGCTTTCTCAGTGTTTACATTTGACTTCTTTTTGTCTTAACTATGGTCAAAATACAGCACGTCCAAAGAACAGACGCTGTGTTTTTCTTTGGTACGAGCTGCTCGTGTCACTTGTTCTGCCTCTGCGTTTAGGTTGTTTCCATGTGGCAGATAGGAGCAGAATCATGTGACTACAGCTTGGTAATGTGGTTTAAATAAGACAGTACATGAACACAGTGGGGACATAACAAAATAAAAATAATAGATATAATTGATATATGTGAAAGTCAGTTTCGATTAATTGCCCAGCCCTAATAAGATGTCTTAACTGTTCTACATCTGGGGTATATGGAAGACTGGGCCAATTTGAATCTGCTGCTGTTCCATTTTTAAAAAAAAAAGTCAATAAATTTTCTCAAAATATTAATTTACTTTGAGCAGTGCTTTAGAATAACACATTTGCTTTCATTAAAAAAAAGACCAGACCTTTCCTAAGATGATACATTCAAGCAAATAACCATATAGCAACCATTATTTAGCACTCTGAGATTCTTGTTAAAGTGCAGTACAAGTGTTCAAGATTTGGTGCAGGTGGTAATGATCTACCCTATATGCTAATGTTGGGCAAAGGAGCATTCTTCATATATGAATATCCATTACATAATAATAGTAGCCTGTTTTGTATTTATAAAACCGTACAACAACTTAAGAGCGACTTGATTTATGGTAGATCTATGGCAGCTTTCATGCTATTTTGAAATGGTAACTGACAATCCATCTGTTGTAAACAAATTGGCATGGGCTGCTGTTTCCTCCATATAAATACAACAAAGCTGTCAGTGTAAAAGTAGGAGAGCTGAGCTCCTCTTCTAATGAGCCATTACTTTTCAATCAATCTAACATGGTTTAAAATAAAGCAGGGCTCCAGCGTAGATAACACCTTTTAGTTTATTTATTTATATTGTTGCTGTAGCATAAAGCTTGGCGCTTTTGAATGCAGTCTATATATCAGGTCATATCTGCACCAGCGCTTCTCAAGGGAGACTCAGGCTCGCTCAAACACACACACACACACACACACACACAACGAGAGGGGTGTACACTTTCCTTTTTTGCTTTAATTAAAGCATGCAGTAAGTGTGAAATTAACTCTCTCCTGCACTGGCCTGACAGCCCTGAGTGGGAGTGTGAATCAGTTTCCTTTGTCTCTCACGTAATTAGCACCAGCCGCGATGAGAGCACGCCACTGGTCCACTTCAACCGAGAGAGAGAGAGAGAGAGAGAGAGAGAGAGAGGAGTAAAAAAAGAGATGGAGGATTGACAAGAGAGAGTAGAAATAGAATGAAGACAAAAAGAGAGGGAGGGAGAGACATTGAGAGAGAAACAGCAATAAAGAGAAAGAAGGATGAAGAAAAGAGAATGAACAAGATATGAATAAGAAGACTGACAGGAAAGAAGACTGAAGAAAAAAAAAGCATGATGAAAGATGAGGGAAGAACATGAAAGAGCAGATGAAGGAAGGAAGAAATAAAAAGAAAAGAAAAGAAAGAAAGTAAGAAAGATGGTGGGAATGCGAGGACTAGAGAGAGACAAACATGAATAATGAGAGAGAGACAGAGAGGGAAATATGGTGAAAGGATGACAAACAGGAAGACTGAGGGATGGAGAGACAGGTGGAGGAATAAACAGAATAGACAGAGAAAAAAGTCTAGAGAGAAGTAGAGAGAGTTGGGTTTGGGGGGGGGGGGGGGGGGTTGTTATACCGTCCTGAACCAAAACCAGCTTCCTGAATCTCTTGGTAATTTGGCAATCCAGCAACATTCTGTCACCCTCCACTGGAAGAGGGGAGTGAAGGGAGGAGAGAAAGAGAGGGGGGAAAAATGAGTGTGAGCTGGCTGATAGATGGTACAATTTTGAGAGAGAGAAAGGTAGGGAGTCTTATGAGTTTAAGAACTGATGAAGACAAAATGGGCCTTTAGACTCCTGTAATAACTGGTGAGGATTCTCCCTGATCGTCCATGCTTTATGCTCTAGCACTGCGCTGACTCCTGCCTTTGTCTACTGCTGTAACATCTGCACAACGCTGTTCTAATAAAAGACCTGGGGCCAGATTTCACATTTTTTCTCAAAAGGGTTGGTTTGGAAAATGTGTCTCAAGAATATTTTAAATTAGAATGATCTAAATTTAAACTACCTTGTATTGTTATTTCAAACACATACAATAAACTTGTGCTTCCACGTTTAACTCCTCCTTGCCTTGGCATCTGACACACATACACACATATACACAAACACTAGTGCACTACGGGAAGTGAGCACACACACATCCAGAGCAGCAGGCAGCCATCCCAGGGGGTTAGGTGCCTTGCTCAAGGGCAACACGTTCTTAAACAGTCTACATATAAATGCCCCTAATGAGAACTCCATCGACAGAAAGGGAATCAACTAGAATATTTGTTTTTATACAGCTAAATCACTTTTCCCTCATAAGTTTGTTTTCAGATGAAGGCACAGGGACATTGCTGGTTCTCTGTTGATGGGGGCATGTTGTTGATGAATAGGCATGTTATTTCATCTTCTGCTGTTAGCTACTACACTGTCTGTTGTTAGTTCAGCTATTTTTCACATAGCGATTTTCCACCAACAAGGAACCGGAACGGTTCCAGTTCGTGAACAAAATTTGGAACCGTTCGGCATGTTTCTACCGACATAAACCGATTCATGAACCAGAAACATTAGTTCTCAGCTGGAACCAAAGAAGAGGTTCTTCAGTACGAACTGTGGCTTCAAGCTCAGAACCTCAAACACAACGTTGTCGCCAGTGCACGGGGTCATTTACGAAGTTTTATATAAATAAATAAGAGGAAATAAAACAGGAACATGCTCCATTTGTGTGTGTTTCTGGGGCTGTGTTTGGGTCTGCGTTAGTTTCGTTTATCCACTGTTCATAAGCTCAGCAGATCAGCTCAGAACTCCACGTTATATCTGACAGAGAGGAGGACTGCTCACTTGAGTGTGTCTTTGTCTGAAAAATTGAAGATGGAAGTGGTGGCTTGCCTAGTTTTCTTTTTTCTTGTTGTAACATACTTTTCAACTGATATACAATTTCCATCAACAGGAAGTAATATAAGATGCATAATGCAAAATACTGGACTGCTAAATGAATAGGAAACTGCATTTTATGGTTATTGCAAAAACTTCAGCTGAAGACGGCACCACAGCAGTGAGTGAATGTCTTGAGATTAGTGTGTGTGTGTGTGTTGCTGTAATATGTTGCTAAGTGACTAGATCTGAAATACATAAATGGGTTTGACCAGAGTTCTATTTATTATCATGTTCATGGTTGACATCCATATGCCCTCATTTTTGCTGGTGCCAGACTGAATCCATGGAGCAAACTGAAAGCGAACCCTCCTGAGATTCATATTTTTAACACAACAGCACAGCCTGTCCCCATTTGACATGAAAATATACACTTGAAAGGAAAATGCACCAATTAGAACCGTTTCAGGGTTCTTCAACTTGTCACGGAGGGAGAATTATATCTGATGTTAGGTAAAATCTTTTCGTGTAGATTATGTAAAAAGCCGCAAAGAAACAATGAAAACAGTGAGAACTTGTAAGTCATTCATATGAACCTTATATCTTTGTGATTATCACAATGCAAGGGTGCCTTTGCACAATGGGCATTTTACCAAGTATATTCATGTATTAATTTGGATAATAACAAGACATTCTATGACTGTATGACTGGGAATATATCTCACAGTTTACAAAATTCAGATTATTTCAGATAAATATATGATAATGGAGACATGGATATACATCTACTGTGAATACAAAGATTTTTCAATGACCCCCTAAATACCCTACATTTTATTCATGTATTTGTTGTGTTCTTACAGTGTTATGATGCCCAAACAACGTTCCCAGTTTAGAAAAGCTCAGCTAGCAGCAGTTCTCCTTTCCATAAATTCTCCAGCTTGATTTAGATTATGCGCCATCATGGTCTGTTTGCTTTGGGTTTACTCCTCCAAACACTAACATCATGCTGAGTCACTGTTCACCAGTGTTTATACTGGCTCCTTTGTATTGATCTGCCCTTGTGGTAATAGCCGTCTGTCTCCCAATATCTTAATTGTTTAAGTGATCTCATTGATCCTTAAATTGTTCCCTAAGTTCATTTGCTGGCTGGCTACGAGCAGGCCAGTGTGATGACCATCATTGGGTTTACCCCAGCCGCACCCCCCAGCCCCAGACTGCTTTAATGGGGCTGTAATTGATATGGCCGCTGCCAAGGGGGATGAGCCTGCATCAGGAATGGGGATTAGGCCCATGGTAATGGGGTCATTAGATAGTTACCAACATACGGCATCAGTCAGCACATGGGAACCGCTCATCAGATTTCTAGACCTGATCTGCATACGCTTGAACACTGAACGCTTAGTGGGATGAAATTATCCACATATGGACATAGATGTTGGACCCCTGTCCTCGAGAAATGAATCTGAAGCAAGGCCGCCATTTCTCTGTGCACTGGGGCTACATTTATAAGGCTTTTTATCTCTTTATTCCTGGCAGAGAAGAGCTAAGAATCCGACCTAACTATCCCAAAGAGCCGGGAGCAAGAGCAGAACGCTCCATGGCCCTTCCTCACCGTTATCTCTCGGCCATATGTTTACCTCAGGGACATTCCACTCACTGTAATTGACTTTCTACCATGGAACCTGCACTCCAGGCGCAAAGTTTACTTCAATACTCGCCACTGTCATTCAGATAAAACAATTAAAACACTTTTAAGCAGCCCTGCAGACACGTCACATGCTGCTGCACACCTCTCCGCCACAACAACATACCCAGGCCTGATGAAACACAAACACAGCTCACTGGAGGCCTTGCAGGTGCTGTAGACACCCTGTAAAAAAGAGGGCAAAATAGATAGATTGGTGGCGTCCAGTGTTCTGAGCACATCCACTTATCTTTTCTCTGGCTCACAACATGAGTCAAATGCTATCATCCAAAACCTTGAGGATACTGAGAAGGATTGAACCATTGACCTCCATTACAGCAATTCTGGAGATTAACAAACTGCAACACACAGCCCTGTCACATGTATCAATTCCATCGAGGGCTCCAGTGGCCGGAGGATGAAAAGAGAGGCAGTAGCCTCTGCAATGACACAAGAGCACAAGGAACACTCTGATGTTAACATATAATCTGCTTGTATAAGTGACAAAAGATTAATCCAGGGATTGCCCACAAATGCATAGCAACTGCTGCAAGGTTTGACAACAGCGGGAAGGTTGTACCTTGTCAAAAATCTCATTTAAGCTAATGGATTTGGATTAGAGTTCAGATTCATGAGATGACATTAAGTTTCTGGTTTACAGCACTATGCTACTGAAATAGGCTACTGCAGTGTTCAGCACCAAGACAAAACTTTCACAACATAGCTCTAAATCCCCCAAATGGCAGTGACTATAGAATATTGATATATGTTCATAGCATTTCTAAACAGAGAACACAAAAAACTATATCTGTGAAAGGTTTGAAATGAAATGATGCTATTTTAGCACCCTATTTTTGTGCTAATTTTCAGCACTCTATTTATAGTGAATTGCATTGCCTACATCCTGTTTAAAATACACAGACCTCAAATTAAAATGCTTTTATTCCAAATGTAAAACCTTTTTAAGAGCCTTTCATATGCACTCAGTGGCCAAGTAAGCACTAATTTATGGAAAGCATTTTGCCAAGCTTCTGAAAGCTGAGGTTGAAAGTTGAAAATGTTCCGTCTTTGATAATAATTCTATCTCGTTAATACTAGGAAGGTTGGAAGTTACAATGAATTTGCCATTATTTGGTCATTCAGTCAGTTACAAGAAAGAGACACATTACCCCAAAATGCTCCTGCCACAGATACAAAATAAGCATGAAAAATCTCCACTTTAATTTATTTTATCAAATGTCTGCACTTCGACCGACGCTCTACAATTTAGGCTGAATCCTATCCCTGTCAAACCTTAGCATAGTCCTTCCAGCCTAGCAACTGTTGCTATGAAAGTCGCCATGTGTAGGTGTAGCATGTCATATCTAGGGTGGCCCTTCAAATGATAAACCCTTTGGAAACAACATTGTCCTGGAAAGGTGATTCACCACAGTACACTTCTATGTACTGAGTATTAGGTTCAAATTAGGTCAGACTGGTGGGTCTGCCCTCCCCTCTGTCCGTGTGCATCTCCGACAGTGAGCCGCTCGCTTTGATGCAGAGTTAAAGACGCTGCATTAGTGTGGGATCTCACTGCCGTGTCAATGTGAGATGGAAGGGGGTCGATACTGAGGTGGACCATTAGGGCTAGGAACATCCCACCCAAGCCCAATTACAGCAAAACAATTGCCAACATCAACAGTCCATTATGCCTCTCTCTCCTGCAGAGAGCCTGCACTGATCTGCCCATTAGAGGCACGGCCCATTAGCCGCCAAGACAGCCATGCATGCACAGACCAGCGGTGCAAATGCATCCTGGGAAGTGTATGAGGTCAGATGGTCTACAGATTGTATACTGGGTCTATACACCTAGGGTCTACATTGAAACGTGTGAAAAGCCGCTGATGATGATGATAATGATGATAATAATGATGATGCCATTTTCCACCCCTCTCTACACTTTACAAAAAGAAGATTTCTGAGAACACTTCACATTGTGCAGAGGTCATGAAAACCCATCAGATGAAGAAAAAATGGAGAGGGATAGGCCTAAAGGGCTTTGTTTGGACAACAAAGAAGCCTCCACTGAGATACAGAGCCAATCTAATGCTCTTTTATTTTGCTGGTGTGCATCTATTATATGATTATTGACAGCCCATACCTTTTAAGATAATTTATGAGAGTTCCTAATTTTCCAAACTCTCTGTGTGATAGGCTTTGCTTTGACCAATAAATGTCCGCGCAGACTCTTAAAGTAAAGTTACTCCTGCATATGAACCTTCAAAATGCAGAAAATAAAAGCCATTTATGAGAAAATGCATTGTTGCCATCTCATCAATGATGAAATGGAGAGAGCCACTGCCCAGACATCATCAGATCAGTTCCTCAAGTGGGAGAATACATGTGTGTGTCGCAACAAAGTTCAACAAGTGGCAACAACATCAGGTGTTACACCTTGCACTCCATCTCTTGTTGCTGATTATCAATCTCCAACATCTCCCACTACCTCCTCCTCCTCCATTCTGGACCACTTTTCCACATGCCACTCAAAGCCAGTCCTGTGTTTATTACTAAATAGTGCTATATGCCGTAGGCTAACTACCGTGCTGGATGCCTATGCTACATTTGTTGGATTCACAAACAAACTGAACTAGTTTGTTCATGTGTAGAGGAATAACTGTATTACTACAAACTCAGGGCTCTCTTCTCAAATTGATCCTCTGTATCCTACTAGTTTATGGAGGTGAGATTTTAATTTGCAAAGTAAATAAATAAATAAATCCACAATGTATCAATGGTATAAAATCATACGTGAGATGTACTCCTAGTCTTACAATTGTGGTATTAACCAATCGTTACTGTTTGCCTATGATACATAGACTAATAAACACAAGATAGCATTAAGTGCTTCTCATCAGCCATTGAATAAAATCAGAAAAAGAGCAGTCCTGTCTTAACACAGCATAAAATCAACATCCCTGTGGAACTATTCTAGTCAGAGAAAGGAGCCGACAATGGTAAAACTGCAGAATTATTCTGTGGCTTTTATCCTGTTGTCATTTCTACTGTTTGAGTAATCGGTTCTCTTTGTTGTTATGATGATTTGAAGACAGTTACTACAATTACCTGCATGTACTAAAGGCTACAGTAAGATATTCCGCTTCCTACCAGCAACGTTAGATCTGTGGCTTCCTTCAAATCTTACCAGTTAATGAGAAAACACGTACAACAAAAGTCATTGATGTGAATCACTTAATAGCACACCCTTGTGCCACAATCTCTAATGGGAGATTGTGTGAGAAAAAGCACTTATAGTATGTGATTCCTAACCATAAATGAGTGTGTGAGTTACGAGCCAGTCCCATGATGTATTTTACATGTGTAAAAAAAAAAATAAAACATAAAAAAATAAAATCACAATTTTAAATATCCAGTTGCTGTTAGAGTTTTAAATGTCCTTTCAAACAATAAAGATAATCTCAGTGGTGATTTCTTTGTGTCTAAAACAGAAAATCATACTTCAAAGCATATTACACCACTGTAAGGCAGCTGGGGATGATAACACTAGATATATCTGTGATATTTTTTTTGATGAAGTGTTGACAGTGACTGAGATGAACTTAAAAGCGTCAGAAAGAACAGCAAGCTGTCAGAACAGAAACTTTTATCTCCACTTTATAATTTTTTTCATTTATTTACTTACTTAAAATTTCTTTTAGATAATCAAATTATTTGACAGCATCAAATGTTCTTAACACTCAGGACTCTGGATTTTTTTTCAAAACCACTCCAACTACCTGCACACCAATTTTCAGCCGTGTACATTGAACCGTTTTCCAGAAAAAAACAAATCGAGCGCTCCCTCTTCGGTACTTCGAAGTTCTTACACTTTAAACAAACCACTTTTTAAACTCGGCATTTTAAACCATTATAAAAAAAAATGTAATAGCACTTCAGATGTTGTCTTTACAGGATCAGGAGGTGCCCTAAAACACCGGTAAAGCTCTGCATTCACTTGCTCACAGCACCTCAGTAAACAGATCTTTATTTCCTACGTAATGGGAACGCAGAAAGGCTTCGTGAATTCAAAGTTTAGAGTGTTCCGACCCTACTTTAAAGTAGTTCCGACCCTGCAATGTGATTGGCTGAGAGACCGTCCAGGAGTGTCAATATTACACGTTAATGGCACTCTAACCGAAGCTCTTTAGGTATCACTCCGCAAAATACATGTAACCTAGAAACGATGGCAGCGTTTAAAACTGGACTTTTTCACCCAACGGTCATCCGGTTTGTTTTCCTTTCGCACACATACTTTTGAACAGAGTAAAGAGTTATGGCGCAGTGGACCGTTATCTGCTTTCCATAAAAAGGAAATAAATAAAAAGTAATTGTCTACATCTATGTGGTTTCTGTGATTGGGCTTAACTCCGCTACTCTCGTTCCGCAGCACGGCTCTGGAGCGATACTCCAAAATACTAATTTTTAACTTAAACAGAGAGAACCTGGCATAGTTTAGTGTATGATATATATCACTATGATCTGAATCCGCTGTAAACAATGGATAAACCATGACACTGTATTGAATTGATGCGTTTATCTCTGCTTCTATCCTGATTTGGACAGGGGGCAGCTCTGAATGCAGCATTGTTTACCAAAAAGTCTCACATCATTTGGCCCTACTTTGATGCCTTATGCCTGTTTTACCACATAAATAACAAATCAAATCTTTTGGGCATGTATTTTCTACATTTTCTACATTTACTCCCATAATAGGCATAGGTCCTACTTGATTGTTTTTACTTAAAATGTTGTAAGGTGCTTTAAAAGATCCCAGTGAATGAGTAAATACATATAGCTATCCCTAACACCCAATTAAACATTACTGAACACTAAAAATGAAACAAATGGACACTTTTTGCCTTTAAGGTTCATAAATGGAATTAAATGATGGAAACTCCTTAAAATGAATGAATATTTTGACTCTTGTGTCTACAACAATTTAAATCTTGAATGGTTATTTAACTGTATGTAGAACTTTGATATCTAGTGTTAAATTGGAGTAGTACAAACCACTCTAAAATTAGCCAAAAATGGGATCTGGGAAATGGAGTTAACAGTTTGGAGATATGAAGTTCCTTCCAACAATGACAACATCTTCATGTGCAAGTGATGGAAGCTCGCAAATTTCATAAACCCACATTTGGGAACAGACACCTAACACACACAAAAAATACAGTAGCCGAAATGTCAAGTACTTTAATAATAATTCCATTAAGCTCTTTCCGAACAGACCCTGTTTGGAGAATAAACACTCATTTCTAGCACACAAACAAAAACCCAATTCTCTTTTAATACCACAGACTCAACACAGGCACAACTCTGGTCTCTGTGGCAGGTCACATATATGGATTTTCATATTAGCTTGCATTAATATTGCATCTCCCATTAAAATTCACATCAACCCTATTCAGTTAGCTTAGCGCTAAGCTCATTTTCTCTGCAGAAGCCTTTATAAAAATCTCGTCCACTAAATCCGTGGTGAAGTGTTGCCAGATGCTGAACATAGCTGCTGTGTATGTGGTAAATCTGACTATATGCAGATCCAGTGAGAGGGATAAAGAGCAACTGAGTTTCAGGGGAGCAGGCTATTGTTTAGTCGTGCATGTGGAGAACGGGTCATGCGGTGCATTTCCAGTCTGTTTTTGGACACATCTCTGACTGGCTTCTGCTTGGTTTCCAATAGTTACATGATCTTATTATGAGGGCTATTTAATGTTGAATATTAAAATTCTATTTTTATTTTTTTTATTATAATTAAATTGAATGTAACTGCTTCATCCAGATCAGGACTCCGGTGGGTCTGAAGCCTACCTAGAATCAATGGTTTCAAGGCAGAAACACACTCTAGACAGGGTGCCACTTCATCAAAGGACATCATATACTCACTCAGTCACTCACATAATTGCACTTGTGGACAATTATCCAGAGCCCATTCACCTACAAACATAATTTTGGACTGTGGAAAAAACAAATCTGAGACTCTTTACAGACAGTGACTCAAGGCAAGGATTATGCTATAATGGTACATTTAATTACACAATCAAAGCCATTATCTCGGATTAATATAAGTATATCTACCTATTCATCTATCTATATCATTTGGATAATAAGAATTAAGTTTAGGTATCCCTGGTAAAACTCTGCATTGTTCTACAAACAATATTTTAATGCAGGTTCAGTTTCATTCATTAATTTGTCTTCTAGAATCCACTGATCCTGATCAATGTTCAAGTGAGTCCAGATCCTCCCCTAAATCATTGGATGCAAGGCAGGAAAACACATTCACATCAATGGGCAAATTCACCCAGCCAACCCACCTACCAACATGGGGTTTGGGACTGTGGGAGGAAACAAGAGCAACATGTAGAAACAGGGTGAACACACCAAATTCCTTAAAGACAGGGCCCCAAGGTGGACAATAATACCAGAACCCCAGGACCCCAGAGCAGTGTTGCAGCATCACTACCTGCTCTAGTCTGTTGCTGCATTTGCTTGTTCTTGTATTAATGTACTTGAATTCAGAAAACACTCATTTAATAAGGGATGTCAAATCTTTTGTATTAAAGCTTTACACGGGTTCAGTCATGGCCTTAGGGTTAGAGACGCTAGCTTGAGGTTGGAGGGTCGCTGGTTAAATTCCCTGGAGCTGCAGGAAACAATTCATCCACGGCTGAAGTGCCCTCAAGCAAGGTACTTAACCCCCAAATTGCTCTCTGGGCACCAAGGTGGTTGGCAGCACACTGTGTGTGTGAAGAATTATTTACTAGTGTATGTTTGTGTGTTCACTACCAAGGAGTGGTTTAATGCATGGAAGCGATTTCCTTAAGGGGGTTAATAAAGGTGACTCTTTTTCTTTTTCTTCTCATATAAAGCATTCCAGAAGCAGCGCTTTGTGCAAATATTTCCAGTTGAAATGCCAAGCATACCAAATGTTGGTGTAAGTCCAACTGTGAAATCCAATTCACTCTAATAACTCTGTGAAAATAGATTATCTGTTTCATAATTAGATGCATTTGACTGCTCATCCAATCACTTCTCATCAAAAGCAAAAAGTCATATTTCTCCTGTGTCATATGGCCGCCGTCCATCTGGCGGCAGTGGGAAGGGACTCTTGTAAAGCCCTGTGTAGAATTAGTATGGGCTTATGAATGTTCGCGGTTGTCTGCTCGTTTGTCTTGTGTACAGAGTGAAGGCCCACCTATGCCACAGCAGCTGCCTCTCTGCTGCCAGATGTGCCACAGATCCTGCACTACAGCTGTTGACTGTTTGGCCTTCACTGTGCTCATCTGTGACCATTTGTGTTCATTTAGAAGCTTTCACAATTAGAGAAAATGGTTGATGTTGTGTAGTGGCTCCACTACCCCCTGCCCCAACCCAACACACTGGAGTTTGATTTCCAGCTCAGGAAGGAAGGTCACACAAAACTAAAAGAAGAGGATCCTAGGCAAGACTCCCCATCCGAAGCCTACTTCTGCAACTTGAAAAATTGTTGTTGCAAATTGCACATATGTACGGAACCATGCTCGAAAAAGTAAGAGATATCCAGTTTGCCTCTGTTTGTACTTAATTTTGGTTGCAAAACAGCTAACTGCTGATATTTCCCTGCTGAGAAATAGAGCCACCTCAAATGTACTGTTTCTTGATTTAAGTGGAAATCTCCGGTTCTCATTGGGATCAGATTTATTAAAATAATATCAGTGTTTTCTGCAACTGAACTAAAGACAGGAACCTAACATTAGACTATCTTTGTTTCCAAGTTGTAAATAAGTATAATAATTTTCAAATTGTAATCCTATTTAAATATATAAGCCAATCTGATCCCAGATTTCCACTAAAATTCAGGTGACAATACATTTGAGGTGGCTATAATTCTCAGCAGAAACACATATGCAGTTATCATTATTATTAACTGTAACCCTTATCCAGTTCAGGGTCATTCATCATTGGGCGCAAGGCGGGAATACACCCTGGAGGGGGCGCCAGTCCTTCACAGGGCAACACACACAAAGACACACTCACTCACACCTACGGACACTTTTTTGAGTCACCAATCCACCTCTGCAGTTATCTGTCATTTCTTATTTGTGTCTTTCTGTCACAACTAAAATGTAGCAAAAAAGCATTTTTAAGTAAGAACTTTTTTTCTATAAAATACAGTTGACACAAGATAAATAAATAAATAAATAAATAAATTCAGGGCGGCACGGTGGCGCAGTAGGTAGTGTTGCAGTCACACGGCTCCGGGGACCTGGAGGTTGTGGGTTCAATTCCCGCTCCGGGTGACTGTCTGTGAGGAGTGTGGTGTATTCTCCCTGTGTCCGCGTGGGTTTCCTCTGGGTGCTCCGGTTTCCTCCCACAGTCCAAAAACACACGTTGGTAGGTGGATTGGTGACTCAAAAGTGTCCGTAGGTGTGAGTGAATGTGTGTGTGAGACCCACCGTGACCCTGAACTGGATAAGCGGTTACAGATAATGAATGAATGATTGAATAAATAAATTCTGATTGCTCAGATCACAGGATACTGGCTTTAAATGTATTTTCAGAAAGCTTCAGTAGGGACATGAGCTTTTCCTTATAAACCCCAACGCTCGAATAATCTTTCAGAAAATGTTCAGGACTCAGTCACAATTTTCAAGTCTGGGCTGAAATATCACTTGTTTGATTTAGATTTTGTTAATTAATGTTTGCTACTAGATAATGATTATGGGTTCAGGGGTTAATGGACATAAGGGATTGTGGGAAATTAAGATACTAGTGCTGCCCTGCACGTTTGCACACCATCACTCAGGTCTGTGGATGGATGATGGTTTTTCAGTATGCTCCCATGCCCATGTTTCTCTGTACTGTTTTCTATACCCACCCTTCATTGCCAACTACACTGATGTTTACGTGGAGTCTGATTATTAACCCTTTAAATGCTGCTATTATTTTTATCATTGCAATTATACGATAAGATTAAGGCTTCACATAGGACCCACCCCACTCTATTCCTACCTGCAACCTTCTTCCTTCCTGTAATTATCTTTGGCCATTTAAATCCTAAACCAAATGTTACGACCTGGTTTAGGTCAGACCACAACACAAAATGAAATAACGGAAAGTGTGATGTTTGCAAAACAGATACTACAACTAGGACAGTTTTTGTGAAATGTATTGAAGGTAATTGATACAATTAAGTGAACCAGAAAACTGACTTCAGGTGTGTCCCAGTTTTAGGTACACTAACTAACCTGTGCAGGACGACACAAACAAAGACACAGTGCTAACCTCACTCCCTTGCTGTGAATAAACAGACAAACCCCAGTTCCCCAAACAAAAACGGCAGCCACTCCCTACAACCGGTACTAGTTACAAATATATATACAATAAACAGATAGGAAAAAATGACAAATAACAATTAACAGTAAACAATTCAAAACACGAACCGAGTACAACCGCACAAAAGATAAACAATCTAGTGAGGAAATCTTCCTGCCATGTGAGACATAACCCTCTCTTTTATAGTGGACGGTTGAAGCCAAACCTTGGACACAGATTCCGGCATCCGGCATGAGGATTCAGGAACGCAGGACAGAACGCAGGTAGAGACACAACAAAGAGAAACATCCATGCCCATAACAAAAACAAATAGGGTTGCTCTGCCACTACATCACTAGCTCTTCACAGGCGTTGTCAGACACGTCCCCTCATCAGTGTTTCACTGAATTAGGCCCACAACACCGACTGTCAGTGAAGTCTGGTGTCCCAGAGCCACCCCATTCCAAGCTAGATTTATAGACCTACCACACCCTTAAACATCAACAATCGTCGATCGTTGAATCGTACTTTAGTTATTATTGTCATTAAGCATAATTTTTTTAAATATAATTCTTATCATCAATACTATGATTATATTTCTACACCTGTGTATAACAAAAGGCTTATGTACTGTGACATTTTAATCAATAATTCATAAGTGGTTTTGACCAGAGGAGTTACCTTTATGCTCCTTTCTGTCCAGAAGAAATTATACACATATTAGGAAGATAATACTATTTTATCTCAGATCCTGTTGATTTTTCTTTATTATAAGTCTGAATCTGGATATCGTGTTTGTTGGACTCCAAGATGGATAGTGGCTACTGAGATAGCAGCAAATAGGACTCACTCAAAACAGGGTTGTACCACAAGCCAAGAAAGTAAAAATTAAAACTCTGCTGAGTAAATACATAATTAGTGACAGTTTTCTAAAAATGTCTGCCATTTAGAACAAATCAGGTGCCAAACTGAACTGACACGTTCAAATTAGTATCCATTTTATTTGGAGAATTCTTATTTAGGGCACAGCTGGTGCCGAATTTGAGAGTATGTTTGACATTTAAAACTACCCAATGGGGAAAACAATTTTAAAAATATGAATTTATCTTTATGAAGATATCACAATTGGTGGCAGTTTGATTAAATGGGTGAACTTGTTCATTAACATTCATTTCTGTAACCGCTTTGTCCTGTTCAGGGACATAGTGGGTCCAGAGCCCAAGGGGAAAATAATACCTGCTTGTTATTAATGAAGAAGTGGGTGGAAGTTTGTGAAAACTTTCTGAAACCCCAACTAAATTACCAAAGTAATAACACATTCTATTCACTCAATCTAGTGTCCTGTTTTGAAAATTCTGCACAATTTAATCACAGGTGGTGACAGCTTTGTGAAAATGTCTGACACCTAAAACAAAACAAAGGACAAATTAGTATAAAATATAAAAAAAAACAAGCAAAAATAACAGGCTTATGGAGATTTTGAGGAAAATTATATTTGGTTTGTCCAATATTTTGGTCTCAATTTGTCTGACAGCGACAAGCCTCAGTAACATTTATGGTATTTGACAGCTACCATTTGTGTCATGTTACAGATGTAGATGATTTTGCGTTAAAAGTCTTGCTCAGAGACTCTTATTAATGTAAATGTGATTCCTCCTGAAGCAGGAAGTGAACCCAGAAGGCAGCATTGCTAACCACTTTGCTAAACCATAACAAACTATAACATCCAAAATAGTACATTTACTAATGTAATTACAAATTGAGGTCAGTGTCCTTTTAAATACTCTGCATAATTTAGGCACAATTGGTAGCAGAAAATATGAAACATTTAAAACAAAACAGTGATCAAAAATATGAAAACAAAATGAACTGAGTGTCTTTTATATGAGCTGTAAAGCATTTATGATGAAATAAGTGCCAAAAAAATAAGGTTATCTTGAAAATTTAGGACAACTTGAGGAATGAGGTCTAGAGGAAATTTTGCATGTTCTCAGGCTTCAAAGTATCGTGTTTCGGCTATGTTTTCTAGAAAAGCCACCACTATCAGACAACGGGCCTCCCTCTCTCTTCGAGACAAACTAGGAATTTCCGTTTCTCGCATATTCACTTTTACTTCTTTGGAAAATGATACTTTGATGTTATATCTAGCTTTTATCTGCTGTTCAAAGCCTAGGCAAACACCTCTGGCAACCTCAGCAGAACCCTAAGGAAACATTTCCTGCCTGTTTCAGCCTTTGATTCCCTGAGTGCTTCACTGTCATTAAGTCTCATTAAGTCTGATCATTTTATTGAAGGCAGTGATGTTGTGCGAAGGAGGCCCTGCATTATTCATCCACTCTCCTCCTCCTCCCTCTCTCTCGCTCTCTCTCTCACACACACACACACACACACACACCCAGCATAGCACTCAGACAAAGACATCAGCAGCTATGTAGGTCACTTCCTCCTTCTCGCAGGAAAGAGGAACTCGACAGAGGAGCGGGAGAAAAAGCAGGGCGGGAAGAGTTCTTATTATAGCATGCACACACACACACAACCACAGCAGATAAGCCCTGTGAAGTGGGCTGACTCACACACGAATGCCAGGATGCATGTGGCTTAAACACAGCTACTATCAATCCATACACAAAAAAAAAAAAAAAAAACAGAAGAGGAGCAAAGAAGAGAGAGGGGAACTTTTCACAGAGAAGAAAGGAGGCTCTATCGTGAGAGGGAAACTTGTTCGATCCTCTGCTTTCTCATGGAGTTAACTCTGTAACCACTCAGCGTTTGGAGGGATCGGAACACTTCATACATTATACATCTAATAGTGTGTAAGATGCTCCTTAATAATTAGTAACACACACAGTCTGTTACCGCTACAGAAAAGTAAGAATTGGTATGCTTTGAAATACATGGGCATAAGGTCACAATGTCTAATGCCAAACATCAACTAGGACGCTAGCACTAGACTCTGTAGCTTTGGGAGTGGCACCTGTGACCCAGAACTAATCAGGCAACTTTAGCGCCTTGTTTCTTTAATGCTCTCAATGCTCAGTGCGATCAAATACTCACAGGAATTCAAATGTGTATTGTAAAGTGTACAGGTGGTTACTGCAGCAAACAGGACACAAATTCTTTATTAATACCATTGAATTCAGAAGAAATTTTGAATGACCAGGTGTCCACAGACTTTTGACCATGGAATGTATATGAGATTGAAGACTTGCCTGAATAGCGTTAGCAAAATTTACCTAGCATCTACTAACAAGCTAATGTTGTGTGTGTGTAAGCATTTTTGACACCTCTTTTCAAAGTTGTTATATGATCTACTGCTAACTGCCAAGAGAGAGCACCCTTCATGTGAAAAACCCTCTATTACCCACTGATTCTGTGTAAGGCGTGGGGAGTGAAGGCTAGCCCATCGGGTCTGAAAAACCGAATGCTGCCTCAGGAAGGATGATGTCAGAACACGATGCATCATAGCTTCTGTGTATGACGTTGTGTGTCCACGTTGACACTTTCCCTGCCATGTGCCTTGAATAAAGGTTCCGACCATTTGCCGGTTGAGCGGTTGTCCTTCCTTGAACCACTTTTTATTATGTACTAAGGGCTGGATACTGGGAACACCCCAACAGACCTGCAGTTTGGTTGGAGACCAACAAAATATGACCATCACAACTGTGAAAAGATATTTACACTCGCTCGTTTTTCTCCTTCCCACACATCACCTTCAAGACTGTTCACATCCAAACTATATGTTTCTGAACACCGCTTCTATCGAATATATTTGGCTACGTTTTTATCTTACCCCCATTGCTGAAGCACATTGTCCCTGTCCAATGAAAAACATGTATCACCATTTTTAGTTTAGTACATCATTTGAACACACAAGAGCTGTCCTTCCCATTGTGTGGAATGTTCACAATGGACCAATAGAAATGCTCCACAATGACTTGGAGTGAAATCTTTTTACCTTGACTTTCATTGAATGTTAAGAAGGTTTTTTTCTCTTCCTGTTAAGTTGTTATTGTGTAGATACGTGTTCTTTATTGGACAGTGATAATATGTGCAAATGCACACTCAATACTAGTCTAATCCTGATAGAGAAGCATTGCCAGTAAAATCAAGAGCAGATAAACAAAACTATTAGCACCACGTGTAATGCCTGGTATGGGCTGGAGGGGTTTACAGCCCTCAAGGATTGAGTTGTAGAGCAGTGGGACTGTGTCCTCTGGTATTATAGTGATCCATGATGGGGATTCTCACTAACTCAGTTATTGCTCAGTTCTATCAAATCCTCACAGCAGTGCTCGAAAATCTAGTACAAAATCATATATAGGAGCAGACGTCAGGATCATTCAATTGGGATTGTATAACATTATCCAGTTAACTGAGAAACCTCACTTTGGGAAACATCTCGGTGGTATTCAGGTTTGTTTACATCCAGCCTGAGAGCTAAACTGAGATGACCACATGTCCCACCTCACGATAAACTGACCTCACACTCCGTCCTGCCTCTCACCCGCTTCTCCAAGGGCTTGGTGATGAGTGTTGAAGCGTGGCAGGAGAAAGTGGGTCAGAGACCCTGCATGCTCCATGTTCTCCACACTCCACTGTCTGAACAGATATGAGGCGCAGTCGTGCCGTGTGAGTGCTGACAAAGTAGGAAGTTTATTTTTTCTCCTCTTTTTGAACCATAACTTCATGTGCCACCAGCAGAGGATTCATTTTTCATTCTTATACAGATGAAGAATGTTGATGGAATATACATTATATGTACCAAGTTCATATAATACTTATTTTGTATGTAAGTGTTTTCATAAAGAATTTACACTAGACATCGATGCTAATGATGGATAATATGTTTTAGATTCATTCATTCATTAATTGACTGTAACCACTTATCCAGTTCAGGGTCACAGTGGGTCTGGAGCCTACCTGGAATAACTGGGTGCAAGGCAGGAACACACCCTGGAGGGCAACACACACTCACACCTGTGAACACTTTTGAGTCGCCACTCCACCACTACCATAGACCGTGGCAGAAAACCGGAGTACCTGGGGGAAACCCATGCACACACTGGGAGAACACCCCAAACTCCTCACAGACAGTCACCCGGAGTAAACACCTGGTCCCTGGAGCTGTGTGACTGCGACACTACCTACAGCGCTACCGTGCTCTCCCAAACGCCGCCCATGTTTTGGATTACAAACACCAATTTGTGACATACGAATGGTATTAAATGGTGCTCCATCTCTTCCTAGCCCAATACAGTGGGGCTACTTGGCTCTCCAGCTGAAATATAAAACTGGGCACAAAGAACTTAGTTGCATAGGAGCAGATGCACATAGGCCTTTTTCATTATGTCCTTGCATGCAGAATTTAATCACTAGCATTGTTAATTTTAAATATCGAAGGGCTTGGAAATTTAGTTTGTTTCTGACTATTACCTAATTGAAGGGGAATTTTATATTTCTCCACAATTAAAGGAGCAGTCCTGCCAGCACCAAAAGTGTATCCATTGTTATACCTTACTTCCTGTAGCCATACCCAATAATAGACCCAAGAGCGAAATTCTCCAATCCTCCAGGTTAAAAACTAGGAAAATCACCTTCAGATGCATCTTGAAGGTGAGAGAGACCTTTTAAAAAACACAAAAAACTGCTCTTATTTATTTCACTAGCCATTACAGAAGAAAATGTTTTGGCTTAAACTGTCAGGTATCACAGTATTTAGCCTATATTTTAATTATGCAGACATTCTTAAAAATCTATAGAATTCCCCCTTTAAAAATGCTTTATTTAGGCCTAATGTTTCTTTAATGTTAAACCTCAGTCAGTAACTCTCATTGTCACATTATCTAGAGAGTATCTTCAAGGGTTTCACACTGGACATAAGAAATAATAGCCATTATAGTCCTCCAGACCCAATTACATGTTATGTGTTTCAGCTAAAAGCCCATTAACAACAGAGGATTCACTTCCTTGTCCTTTCAGTTACTGAGGAACAATGCACTCCACACAGGACCAAGGCGTATATTATGTATATCTCCTGTGCATTTTAATGGTTGTCAAATTACAATACAGCGACAAGAAAAGACCTTTTACACGTCTTTGTTAGTGACCTATAAAAATAAATAAATAAATGCATACAAACATAAGCCAGCGCCTTTTCCAGGGTGTGATTCCTGTGGTTCTGTGTTGCCTTCAGACCTACCCCAACCAGTACTGGATGAAGAGGTTGCAGAAAATGAATGAATGAATGGCAACAACCAGAGTTGTGCTCTCCTGTGTTTGACTGAAACACTATCCAGGGTTATTTTTTCTGCCTTGAGCCCAATGATTCTGGACTTAAGGAGGCTCTGGACTCACCATGACCCTTTTAATGATGAAATGGTCACAGAAGATGAGTGAATAAATGAATGTCAACAGGTGGCACGGTGGTGCAGCAGGTAGTGTTGCAGTCACACAGCTCCAGGGGCCTGGAGGTTGTGGGTTCGATTCCAGCTCCGGGTGACTGTCTGTGAGGAGTTGGTATGTTCTCCCCGTGTCCACGTGGTTTCCTCTGGGTGACTGTCTGTGAGGAGTGTGGTGTGTTCTCCCTGTGTCTGCGTGGGTTTCCTCTGGGTGCTCCGGTTTCCTCCCACAGTCCAAAAACACACGTTAGTAGGTGGATTGGCGACTCAAAAGTATCCGTGTGTCTGTGTTGCCCTGTGAAGGACTGGCGCCCCCTCCAGGGTGTATTCCCGCCTTGTGCCCAATGATTCCAGGTAGGCTCTGGACCCACCGCGACCCTGAACTGGATAAGGGTTACAGATAATGAATGAACGAATGTCAACAGCCATCTTGCCCATTCTTGGATCCTTGTAAAGATATTCTTCATTAAAATAAAAAGCATACCTCCGAAACTGGAAGCGCTGTTTCATTTATGAACAAACGTGCACCCCCACCAAGAAAAAGCAAGTTGGAGAAAGGATGAGAAAATCTAGAATTAAAAACACAGAATGATGTGACTCTACAATTCAAGTGAAACACTAGATATCCCCCGCTATTTTGCTGGAGCAAATGCACTTTATCTTGGGAGGAATGATGCTGAATAAGCTGCTTATATTACAGCCCCTCATTCCACCCACCACCCCACCACACTCCAGCCCCCAACTGTGTGCTGTTTGTCACTAAGCAGCTAACCCTGCTAAGCAAAGGAACATCAAAGACTGACAACAATATTTGAATACAAGTGTTTGGAACAATACTCCACACCTCCCAGGAAAAAGCCTTGGATTTAAAACTAGAACTGCTCAGTCCACTCCCCGTGACAACGCCCTACAGCTGCACAGTGGCATGGTGGAACTATGAAGCCTCACCAGTTGTGAGAATAATAAGTGTGTGATTAGCCTTTTGGCCGTTGCTCATTGTGACTGTGGATGGTTGGGGTTACAGAAGAGCTTGGTCACATCATTTTAGCTTAAAATAGTAATAGGCACCACCAAAATCCTTGCTCTGGTAGGAACGTACTTTTTTCACATCATAAGAAATGCCACTCTACAGTTGTGGAAATACACTGATCAGCGACATCATTAAAACCACTAACAGGTTTAGTAATTAACATTTTAAAGGACTGGGATATATTAGTCAGACATGAAGAGTCAGTTCTTGAAGTTGATGTTGAAAGCCAGATAAATGGGCAAGTGAAAGTATCTGAGTGATCTTGACATGGGCCGAATTGTGATCCAGTGGGTAGGACATAGGGGTGGGCGATATGGCCTTAAAATAATATCACGATATTTCAGGGCATTTTGGCGATATTATTGTATTAATTTGAAGAACAGACTATGGCAACCAAAATCACTGTTATATTAACACATATTATATTAAATTACATATATTATATATTAAATTTAAATATACATTAAATTATATATAAATTAATAATTTCTAACATAATACCATGGTTTAATGTACATCTCTGAGGAGTGTGTTCTCTCTGTGTCCGCGTGGGTTTCCTCCGGGTGCTCCGGTTTCCTCCCACAGTCCAAAAACACACGTTGGTAGTTGGATTGGCGACTCAAAAGTGTCCGTAGGTGTGAGTGTGTGAGTGAATGGGTGAGTGTGTGTGTGTTGCCCTGTGAAGGACTGGTGCCCTCAGTAACCTTTAGTCTTTTTCACATTAAAGTACAAATTTTGTAAAAAAATAAATACATTAAAAGTTGTGAGGACCACCAAACTGTCCTTATATCACCACAAAATGTGAAATACTCCTACCCTTGCTTGAATATCTGGTCCTCACACACACACACACACACACACACACACTCACACACACAAACTAACAATAGTGTGCTATAGGGGCAGGCAATTTACACACACCCTGAGCTCCAAACAGCCATCCACAGTGCCACAGTTGGGTGTTAGGTGCTTTGTTCAAGGGCTTTTCAGCCATGAATGTTGAAGGAGGACACAAAGCTTCCCCTTTAATCCCCCTTCACCCAGTTTCCTGTTGTGAGGAACTGGCAACCTTCCAGTCCCAAGCCTACTTCTCCAACCATTAGCTCACAACTGACCCCAGACAAGTAGCTCTGTAAACGCAGAGCCTTCAGAAATATCACAAATTCCTCAACACTCATTAAACACCCAATAAAAATCTTTAGTAAAAGACGAACGATTAGTTTGTGAATGAAGAGAAAGACGAGCTGTTAGTGAGCATTAAAGGGTGAAAAGAGAATGGACAGAATCACCTGTTGTTAAAAGAATTCCCACCTCTCCATAAGGATGGATGTTCAGAGACAAATCTGGCAACACAATTGCAGCTTTCTTTTTATAAAAAGTAACCCCAGTAGAGTAGCATCCAAAGCTTTCCACTCACTACCCAAGCTACTCTCAGTGGGATATCTATGAGTCGAAACAGTCTTCCCTCAGCCCTCCGAGCCATGAATGGTCACAGCCAGATGGAGACGAGCCCACTAGCAGGCTATGTTTAGACAGAGTGGGTCTCTTGTTTAAGGACACGTATACTAAGAAAAACAAGAGGGGTTTAGCAAATCAATGACAATACAGTACCATCTCGCACTATTCCCAATGGGACTGTGTCCCTCAAAGACTCTCACCATGAATCTTTATAGCCAGATGGCGACAAGCCAACTAGTGGGCTATGTTTAGCTACTCCGAGCTTTTAAAATGCCAATCACCTGAGTGTGCAGTCTGAGAGGGGTCCTATTCCCAGCGAGAGGAACCTGAAGGACCCTCTCCCAAGGGCCCTCCACTCCTGGACCCCTGTCTCGGCTTCTCTAAACAAGACGAGCTCTCTACACTGCTTCCTCCCAAGGCTAACGCACTGGCCTCTGATCATTCGTTCCGCTCCACTCTTTCTCTTCATTATTCCAGCAGATCCCCGCTGCTGTTTGTGCATCATTTTCCTGTAGAGGGATTATGCATATTTCTGAATGCTAATGAGAGCTGCTCGTTGGTAATCATCACCTGGGCTCCCCGAAGGTTGCTCTCCTACACAGAAGACATGAATAAATTATTAAATGAAATCTAATTTCATTTGTGGAGCAGCTGAATCCAATTCTGCCGTCGCCCTCCACAGACGCCACTTCAGTGACCCTGAGGTTTTAATAATAGTATTTAAATATAACAGGCACAAGAGCTGCAACAATAGAAGCATGTTATAGAGCCCTCAACCCATGCCAAAATAAATATGAAATAACTCAATAAAAGGTCGACAGATAAAAGTGAGGCACAATTCTCCACACACAAAGACATTTTTGCGAGGAAATGCGATTGTGTACAATATACAGGTTTAATTTAACTTGCATTATTTTCTATATCATTATGAACTATAGCACTCCCTAAGAATCGAATGCTGTCTCTTATTCATGCAGCTGGGTCCCCACTATCATGTTTCAGAATTTCTGTAGAAGGAGTGGTGTTGTATATGGTACAACTAGAAAATAATTGTAAAGATGCAGTTCAGTTTTTGTCCACTGAATTTTAAAGCATCTTTAAAGGGTTAAACATCAGCATCTCATGTTCCTCATCAGAACTCAACTCCGTAGCTGGTGATTGTTTTCCAGGTTCCTTCACGGAACATTTCACTGAAATATATCCCAAGCTTGTTTTTGCCTTAAAATGTCCATGTGCAGTTTCAGTACTAGATTAAAGGAGCAATCTGTAGGATATTTACTGTACTTAGTCATAAAAGGTCCAGGGTGTGTGATTATAGATTAAGGAAACAGTCAAAGCTAAAACACTGCTGCCTCTCACAACATTTCTAAAGCAATTAATTAATTAATTAAATTCTCCTTGAGAAGTGCCCAGTCCGGTGCGGAGCTCCTGTGTCCCGCCCTCTGTCCAAACATTTTACAGTCCACCGTGTGGCCAGGTCTACAGTCAGTGTCTCCCAGCCATGAAATGACCAAATTAACATAGTTGATGTTATATTTTACCAGACCCAAAATGCCCCACTGCCCTTCTAAAAATGTCCATGACCAGAGACGGAGTAAAATGTGAGGAATTTGGCCCTGGTTTTAAAAAGCGGAGGCAGTTTACAAGCAGCAACACTACAGAACCGAGCCAGAGCTGGCAAATCAGTAAATCATTTCTGAAAAAAATACAAGTACAGATGCCTATGCATAGATTAAAAGGAGTAAACGCCATAGGTTTAGTTTTTTTATGTAAAGAAAGTGAGGCATAGCAATTTTTGAAAGGTGTTAAGACTGTGTTTTGTGTGTTTTATATGAAGGTGGTGAATAACCATGTTTCTCCATGGTGTGTATGTGTTTTAAACAAATTAAGGAGTAAGAATTGTGTCTGAGGTGGCACGGTGGCGCAGCAGGTAGTGTCGCAGTCACACAGCTCCATGGACCTGGAGGTTGTGGGTTTGATTCATGCTCCGGGTGACTGTCTGTGAGGAGTTGGTGTGTTCTCCCCCGTGTCCGTGTGGGTTTCCTCCAGGTGCTCTGGTTTCCCCCCACAGTCCAAAAACACACATTGGTAGGTGGATTGGCGACTCAAAAGTGTCCGTAGGTGTGAGTGAATGTGTGAGTGTGTGTGTTGCCCTGTGAAGGACTGGCGCCCCCTCCAGGGTGTATTCCCGCCTTGTGCCCAATGATTCCAGGTAGACTCTGGACCCACCGCGACCCTGAACTGGATAAGGGTTACAGATAATGAATGAATGAATTGTGTCTGAAAAACCTTGCATATTCAGCTATTTAAGGTGGAATGGAGAAATCAAGCTTGGTAGTACACAGCAAATATAAGCGTTTCTCTAGTAGGTAGATGTTGTAGTGACATGATGTGCACTTGATCATGTGTTTTAAATGGATAAAATGGGAAATAAGAAGTGTTTCAAAATGAGTTTTGTTTATAAATCCTAGCGCTAGCGTTAGCTTCGCATAGTTGTTTAAGGTGGAAATGAGAATTTTGCGTAGATAGATGTTTTAGGGAAATTATGAACACATTTCTGTGTAAATATGTTGATTATGGCACATTCTTCTTAGCTAACAGCCCAGGTTCTTAAATTTGTCTCTTGCTTGTTGTCGGTTGGTGTCAATGTTACAGATTGCTCCTTGTTTGTGGACACTCCTAACAAGTGAATTAACTTTAATACAAACTCCTTACTGACACTATTTCATTCCCAATGCCATGTGCAGACTAGTGAAGTAAAAAGCCCCACAGCACTTGGCTAAGCAGCAGTGTAACTGCATCCTCTGGAGTGATGGGACTCCATCCGATATCTTAGGAATGAGCTGGTGTGGCGTTTGGGATCCATTTCTAATCTATATCTAATCCATAATCCATCTGAATACATCCAAATCCTCACCCCAATGTTCCAGCTCCATGTGCTGAAGCCTCCTGAAGAGTACGGGCTGTAACTACAGCAAAGAGACAAAATGTATTTGCTAATTATATCCCTATTTTCACCTTTGATTTCAGAGGAAATGCAGGATGTGTGAGTGCATACAAGCATTGATTTTAAACTAGTATCTAAGGCTTTGATTATGGCTCTGACTAATTTATTCTAATTAACATGGTCTGTGGGCAGCACAGCAGAGCAACATGCAGCGCTGTTGTGGATTTATTCCACACCATGGGTCACTGTCTGTGAGGAGTTTTGGTGTGTTCTCCCTGTGTCTGTGTGGGTTTCCTCCCACAGGCTGAAAACATGCTGGTGGATTGGCTTTGCAAATTGTTCATAAGTGTGAGTGAATATGTGAATTGGGGTTGGCTCTGGACTTGACCATTACCCCAAACAGAAGCAGTTATTGAGAAAAAGAGTCAAGTCAAGTAAAGTCAAAGGTCAAGAGAGTTTTATTGTCAATGGGGCATGTTGTGTGTGGGTTCTCCTGAAGTCCACAACAATCTCCTTGGTCTTCTCAGTGTTCAGAGAGAGATTGTTGTGTTTGCACCAAGAGACCAGCCGGCTCACCTCGCTCCTGTAGTGTGACTCATCGTTGAGGCTGATGAGGCCTACCACAGACGTGTCATCCGCAAACTTGATGAAGAGGTTGGAGGTGCGTGATGGAGAGCAGTCGTGGGTGAGCCGAGTGAACAGAAGGGGGCTCAGCACACATCCTTGGGGAGCCCCCGTTTTCAGAGTGATGGAAATAATTAGTGTTAATATGAAAATATGAAAGAAAGATGGTTTACGTAACTGGTACTAACACTCCTCTGCCGTCTTATTTATAAACAACAGCCGTAGACTGTAGATGTTAATGGCACATCTACAGATAGACCTTTTGTCAGTTCTCTTGTGCATGATAAATGATTAACACTAAGGTGAGGTTCCGCAAAGCAGGATTTCTCAGTTAGTCCAAGGTTGGACTGTCCAATTGGAATCTCACTCAGCTCTGTTCCTATTGGACAGTTAGCTAACTGAGAAATCCAGCTTTGTGGAGTACTCCCCAGATCTATTACTTAATGCTTTATTAGAAAGAAACAAGACTTGCAAGTCTGTGTATAAAGAGGGCTGGGATTCCGGCTCATTATTGTGGATGATAATATCAATGAATTCTGCGATCAAACCTCTAGAATATCATTTCATTTCAAATTAGGCCAAAAGTGCCCTCTGTGCAGTGTCTTACTTCCATTATTACCCAGTGTGATCTATAATTTCCTATTACAAAAGGGTTAAAGCATCACTGCTGTATAGACAATTTGTTTAATCAAGTCCAAACAGTTAAACTATCAGTGTTGCTCTGACAAATCGTCTCAGTTAGTTGTGGCTCAAGATGCAGTACATTTGCTCAAATGAAATGAACACTGGAGCTGTTTCAGTTCTTTATGTCCTGCTTGTACAAAAGTAAAAAAAAAAACCCTCTACTAACAGCACGCGTATCTGTTTAGTTTGGCACGGGACACATCTCTGTTTTCTTCTCACTCGTTCCTGTTAAATGCCCTCTGGCACCGATTTTTCAGCCCACCCCTGTGAAATGTGTTGGGGCATTAAGAGGACTTCTGAGGTGCTGTGAGGCATGCACAACACTATAGGTAAGACACAACACACACCACACCTTCCACCTGAAATGATCACACACATCAACAGAGCAGCTGAGATTCCCAAAGCCCACGTCACTGACAATAGGAGGGAAGGAAGGGGAGAGAGAGAGACAGAGAGAGAAAGAGAGAGATTGCTGTCACTACATTATTAATGAAGTTAAATGAAGGCAAGTGTGCCAGTATCTATGGCAGCTATAAACACCCCACCAATGTTTCACAGGTGATGTACATTTTGGATCATGGGGAGCTCCTTATTCAAGTCAGTCTTAGTCTCCTCCCTCCACAAGACCTTTCTCCAGGAGTTCGTAGGATCTATTAACTATTGTTTTTTCCAAACTGTAATCTGGCCATTGTTTTTGTTGCTTGTGCTTCACACCTTGCAGCATAGTCTGTGTGTTTCTGTTCATGAACTCTTCTGTGGATAGTAGACAAACAGACACCCACCTCCTGAAGGCTGTTTCTGAACTGTTGGACCAATGATACCATGCTAACGATTCCTCTCCCATCAGCGGTGGAGGTCTTCCTAGGAACTAGAACAGCTCTTATCCTCATTTTGAACAACACCAAATACAAGTCTAGATATCTTATACCTGCACTAATGAAGCAATGGAACACACCTGAGTAATCACAAACACCTGTGAAGCTAAACATCCCACCCCATTATGGTGCCTTGAAAGCAGGAAGAGCACTGTGTAACTAAAATGTGAGAAAATTAGAGAAAGAAACAGGCGGAGAGAAGAGAAGAGAGATGTGGAGAATAAGCAGAGAATTAACAATTGGGAAAGAGAAAATGAAAGTGATTAACAGAAAAAGGAAAGAAAGAATGAAAAAGTGCAGAGGTGAGGAGTGTGAGGCAGAGTGAAGAGAAGCAAGAACTGAAAGACAGGGGAACGAAAGAGTAGGGAGCACACAGATCTAAAGTGAGACACAGTCCCTAAACTCACAACCCATTTTAACCTCTGTACCATCAGTAGCAGAGAGAAAATGCAGTGTGTTTCTGTGCTGAATACAAAGTGTGTGTGTGTGTGTGTGTAATGATGGCATTAGGAATTCAGTAGAGTCATCCCATAGGCCCCATTGCACAAGCATAAGACACCCCCCCACCCCCCGTCCTCCCGCGAGCCCACATCCACAGTCAAGCTGCAATTAAAACAGCTTGTCACAGAGAGCCGCTTTAATGAACACTCGCACTGTCACAAGAGCATAACGTCAACTCTTAACCCCGTTTACACTGGAACTCAGTGAGGAAGAGGAGGAAAGCGTATGATGAAGGGCATGTTAGGAATTCAGCAAGGCTGAAAAAGGCACCATCTTTCATCATTAAAACTGTTTTTATTTGGAATGTACAGGGGCAATTAAATTTCATCAGATGTTCCCACACTTTTGTCAAAATATGCAAGGTCAGTATGTATTCAATTCCTCTTCAGGTACCGAGAATTCCTTTCACAACTCCTCGGAGCACAGAACTCATATAAACATGCGCACAGGGATTTAACCACAAACCTTTCATATCAGCAGGTTTCGGCAGCAGAACTGGAAAAGTTCCTGAGAGAATGAAAATGCTTTCCACATGCCAAGCTAAATAAATAGCACCAGTCAAAAGTTCAGAGACTCTTAGCTGTCCAAGCGTAACACAAGTTATTAGAGCATGTCAAAAAAGGAAGAAAAAAAAAAACCTTATGCTCATTTACACCATGAAAATATTTGGAAACAAACCAGTGTCCTCAAAATTTTGACGATATTTTATTTACCTTTCACACATCCAAATAAATACTGTCAGTCAAAAGTTTGGGGACAAATTTTGTTGCAAAATCTCGGTACAAATTATTATTTTCATTATTATTATTAATATTATTTAATTGACATGCTGCAGTAAGTTTTAACCTGCTACATACTAACCTGTGTTGCCCTGTAATGGACTGGTGCGCTTATGAATCCAGGTGCTTGAAGTGGATAAGCGATTACAAAATACAGAGAATGAAAATACCTGGCACTATTAACCATGTGCTCTCAAATCTTCATTCATTCATTATCTGTGACTGCTTATCCAATTCAGGGTCGCGGTGGGTCCAGCGCCTACCTGGAATCATTGGGCGCAAGGCGGGAATACAACCTGGAGGGGGCGCCAGTCCTTCACAGGGCAACACAGACACACACACACATTCACTCACACCTACGGACACTTTTGAGTCGCCAATCCATCTACCAACGTGTGTTTTTTTTTTTGGACTGTGGGAGGGAACCGGAGCACCCGGAGGAAACCCACGCAGACACAGGGAGAACACACCACACTCCTCACAGACAGTCACCAGGAGCGGGAATCAAACCCACAACCTCCAGGCCCCTGGAGCTGTGTGACTGCGACACTACCTGCTGCACCACCGTGCCGCCCGCTCTCAAATCTATTGTATTTAAAATTATGCGCTCCAAATCATTTGAATTGTGACATAGAAAATCAAATATTGATAAAATTCAAAAGGACATAAACTGCCCCTAAACTTTTGACAGCCAGCATCACACTACAACCGATGTCTGGTGGTGCACAGACATTCCTTGATGTTAGCTCATTTAAAGTTTAAGGTGGACTCCTTGGTCTCCTCTGCCCTCATGGCCAAGGCTGTTAGCTATTCCTTGTAGCGTGGTCAGTCTGAAGGGAGTTGAGTGGGAGAAAGTAAAGGAGAGTGGGAGAGTAAGTGTGGAGGCTGCAGCCGAGTGGCCTGCTGTGCTGGGCTCCCCTTGGCCAGCCTTTCTCCATGACTGCACTTTGTACTCAGTGGTGGGGCTGGAGCCAGGCGCTGGGAGCCCGAGGCTGGCCGAGATGAAGCGAGCCTGGGCCTCGCTAACACGACCAGTGCTGGCTATGAACAAGAGGAGCTTTTTCAAAGACAAACGCCACTCCATGCCCTGCAGCCCTTTTGCCTTCAAACAGCCCCCAAGCCATCCCACTGCTCCCTGGGACTGCCTTTAATTAGTAGTGTTAATAGCTGATGCGTGGTTTGTGCAGATATATTCCAAATCATGCTTTCCCGGCCTGTCGTCTCTTTCCTCCTTTTTTTTTTTTTGTCTCCTTATTTTTTACGTTTTCTCACATTAATTTCCCTCATCCCTCACATTCAGCAGTGTAGAATGGCTTTAATCAGTCCCCCTACAGTAAGATGCGGTATTTCAGGGCCCTGGGCACCCTGTTAATGACCAGTCTGCCATCATAACTCAGGGAGGCGAAAAGCCAGGGGTCAGCTGAAGACCACTCCACTGCATACACACTGTCCTCGTGCTCCTCATAAGTAGCGATGATGCTGTCCTGCAGCGGTTCTTTGCTCCTGTGCACAAGAAACACAGTTTCAGTTATACACCTATGCAGACACAAATTTTAAAAAGCTATTCCTTCTTTTACAGGGTATTGAAAGAACTATAGCTCCCCTAGGGCTTCATGTTGTATATTGGTATCTGTGAGAAAATGTAACATAAGTACATCATAGTCCATGCTATGATTTACATATGTTACATTTTCTCACAGATTTCATTCATTCATTCATTCATTATCTGTAACCCTTATCCAGTTCAGGGTCATGGTGGGTCCGGAGCCTACCTGGAATCATTGGGCGCAAGGCGGGAATACACCCTGGAGGGGGCGCCAGTCCTTCACAGGGCAACACAGACACACAGACACACCTACAGACACGTTTGAGTCACCAATCCATCTACCAACGTGTGTTTTTGGACTGTGGGAGGAAACCGGAGCACCCGGAGGAAACCCACACGGACACAGGGAGAACACACCAACTCCTCACAGACAGTCACCCGGAGCGGGAAACAAACCCACAACCTCCAGGCCCCTGGAGCTGTGTGACTGCAACACTACCTGCTGCACCACCGTGCCGCCCCTTCACAGATTTCAATATCTATCAAAAGTCAACTTAATATTGAAGAGGGCTGTGTGATTAATCGAAAATGAATCAAAATCGACAAATCTCGCCTATATCGATTATAACGATTATTTTTATTCTGTTATGTCCCCACTGTGTGTTCATGTACTCTCTCTTTTAAACCACGCTACCGAGCTGAAGTCACGTGTTTGTGCCCCTATCTGCCACATGGAAGCAACCAAAATGCAGAGGCGACTGAGCGACTTGAAGCAGCTCATACCAAAGAAAAACACAGCATCTGTGTGTGCTGTTTTCACAACCCAAAGGACGTGCTGTGTTTTGACTATATTTAAGACAAAAAGAAGTCAAATGTAAATGCTGAGAAAAAACTGTTTCAGCGACCAAAGCAAAATCACACTCCAAATACCAACAGTGCTCAGAAAACAAGAGAGGAACAAGCTCCCAGCAACATTAGAAAACATATCCCATATTAAACACTGGAGCAGATTTACAGTACAAGCCTCATCACTGAACTATGAGGGTGAAAAATACAAAAAAAAATCGTTCAATAATCGTAATCGTGGTAAAATGTACAATTAATCGTGACACTGATTTGCGCTCATGTTGCCCAGCACTGTTATTGACACTATAACCTACTATTTTATGTAGTGTTAATTTTTTAATTAAAACAAAGGCCTTTCTTTACATTATTTATACGTTGTATGTCCAATGCACTGTACATTTTGAAACTCAAAACTTTAGAACAATATTTGAAGTCAAATTAAAAGATTTTACATTTAGATCTTTTTTCCTTATGTTATTTTTTTGGAGACGTTATGATTTTTACAAAAAATTAGCTCAATGTCACCGCATATATTTCTAAGACAGTGTGAAATCTTTTAACTTTCTAAATAAGACCAAGCTTTGGAATGCTTTATGCTTTGCCTTGCTTTTAATATGAACTTCAAATCTGCACATTGTAGAGTCAGGAAAAAAAAATACAAGCTTTAAAAAAAACAATTTATCACAGCATTAAAGTAAGATCTATGAACAGCATGGAACAACAGTGTGTCCAGAAATTCCATGCATGTCTATTTAAATCTGACAGCTACCCCCCTGTAATCTGTAATCTGTAATGCATGCACGCTTTGCCTGAATATACATAAAGTTAATCATGTTTTCTGTGGATTTGTGGTTATTGTTGTTGCTTATCTACCACATGACTCACACTGATATTGTTCATATTGTTACTGCTATTACATCGCAGCTGTCAATGGCCTGGGAGAATGTGGAGAATAATAAAGGAGGACAAACAGAAATCTATACGCTTTTACAGGAGACATGGGGGACAGAGGGAAGGAGCGAACAAGGAAGAGAGAGAGAGAGAGAGAAAGATAGGCATACTTTTCTTCATGATGAGTCTCCTCACTGTCACTGAGGTCATCGTCGTCCACTAGGTGGCCGAAGGGCTCGGAGGAGATGGACACCATGTTGGACAGAATCACCCTGCTGTCACTGCTGGCCGTAAGCAGCAGCTGGTCGTGCGAGTGGTTGTACCTGACACTCCAAACCCTAGAACACAAACACATTCAGGTGGAAACATACCAATAGAAGCAATAGGACAAGCATATTTGGTTCCTTAAAGAGAATTTTTTGAATGTGTTTTTAATTTTTTGCAGGAAATCACCTGGGTTTGCACTCTGTCTGCAGTATATGAAACAAACAGGTCATTACAATGAATATCTATCTCTATACACAGGTAAGAACTGAAAACACACTGATTTAAAACTTTGTAATGTTGTCAAAACTCAAATAATGTTTTAAAGGCTGGTAAAAGATAACATGACAATTATGAATTATGACAATCAATGATTATATATATATAACTGGTGTAATACAGGGGGTCATGTGGGAGGACAAACAAACAAAAACTATATACTGATACAAATCAAGGCACAGCGTTCATGGAGCAGTGGCAAAAGAAGATGGTGTTTGATGCCACAATGTAGAGTACCAGTCAAAAGTTTGGACCCATGTTCTCATTAGTCATTGGTGGAATACAGCTATTCACTGTTTACAACTGTGTACCAGCCCTAACTCTACACAGCCCAAGTTATGGTCTCAAACACATTAAGAAGGCGAGCAGTTCTACAGATTAACTCTTGATGAGGCCACAGTTGTTCACTGAAAACCATTCCAGGTGACAACCTCATGAAGCTGATTGAGAGAACAACATGTGTGCACAAATCTGTTATCAAAGCAAAAGGTGGCTACCTTGAAGAATCTAAGGTATAAAACGTTTTTGTTTACTAAATAATTCCAAATATGTTCCTTCATAGTTTTAATGTCTTCCATATTCATTTACAATGTAGAAAATATAAAAAAAACAAGAAAAAGTACATTCACAATATGTGGAAAATGGCCCAAAACAAAGGAAACCCTCCATGACTGGGTGTGTCCAAACATTTGACTAAGACTGTCCAAGATTAATCATCATGTGCAGATCCAAAAACCAAACATCCTTCCTCACTAAAGTCACAATTTACATGTTTCTACAGCAGCAAGAGACAGGAATCAAATAAAAACAAACCACGCAGTTCCAACTGCCAAACATGCTCAGAAGGGTTTGTGTGCACCACTCTGTAGTGGCTGCATTTTCTAAATTTCTGTATGTTACATGTGGATTGATTTGGTTGAAATTGGCTGAGTTGCTGTAAATATTTCTCTCACTGCTGCTGTAGACCTACAATGGCTTCCCTATTGGAGATGTATTACTAGTTGAATTGGGGATGTTGCAAAATGATTTTCATCCCAAAAAATGGAGGCCACACTGTGAAAGAGGTTAAGAAACCCTGGTGTAATATCACAAATTACAATAACAAATTACAAGAACTAAACAAGGCAAAAATATTAGTTATTTCAAGAAAAAATAATGAAAACCCCCCCCCCAAAAATCCCTTCTTTTTTGTACTTCATGTATTCATCTGCATACAGAACCCAACATTGCTCTGAAATTCACCAGCTGAACTTGTCTCTTAATTCTGTTCCATCCAAAACCCCAGTTCTTCCACCTCTCGTTGCTCACTTTTTCATCTTGTTTTTCTACCTCAGTAATGTTCCCTCTCTTGCTCTTTCTCACTCTTGCTAGCTCTCTCTCTCTAAGCCTCAGGCATGGCTCAGGAGGCGCTCCCAGCCCCTCATAGAAGGGGATTGTAGGAGGATAACTCGGCTGTCGACAGCAAAATCTGGCTCAGTCAACCCTGCTCCCTCAGCCTAACTAATCTGCCTCCATCCCAAAATATTCCCTAATACCTCCGCCCCAAGGCTCAGCCAAGCCCTCGCTGCCAACAGAACAAATGAGAAAAACACATAGACAGCGGCCCGGTGCAGGTTTGTAATTTCCTATCTAAATGGGATCAAAACTGGGCTGTTATTGATACAATGCCTCTATGTTTTTAAAAGATAACATCCAATGTCTGACATTTTATCATGTAGTGATTTGTGTGTGGGGGAGTGAGTGCCTGGCCAGGAACGCAAACTGTGACTCTGAATTACACTCAGTCTTTCAAAGACAAATACAATCACACATGATACCACTAAGAGAGACACTAAGATTTCGTCAATCAGAAGACTGCTATGTCAAATTACTTTGCCAACAAATGTAAGAACTCATAAACCTAAAGCGTTAAAGCTACGTAGAAACGTACCTGTACAATATTAATTTTAGGATAAAATATTCTTAAGATTGAAATGAGAATCATTAATTAAGAATCTATTCAGAGTACCATTACCTGTATAACCCAATCACTGTTTTCTATGCCATATTTTACCTTTAAATTTGCTGATGTAGTAATACCCTTGGCACAAACTAGAATTCACGAGTCAGTCATCTGAATGTTGGTAATGTATTTAAGTGTCAGACTCAATGTGACACTAATAATACACAACACATTTGTTGCTGTTAGAACAAACTCTTGAATCTCCGTTTCTGATTTTCAACATAATTTTAAAAACACCCATGTGCAGCTTCCACTGTCAAAATGAGGAATGAGAGAGTAATATTTTTACATTAACATACACTGAAGGCTAAGGGTTCTTCATTCTCCTGTAATGTTGCTTCTTTTGGAAATACAATGCTGTTCTGACACTGACAACATAAATCTCGCATGTAGGTACACATGCCCACACATGCATGTCTTCAGTGTGATTTGGGTGTACAAGTCAAAGCTGATAATCCTTTGTTTGTATGGGTGGTTATGCATGAGCTCAAATTCATTTGCTTTTACGCACAACCGCTCATCTTATCTATATGAACCTGTATGTGTTTACACTTCATATATTCATGCTTACTCTGTGACTTATCACTCCTTTGTGTGTGTGTGTGTGTGTGTGTGTGTGTGTGTGTGTTTGTGTGTGTGTGTGTGTGTGTGTGTGTGTGTCTAACCAGTGTGAGTGCTCCTCCAGTGTTTTGACGGGCTCGTTGATATGCCTCACATCCCAGAACTTGACCTTACAGTCGTCTCCGCAGCTGGCCAAGTAGTACTGCTTGTTGGGGTTGAAGTCCAAGTCTCGCACCAGCTGCCCATGGGCATTCTCTATACAGTAGATCTGACTGAGAGAGAGAGAGAGAGAGAGGGGGAAGCAAAAACTGATCAAATGATGCCAATGAACGACAAAGGCAAAGAATGTGGGATTCTTACTGGGAAAAAAAAAGGAGTAAGAAGGACAGATAAACAATAGAGCGAGTGAACGAGCAAGCGAGCGAAAGAGCGAGAGAGAGAGAATGAAATGAGAGGAAAAAGAAGGGAAGGGGAATAGAGAAGACATTATAAGGAAGGGAGAATTAGAGCTGGTTTCATAAAGAAAGAAAGAGGGGGGGCAAGAGAGTAAGAATGAAGATGGGAATAGCAGAAGAAAAAATAAAGTGAAAGGGAGCACAAAAGAAAGAGAGAACGAGACAGAAAATGAAAGAGAAGAGATCTGGAGAGAGGGGAGAAAGAGGAAAGAGTGAAAAGAGTGAGAGAAAGAGAGAGGAGAGGGAGAGAAGGAAGGACGGATAGCCAGAAAGGGGAGAGAGGAAATAGAAAAAATAAAAAAAATGAAAGAGAAGAATGAGAAAAAGATAGAGAGTGAAAAGAGAGAGATATAGAGGGAGAGAGAAAGAGAGAGAGAGTGAGAAAGAGTTCTCATGAATCAAAAACAGTCTGGTCCTCTAGCTGTGAAGGCCAAACTTCTATCTCAGATCATATAAAATTGTGACACGCCATAAAGCACAGGAGGCAGTGGTCCTCATGCAAGGTGATGACTTTCAGAACTGTGTGTGTGCGGGGGTCTCGCAGAAGCTTGTAAAAGGCACTGGGCGTATATATGGAGGGCTGTGTTTTAGACATCTGTGCTTGGTCTGAATGATCTCTGTTTCATTAGTATGGGCGAGTGACAGGGCACCCCCGGCACACTGCACCCTGCTCTCTCCGGCTATCTCACTGTCCACTGATCTCATTATGCAATTAACATGCTAATTAAAAATCTCATTAAAACTGGAGGTGAAAAAATTTGACCAGAGGGGAGCATGGGGCTTCAATTAGGTCAAGATTAAAGTCTCTATCCCGGCCGTTCCATGGGAGCCGTTGGTTGCTAAGCGGAGGCAAGGGATAAAATGTACCGCCCCATTATGAGGCCACATATAAGCATTAAGACATCAGCAGGCAAAATGTCATCTCCCATCATCTCTTATCATTTTAACACCCAACCAGGAGGGGCTTCTTTTTGATGTAAAATATGTTTCCAAATTTGTTGCGAAAGTTTGCGAAACTCCTCCGCTTCTTTTCATGGTGAGATGCATTTTACCAGTTTGTTGGATCCATGAAAAGTTCCTTTCTCAAAAAATTGGCTTCTGATCTTGTTGAACTCACGTTGTTGACGCATGGTCTCAACCGAGACGGTCCTGAGCGAAGAAAAGCCTGTTCCCCTGGTATGTTGCAGCATTTAATGAAGCCAAGAACAAAGTCCTGATCTTGAAATTTCAGGAACCGTATAAGAACGGCTCTGTTTTGGTTTGGTTTTGGTGGTGTCAGAGTTTGGTGGACTCTCTCTAGGATGAAGGATCTTGCCTTGCATGGACTCTAGCAGTGGCTGGCCGCCCTCAGCACCCTCTCGATGGCCAAACAACAGCAAACTCTTCAATCGGCTAAAATTTTCGAGGTCTTTAGTTTTGTATTCCAGGTATGTCATTTGTTTCATTGCGCTGGTTAGTTTAGCCTCGTTTGTTTTCCAGGTGCTATTCTGCCAACATTATTCAGTTTTCAGCCTCTTTTATCCGTGGAGTATTGGCAGAAACATTTTGTTTCATTTCCAACATATTACTTTCCAAAGCAGTGACAGAGCTGGCCAGCTTACCCATGCGGTCATCTCCACTGTGGAATTTGGACCTAAATTCTCCAAAATCTGAGTAACTTTAGTTCAGCTACTACTGCCATTAGGTCCCCCATGTTGTTGATAGCTTCCTTGTCTTGTTCTGTCGGTGTAATTTTTGTAATTTTGAAAACGTCATAGTTTTTGATTGTAGTTGTTTTTTACATACTCTTAGTTGGTATTTCTAACTTGGGGTTTTGAAGCTCTTTAGTGCAAGTCTCTCCGGAGATTCCACACTAAGCTGCCATATTGGTTCATGGCTCCATAATTAGAGGGTTCTTTGCATTGTGAATGGGTTCTTCAGATTGATGAATAATGCGCAATAGATAGTAAAGGCTCCGATATTGCAAATAAAGGGGTTTTTCTATTGCTACGATGTCAAGCCCCTCTGGTCCAAAAACACACCTTGGTAGGTGGATTGGCTACTCACAAGTGTCCATAGGTGTGAATGAATTTGTGAGTGTGTTTTGTCTTGTGAAGGTGTGGTGACCCCTCCAGGGTGTTATCCCACCTTAAACTCAGTAATTCCAGGTAGGCTCCGGACCTACCTGAGCATTTATAGGGCATTTATAATTTTTTGAGGGTGCTGCTGGATGTCACTTTTTGTAGTTAATTGATGTAAGGTTAGTTTGTTGGTGGTAGATTTGTTATTTGAAAAATACAACAGTTACACTTTAGGCCAAAAGGTAAGGCAATGCTTGTCTAACCTAGCAACTGTTGCTATGAAAAATACACATTTGTACGTGGAACATGGAGAGGTCAACTGGAGGCGAATAAGCTTGTTTTAGATTCAGTACACTGAACCATACATGCCGCTGGCAACCTTTGCCCATGAGGAGGGTCGCAATCTGTATCCTAACCCCTCTCCCACTTCTCTCTCTCTCTCTCTCTCTCTCTCTCTCTCTCTCTCTCTCTCTGGCTGGGGAAATGGAGCAAGAAATTGGGTTAGCTGCGCTGCTTCCGAGCCCGCCATGCTTGCAAATCTGAAAAAGGGATCCGATTAGGCAAAGCCCATGCTGAACCTTGATTCAAGAACACACTCCACAAAAAGTGACGGGGATTAGGACACTTTCACCCGTAAGCCCCTGGACATGGCACAGTCCAATCGGCAGAGCCCACCCCTACCTTCATTTGTGGCCACAGCAGTCTCTCCAAACCCCCTCCCCTTTCCCACCCTGCGGTCAGCTGTTAGCTAGCGCTGTGGTGGTGAATGGAGATCCAGACGCATTTCCGCAATGCTCACCAAGCCTGATCCCTGTTGCCATGACAACAGCCAGGCCGTGAAAAAAGAAAAAAATAAATATCACACGTCTCGCTGAAAGAAGGCTCTAGTCAGAATGGGGAGGTTAAAAGCTGATGCCTGCTTTAGCATACAGAGCACAAGACAGGGTTAAAAAAAAAGAACCCTTGTGTGGGTGGCACACGTTTTTCAAAAAAGCGCCTAAACGCTCTCGAGGCAGTGAAGTTTAAAAAGGTCAGGGAAGATCAGACTGACAGCAGGAAAGATCAGAGACCAGAGTTCATGAGCCGACCTGCCGCAGCACCTCAGAGCTCCGTTAGCGCTTTTCTACCAAAGGAACTCTGGTTCATGAACGGGTCCCGTTCTTGATTCTTTGGAATCTTAGTGCTCTCCGGTGAACTGGTCCTTGATTCTACCAGTTTAGGTGGGAACCACGGATACGTCACCAGCCGGGGGGTGTTGAGGGGGTGATAGGTTCACAGAAAAATGATCAGAGTCACTATTTATTTTTTCTTTACAGCAGGTTCAGAGTGAGATATAATATGTGCATAAATGCTGCAGAGTTCTGAGCTCTCCTGCTGAGCAGCGGAGGAAAGTAGCCAACGCAGAGCTGCTCTTGCTAATGTGCCTTGTGTAGCGCTAAACACAGCCCCAGAACACACACAAACGGAGCATGTTCCTGGTTTTTCCTCCATTATTTATTGTATAACACACTGTAAATAACCACATCCAGCTCTACTGCGCCATAATGCTTTACTTGAGGTTCTGAGCTCTCTCTTGAGTTTCTGAGGTTCAACACGCCCACGGATGACATCACAGTTTGCACTGAGGAACCAACCCTTTTTTGGTTCCTCATTGGTGGAAAAGCGCCATTTTGTGCATCAAAAAATGTGGACAGCAACGTATCTGAAGATTAATCACATTGATTAAAATTACAATAGGGAAGTTTTTCTTTAAAACACATATAGCTAATTAATTCATATAGCTAAGGAAATATGTAAATTGAAAAACAAATTAAAAAGTGGGTCTGATCAGCAGGAGAATCCTTTCAGAATCTACTTTGCAGTGGTCTTGTTGGAATCTATTTGGAGCTTTGAGAAAAACAGTGACGTTTTCACAGAATATGGGCTGCTGACGTCAGTGTGGAGCAGATTTGGAGCTGTCGAGTTGGAACTGCTCTTGTAGGACAGGCATTAAATCCTGTAACTTCACTGTTCTTTTCTCCCCTCAGTTGCCTTAAGCCAGTACAGACATACCTTTTTAATTGAACAAATTCAATACAAGAACCTATTATTCAACCTCTCTTCACAGTGAGGAAATTTCACTACATCCAAAGTGTAGGCATAGTTCAGACATTCATTCTAGAGGAACTTACAGTATCAGAACTGTTTACAGAGGTTATGATGCTTCTCCTACAGAAAGCTATTACATGAAATAGCTACAGGTATACTGCTCATAGTCTTGAAAGCGGTATGTAAGTTCTGATATAAGATTTGGCTTGCAACATAAGTTTTGTCAGACAGCATAGAGTGGCAGTCTAGAAGAGGCTTTTTATATTTGAGGCTGACAGAATAAATGAGTGAGAGAGATTGTAGGAGGTGGGGGTAATCACGTCAGAGTTAACTTGCTGAGCAAATTTTAATAACCCTGCAGAGAGGGCACAGTGAGATTTATTCACCCAGAGATGCTCAAGGAGTGGTCTTATATATATCCATGCCGGGCAGAGAAAAAGCAGGCAAAACTTCTTGGCGGTGTCTTTGCTCTTGTTGACAAATGTGTGACTCAGATCAGGCAAACAATGACAACACCATTATTTGATTAATTTGCACAAAACAGAAACCTTAACATAACTCTGTGTTACGTGTTTCAGCATTCAAGGTTTTACGTGGGTTTTACATAAATGATCTCTACGTGATTCACGATGAGCTGGATTCACTCTGTCTGGTGAATTAAAGTGCAGTGTTAAAGCCATTTTAACGCACTTAGCCTTGGCCAAAGCAGGAAAGCATGTGCCATTTGCACTTGAAAGTGGCTGAATGGAGCCAGGGTGGCTGTTATCAATCACATTTCTCCAGTGCATCTACAGCAACTGCCACAATCACACTGTAAACTGTTTATGGTGAACTGCATTGTAAGGTCAGGTGTTAATTTTAATTCCCTGAGGTTATGACACATTCACAACAAAATATATAGCAGCACTGCAGATGATTTATAAGCACTTATGGCCAGGTTCTATGTTTCTAAGTATAAATAGGTAGTTTATGAAGGGAGCTTTTGACTCTGATGCAGTTATAGGCAGCATTTCATGGAAAACTTAATGTTCTCCCTTTTAATTTGATGTACAATGTAGGCATATTGTCTATTGTTTATTACATCATCTACACTAATTAAATGTACTTCACATTGTATAAAAATGTCATGATAAATGGACTAGTGGAAATGCTCCAAATTTTGGTGATACATATTTTCTGTGGACAGCAACAATATATTTGTTGTTTTTAAAACAAATATATTGTTGCTGCCAACAGAAAATACGTATGTGTTGTTTCTACAAGTTTCAAAATGTACCATTAACTCTTCTGCCCAATCATACCTGCTCTATGGTGGACCTGTGGGGTCCTGACCATTGAAGAACTGCATGTAATGAGGATAAGAATGTATACAGAGAAACAGACAGACTACAGTCTGTAATTGTAGAACTACAAAGTGCTCCTGTACGGTCAATGGAGCTGATAAAAGGGACTACGCGAATACATACAAAGGTAAGTGTTCCTAATCCAGTGATTGTTCAGTGTATATTCTCCAGCAGTTCAGCATCACCCAGTCATGATAAATTTATAAGATGTCTTGCAGACTGTCGCGCTTTTTAAACTGAGGCAAATACAGGGCCACCAATCAGAACAGAAGTAATTTGCATTTAATCAGTCACAGATGCAGCCAGTTTAATCTAATGTAAAAAATACAGGAGGTCCTCGGGTTCCGTCAGTCCTGAGTTACGATGTTTCGTGGTTACGACACATCTCCCATTTACTGTATAAAGCCTTGTTTCGACTTAAGTGGTTTTGCGTCGTAAACGTCGTAACGTGAACTTCGTGTTTGGTGTGCGCGGCGGAAGAATACACGGTTACGCGGATCAGGACCGAGGAGGATAGGTGTTAGGATAGGATAAGTGCTTACAGTATGTTATTTACGTACAGTATTTACGTATGTTCCAACTTACACCGAAGATTTTCGGTTTACGATGCGACGTAGGAACGGATCAACATCGTAAGTCGAGGACACCCTTTATACATATATTTGTTACATAAATCCACAAAAAATGTGACATTCAGAGAGAAACAGAGAAAACAGGGAAATGTAGGATGTGGGGCCTGTTTTTTAGGAGGCCTACAATCTACTAAAAATATAATTTTACTAAACAATGTGCACATGCTCGACTTCTGTGCAGGCCTGGGTTTGTTTCATTAAAGACACTGATCCCAAATAATCATCAGCTGAATTCTATTATTTTACTCTGCATGCAAATGTGACAAAGCACACAGCAAGGGCAATTTAATGAGTTCCTACTTTGCATCCATCTCAGCTAGTGCAATTTCAATTGCTTTTCCGCAATACATCCAAACCAATAGATCAAACTATTAATGCAAATGATCCCAAAGCAATGTCACAAAATGCTGGAAACCCAGGTTCAGTCTCTCAAATAAACACACTCAAAACACACACACACTCGTTCTCTCTCTCACTGCTTATTCACCCACAGACTGTCCTTCCCTCTCTCTCTCTCTGGTGAAAGCTTCACTGCAGCATACTGCTCTGTTTCTGTATGCATGGGATGGTGTGTGTGTGCTCGCTGTGGCGTCAGTCCTGACAGCTAACACACAGCGTCGTGTTGCAGGGAGGCGGTGTGTGTGTGTGTGTGTGTGTGTGTGTGTGTGCGTGCACGCAGGCTAGCACTCTCACACTGCGCTTCAGTGGTGCAAGTGTGGCTGCAGACTGATGCACAGAAAGAACATCTAGTGTGAAGTCTCATACAGCTCTGGCCTCCTCTATACACCACCTCACATCACCTGCCTACAAAACCAGCAGCCGCTCAAATACACGTCCAAAAAAAACACCATGCAGAGCATACACTCAGACATTGAAGCAAGATGGATGATGTTTAAATAATCCACAATATTACCCTCATAATACCTTCATCTTTTAACAGCTGAGATAAAAAAATTGTTATATAATTTAAATGGCTCATAGAGGGCTACAGTGCACTCTTCAAATAAAATTGGGTTACAAAAAAGACCCTAAACATGTACAAAACTGAAAACATGCATTCATTCATTCATTATCTGTAAGCGCTTATCCAGTTCAGGGTCGCGGTGGGTCCAGAGTCTACCCGGAAACATTGGGCGCAACGCGGGAATACACCCTGGAGGGGGCACCAGTCCTTCACAGGGCAAAACTAAAAACACATAATTGCAAATGTAACAAACTGCTCTGGTGATGCATCAAAAGTGTTAATTGCACCCCCCTGTGGAAAACCCTTAACATGCTAAATGTGAGTAAGTGAAAAATCCAGATGCAACAACAAGAAGCTACATGCTGCAAATTCAATAAAAAGCAACTTATTTAATTTTCAAAAAATGTTCTATAAATTAAGAAGGTTATTGTATTGCTTTATGTTGTAAATCTACTAGATATTTATCTGAGAATGAAGAAATATCTGATTAGTAAAATTTGTCCAGCTGTATCTTTCTTCATAAAATCTGAGGAGATATGTCTGTAATATGTAGGCCTTGGACGTCATTTCTATTTCTATTTATTTATAATAAGACCCGTGTTTTGATTAATTAAGCGAGCTAATTTAGACCTCAGCAGTATGTAATTCAGCCAAGACATGCTTTGCTTTAGTACCATACCATAGCTATAATGTCAATTGGTTACCATAGCAACCATTCACATTAAATAGCTACAAGCTTTGTTAAGGCAATCTAAGAATACTGGAAATTACAAAGATTATCAGCCTCAAATAAATGCACCTCTTCATAATAAGGTGTATCTTTACAAACAGACATGTTCCATACAGCTCTATGTTTGAACTGCTGAGTACAGAAAGGGGAGCTGTGCTGCACTGTCATCTGCTGTAGTGTGACTTTAAGAGAGCGGCTGTTTTTGACCAGGGCAGTGCTGTTTGGGCTGGCACTCCTCTTGACAAGCCAGCACAGACACTTCGGAGGATGTCTGGATGTGCAGTGGAGCGGAAGAGGACCGCACTCTCTCTGCTAGCACGCAGCTGCTGCACCAACTGGACGCCTGGATACAACTGTGTGTTTGTGGTGATGGCTATGTCTTATTCACACAAATATTCTATATATACACACACACACACACACACACGAAGGTGGAAAATATTAAAGAATATGTCAAACAGAGAAATTGTCTCTTATTGATTAGTACTGTGATATTTAACATTTAACAAAGATAAAGGGAAATTAAGGTAGTGTTTTTTTCTTCAGCAATAGATATGGACAATGCCGCATATTGCAAGTCCAATATATAATTCATTCATTCATTATCTGTAACCCTTATCCAGTTCAGGGTCGCGGTGGGTCCATTGGGTCCTGGAATCATTGGGTGCAAGGCGGGAATACACCCTGGAGGGGGCGCCAGTCCTTCACAGGGCAACACACTCACACACACACATTCACTCACACCTACGGATACTTTTGGGTCGGCAATCCACCTACCAACGTGTGTTTTTGGACTGTGGGAGGAAACCGGAGCACCCGGAGGAAACCCACGCGGACACAGGGAGAACACACCACACTCCTCACAGATAGTCACCCGGAGCGGGAATCAAACCCAAAACCTCCAGGTCCCTGGAGCTGTGTGACTGCGACACCGTGCCACCCCAATATATAATAGAAAAAAAAATATATATATGTATAGTATGATGCAAAATGAGAACATTAAAACAGAGCGTACAAAATGAATTCTCATTCTTCCAGTAAAACTATCCCTTTACACACTATTATCTTGTTTATATCTTCACTGTTGTTTCCTGTTTTGACTTCTCTCCTATCTTTCCTCCCTTAATTGTCCTTGTGGCATACATTGGATTCTGCCTTGAAAAGCCCTCTAGTTTTCTCTGTGGTACTTTCTCCTTTCTTGCATCTCTCTCTCTCTCTCTCTCTCTCTCTCTCTCTCTCTCTCTCTCTCTCTCTCTCTCTCTGTGTTCAGCTGGTATCTCCATTGTCCATCCCTCTCTATCGCTCCTAATCTCTGCTCTATTCCTGCAGTTATCTCCTCCTTCTCACTCTATCTCTCCACTGCTGATCTGTACTCTTCCTCCGTCTCCCTTCCCCACTCCCTCTTTCACCCTCTCAAGGTCTGGCTCTGTGTTATCACAGGGATCAATAGTGCTGTGATTATTATTCCTGCAGTACAGCCCACATGGAGGCTCATTTCATTCCATCACCCATCTGCTCCATATGATTCACTGCACCAGCCCAGCCTCACTAACTGACACACACACACACACACACACACACTCAGGCAGCACCACTGTACAATCACACTAACAGGGAGAAGCCGTGTCTCTATATTGAGATGATGAATATATGAACTAGAACTAACCAAGTAACTTTAAATAGTGATTTAATTATTTCTTTTATGTTCTGACTTTTACAAGTTAGAGAAGGCAAAATACTAGTTTTGTTCCTGTTACTGCTATTCAGCCTTCACCTTATAAGATTAAAAACTTATACATTTCAAGCATTTTACTTAAGGTCAAGGTCAAAAAATCTATTACCCCACAGGAAGAATCATTACATACATACAACACAACTTAATGATTATTAGACTAAAGAAATGTCTGAAGTATAGCACCCTATGCAGAACCTTTCAAAGATATTAATAATTAATTATTAATAATGCATTAATAATTACATCAGGTATTTGGCTAATAACACCTACAAATAAGTGTAACCACAAAATACCTTCAGAAACGAGCAAATATAATTCCAACACATTTGCAGTCATTAAAAAGTCATTTTGAGCTATCTTTATAGCTGTTGTGAGCCGGTTAATTCAAGAACTTCTCATGCCTGTGCATATTATGATAATATAGCATTTACTGCAGAAATGTTCTCTTCATAGGGAGACTGACAACTAATGGCTGGTTAATACCACAGTGACATTAAAGTAATGTTAATTCCTGCTATTGTTATGAGAATAGAGATTCCAGCTTTTTTACTTTTCTTTGTGGTGAAATCAAACATTTGACTAAATACAAGTGTAACGTCAAACATAAACACAGAGGTGCCCACAAAAGAGATTTTAGTGTAAATAACTCCCCCTTGTGGAGAATTTACAGCCTGTCAAATATGGCTTTCTAGTGAGTCCAGCTTGTTTGATCACCTGCACCAGAAGAAAAAATTAGGGCAGATGGATTTAAGGAACAGTGCTTTCACCTGCCTCTACATCAGTGGCTGAAGTGCCCTCAAGCCTCACACCTAAACCCCAACAGCTCCCTGGACTCTGTGGTTATTGTGGTTGCTGCCTGCCACTCCAGGCATGTGTCCCTAATCACGTTTTTGTGTGTGCGTGTTCACACCTCATGCTGCGGAGGTCCCAGCCACGGATTGCCGTGTCGTTGGCTGTGGCCAGCTGGGTGCAGTTGTGGTGAGGGCTCCATTTGCCTGAGGTGAACTTCAGCTGCCCTTTGCCTTCCAGGGTGGCACTGCTGGAGATCTGGAGAGGCAATCGATCCACACAAACACACACACACACACGTCTCAGTCGATGAGCAAGTTGTCAATGAGCAGCTGTAACATTCATGTGTCCGGTCATAGACAGTAAGGGACTGAAAAGTGTGCCCCGATGAACAGAGACCCAATGCTCCAAACACACTTATTGACATAAGCCAAAGAGACAGGAGCCCCCTTTGAGAGGGGGACTGTACTTTTCACCTTTTCATCAGACATTCAGTGACATGGGCTGCTGTGACGCAGAGTGCCCTTGGTGGCTCTTCTAGAAGGTTCTATAGGTGAGATAGTTATTATTGATGTCACCATAAAAAGAGGGCAGAGAACGAGAGAAATACTAGAGAGAGAGAGAGAGAGAGAGAGAGAGAGAGAGAAAGAGAGAGAGAGAAAGAGAGAGAGAGAGACGCCCATTCTTCTTTTTAAACACTGAGGGGTTGTTTACCAGAGCCTTGTCCTGGGCTACACAGCATTTTGAATTGTGATTTTCCATTGGAAGGAGGATATAGTCCAAGACCAATCTTAAGCCTTGTCTGGGAAACCACCCCTTTTTCTTTCATAAGTTACTACATGCAAAGATGAAGTACAACCTGCAGATTACTGTTATTTTTGAAATGGTGAAAACTACATGCCTAGAGTCCACAGACAGAAACTATGCCTCAAAAAATGAATGCTTTGTCTTATTCCTAATTTAATTTTATTAAGTAGTAAAATTATTACTGACTTTGGCTGCACAGTTGCTGTACTATTAATCTATTAATACAGGAGGTCCTCGGGTTACGTCAGTCCAGAGTTACGATGTTTCGCGGTTACGACACATCTCCCATTTACTGTATTAAGCCTTGTTTCGACTTTAGTGGTTTTGCGTCGTAAACGTCGTAATGTGAACTTCGTGTTTGGTGTGCGCGGCGGAAGAATACACGGTTACACGGCTCAGGACCGAGGAGTATAGGTGTTAGGATAGGATAAGTGCGCACAGTATGTTATTTACGTATAGTATTTACGTATGTTCCGACTTACACCAAAAATCGGTTTACGACGCGACGTAGGAACGGATCAACGTCGTAAGTCGAGGACCCCCTGTATATGGTAAGGCTGCACAAAATCATTTTTTTTCCCACTTTATATATTGTTTCACAAAATTGCAGTATGGAAATGAGCCCTCTAACCAATGCCTGATATGGACAATGCCCTTAAGTTATTTATGAAGTCCACCCCAGCCTTGGCAACACTTTAAACTCTTCGATTATCCATTTTGTTTTCTCAGTAATGGGTTTTTAAGAGGTACATATCCTTTCAGACCCATAGCACTGAATTGCTTGTTCACAGTGGACTGTGCTTTGACCTTCCTCTTCCCCTGAATTACAAGATATTTAACCTAATTTTCTGTCAAATTAATAATGACATGGTTGTTTTGTGCATACAGTAGTAGACTCCATGCTGCAGTGTTAATATCTGCATGAAAACCTCAGTGATTCTCAGCATGAGACACTGCAGGCTTCTACAATATTGAGCGGCACAACAAAACAGACAGACAACAACCTAGTGGTTTGCAATGTAGTGCTTTAAAAGAACTCTTAAAAGCTTCTACACTGCTGGCACAAAGCAAATTGCACAAAACCAACACCACCTTATCTAATAAACAAAGGCCAGCGCACTGAGCTTCTGTGGGAGTTGTCCTCTGCTGCTTTGTTCAGCAGCTCGGGGCTCAGCCACCGCTGGAAGAGCCGATAGGGGAGCTTGATTTTACTCCGTCTTTTCTTCCCTCGTTTTTTCAGGGCTTGTTGGAGGCAAGCCAGAGCACAAAGGCGTGCTGAAGCGGATCGATCCGGGCCGAGCTGCTCGCACTGTGTACAGTCTCATTACTCCAGCTCCAGCGTCCAGCCACAGATAGAGAACAAGCCTAAACCCCGCCTCAGCCCAGTCTAGGATTGCAGTGCCACCCTCAAAGATATCACCCTCAAAGTCCATTAGCCTTCAAACCATTACTGACTGTGTATGTGTCTGACCTCACAACTTCATACTGTTGTAACAGGGAAGCATTCAAAGCATAGTTTAGATGTAATTTGGCAGTATTTCTAAATGATTCAGAATCTTTATGAACATACTGACTCTGAAGAATCTGTCACATACAAAGACATTACTTCACAGGTAGCAATAAAATCATTTAATATCTTGATAATCACCTTGACTGTAATTAGGGTTGTATAATTACCACAACAGAATTACAGACTAATACATGAATTTGATCTGTACACACACAAGTAGAGCTTTAAAAGTCAGGTTTAATTGCAATAGAGTCTTTTGGAATATGGAATATTACAGTCTTAGGAAAGGAACTAATTTGATGACCCTTTGCAACATGGCAAACATGATATTGTTGGTTCATTTCAGGAATCCCGGGATGTGTGCAGGTGTGGCATAACTCCCCTGGTGGCAGATTTAAGGAGAGGCGTTTTTTTTCTCTTGCTTTCTATTTTATTCTTTTATTTTATTTTTCAAGGGCACTTTACCTTTGGTGTCTACTCTGTGTTTTTCAGTTCTAGCCTCTTCACTGAGTATGAAACAATAGCACTGCTATTTTGTGAAGGTGTTCAGACCATTAAAACTAAAAAACGTTGTACGAATATCAAACAACAAACAAACCAGGATCAAAAACCAGGACCAATCACACAAACAAAATAAAAAAATAAATCCTTGCCTTAAATCTGTCACCAGAGGAGTAACGTCACACTTGTGCGCATCCTATATCTAAAATATATCTATATTTCTCTCTCTCTCTCTCTCTCTATATATATATATATATATATATATATATATATATATATATATATATATAAAACTCTGATCAAAAAACTCATAATGGCCATATAGGCCATGTTCATCTGCAATTTGTGGCAGAAGAAAACTGCATGCTCTTTTGGTAAAAAGGCTGGGCTTTAGCTTGAGCTGGGCCTGTGTGGGTGTTGTTTGGGAAGCTGGAAGTCGTGAGCTGAATTCTCCATTCTGCGGCATGGCAGAATTCACAGAGATTTGAGCTAAGGCTTACAATTGCAAGTGGAGGCTGGGACACAGCTGTGATGAACACATCAACCCGAGCCATTCAGAGGAAAAGCAGGATGGGGGATAGACTGGAGGAGGAGAGCGTGTGTGAGTGTGTGTGTGTAGGGGAAAGTAGGGGGGCTTGCGTGAGAGAGATTAGCATTCTCATCAGCTCTGAAGGAATCTGACTGAGCATGCTCATGCTCTCTCTCTCTCTTTCTCTCTCTCTCGTTTATTTTTAATGGGCACAGTGCCCTCAGCAGGCCTTGCCACTCGATAACCCCCCTTTCGCTCTGCATGCAAAGCTGACATTAGCATGACCGCATAGTGAGGCTCTGTGTGGCAGCGACCGTGGACCTCTCCGGCAACCTCTGCTGAGGGTAGGCGTGTGTGTAAGCGTGTGTAAAAGTGTGTGAGGGGAGAAAGAGGTGCTAGTGGTCTGAAAGGAGCTGACGTTTTTCGCGACTGCACACACGGCCTCCCAAATGTCAAGTCAGGGTGATGTCCTAAAAGAGCCGCGACACGTCCAAGCCGGCGAACCTCAGTCTGCGAGGCATTAATTAGTAATGACTGCAGCAGATTATTAATGAATACCCTCAACACAGCAGCTCCTCACTAATGGGACATTAAGTGACCAACCTAAACTCACATTTCATCTGGACTTTCAGCACTATGGACACTTTAATTGCGCAGGCAGCGGCTTGTGGAAGAAAGATAATCCAACTAAAGGCACTGCACTGTAATTGGGGCTTTTGTTGTCTACTATAGCGGACTCTCTGCACAGCATCCTTAATTCATCAAGTTCTCAACACCATGTTTATTAACCACAACCTGTATTAATATTGGTTTGAAGCTGTAGTTTTACCACCGCTTTCCTTGGAGAAACCCTTCGGCAGTGTGTAGAGGACAGGCTTAATAAGGTCCTTGCTGTCAGTGCTACAACTAAAACAATACTTCAGTAAAACATCAGATTTATACACTTTTTGTGAGAGATAGGACCATGTCATGAAGCTAAAGTAGTCAACACATAATTAACCCCTGCCTACCAAAACTTCCCTGCATGCCTAAGCCATCACACTGAGCTCTTCAGTAATCATAAATAGCTTGCTTATATGGTTGTAGACTGGTGTTTTACTGTGCAGTGCTGGATCAAAGTTAAAGACTTAAAAAACATGTAACGACTCCAAAATTCAGTGATTATACACTGGCTGGGTGCACGAATGTTCCTTTCACTCCAGATGTAAATGTGCCAGGTCTCTCTCAAACACAATGCCAATTTTATACCAATTAAAGATGTTTTACATGTTTTTTGTTTCTCATTATGTTTTACAAAACCCACAGATCATTCTCAGCATCCACGGATTGACATAAAAGTCACATGAATTTTGATCCAGCTGTTCAGACAGAGTCACATTTCATTTTGAAATTTGAAAGTGGCCCAACTCTGATAAGTAAATAAAAAACAGCTCTAACAAATTTAGATTCAGCGTGATTTTTGCCACCTTTGCAGGCTGTGTGAATGTACAGGGGTTAGACAATGAAACTGAAACACCTGTCATTGTAGTGTGGGAGGTTTCATGGCTAAATTGGAGCAGGCTGGTGGCCAATCTTCATTAACTCTACACTGCACCAGTAAGACCATGTGCATCCAATGGTTCAAACCTTGTGTCCTGAAGGCGGTGCCGTGTATCAGGACGACAATGCACCAATACACACAGCAAGACTGGTGAAAGATTGGTTTGATGAACATGAAAGTGAAGTTGAACATCTCCCATGGCCTGCACAGTCACCAGATCTAAATATTATTGAGCCACTTTGGGGTGTTTTGGAGGAGCGAGTCAGGAAACGTTTTCCTCCACCAGCATCACGTAGAGACCTGGCCACTATCCTGCAAGAAGAATGGCTTCAAATCCCTCTGACCACTGTGCAGGACGTGTATATGTCATTCCCAAGACGAACTGACGCTGTATTGGCTGCAAAAGGAGGCCCTACACCATACTAATAAATGATTGTGGTCTAAAACCAGGTGTTTTTCAGTTTCATTGTCCAACCCCTGTAGTCTACATCATCAAGATCCAGAAGCAAGTAAGGGGCATGGGTGTCTTTAAACAAGCTAGGCCCTCCTCACACTCTCGCAGGCCTGTCAGAAAACTGTGAGAGGACAAATATTTGCTTAAATTTGTTTTTAAATCAAACACGAAACACGTGTTATAATAAATAGAAACACAGCTCTAAAATGCATTATTACATTTCCATAAGTAATTTACAATACACAATACAATTCACAAATCTCCCCTCAGGTGACCACCTTACTGGCACCTCGTATTACTACTCCTACAATCTCTGCTGCCTGCCTCAGTTTTGTCTGTTTGTCAGTCTACTTTTATAACTGTGTGCCATGCTGCATCACAAACCACAAGGGCCTACTGTCTGTGAGATTTAAATCCAAGGAACCAAGTGGTTTAGTGATGACTTCAGCTGCTCATAAATGCAGTTTGTTGGACATCTCTAGCAACACTGGCTTGAAGTGCAGTCAGAGAGCAGTGGAAGATACAGCAGTTATCAAATAATGAAAGGTGTGCTATCTCACCGTGGCCTTGGTGGAGCTCTCCTGAAGGTCCCAAAGCACGACATGGCTATCGGCCAGTGAGATCACACGCTTGCCATCGCCCATGGGCTCCCACAGCACACTGCAGCAAAAAGACAACCATTCATTTCACACGTCATTTCTACAATCTGATCAATCTAGGGCTGCTGATTAGCCGAGAAATAAACCAGTAATGTTTTGGAGGTTTTTGTTTTTCAAAAAAGCAAACGATAAAAACGGATTTAAACAAAGCTTAAATAGTCTTTCAATGATTTTTTTAAAAAGAAAAGTTGTTTTAGACCTAAGAATTATCTCAGATCTGTTAGAAAGCAATGTCTCAGTCATCCAGCAATGTACTTAGAATCATTTAATATAATTTTCTGAAAGCTACGCTTGGTCTAAGCTAGGCCCCATCCATTGCGGCGTAAAGGTGTATTGACCAGGGGTGCTGAGCTTTGCCTGGAGGCTTCACAAAACCCCCCAAACGTAGCCTTTCTTTCAGGGTTGGTGCACTAATTAAACCCTTCATTACACCATCAAAGCAAACGGTCCAAAAATGTGATCGTGCCCATGCATAAGTGCTAGATGTGCCAGTCTCTTCTGCGATGTTGTAGTGTTTTCAGACGGCACAGGGTAGAGAACTGTCTGATTAATCACCTGACGTTGGCGCTGGCAGCCGTAATCCTGTATTCACAGTGCATATATTTTTCATGGTTTTCAACATTATTCTTGAAAATTAAATTGTGACAACAGTAGATCAATTGCTGACTTTTGGCTGCGTCCACTGTGACCACTCACAACATAAACCCACTGTCCCATCCCGCTGTGCACAAAGCGCTGCTAAAAACACGCACACATTCCCTCTGCTCAGATCCCCCCCTTGGAACCTTAAAGAGAGTTTACGTACTAGTGGAAGATCCCTCTGTGTACTATTAAATTATTCCTGTTGGCTCCACAGGTGGCTGAGACTGGAAGGCAGAAGCAAACTTTGTTTTACATAGTTTCAGCTTGCTGGAAATCACTTCTTGTCTGTGGATGGAGCTTAGACTATGCTCCTCAAGAGAGGTACCCTGCTATATGTTTTTGTGCCATTTTAGCTGTTTGCTCCCCCTTTCACACCCACGCCTTTATCTGGTTTAATTTTTCAATTAAATAATTGTTTTCCATAATTTCTTCTTTGTATTCATGTTTTTGCTCTTCTTTTTATTATTTTACAGTTAGAGGCATTTTCCAGTTATACTCTCAGTGCCAACAGGGGGTGCTGCAGCCCCTCCAGCACCCCTAATTCCCACAGTTACTGATTCTATCACCAACACAGACAACAATTCAGACTACTGCGACAATTCCAATTTACTTACTAATAAAAGTTGTTACATCAAGTTATGACAGCATGCTTTTACTAAATGCAGTTTACCGCTGAATAACAATCCTCCATCTCACTAGTTACGCTGCATGAGCTTTCAAAAGCAATAGGTAGAAACAAACCAGAAAGTACTATACAGAAATTATACAACAGGGAAAAAAAATGTCCTACTTGGGATTCCATCCAACTCTGTAATTTGCATCCCTCCTTTGTGAGGAAGGATATCAGCCAGCAGGAAAAAAAAACACGTTTATAGAGGATATAAATGACATAGTGAAGGGAGGACAGTTTTTACTACCCTCCCAAGGTGTCAAGAGTCTTTGGCCCGGATTGTTAGGAGCATAGCTGCGGACCCTGCCTTCCAAGACAGAGGGGGCACATTCGCTCTCATTTTATTCTTTTTTTATTTTTTTCCAGGGAGGGGTAAAAAAAAAATCCTACACTGATTCCAACTCAATTTATTCCTCACTTGGAGATTTAAAGGCCTCCCAAATGTATCAATTAATTCTTAAGGAAGGGAAGTCTCTTTTTATGGCTGCTCTTGGTCTTATTATGCCAGGCTCATAAGTTAACTTAAGGGTGGTGGGATTAAAACAAAATTGTCATACATCTGACCTTGAAGAACAGAGGCTTTGCATCCTTGAATAAGCCCTGCACATATTCAAATTGCGGTTCTAACATACTGTGAGTATCATGTCTAATCCACTTTGCATGTAGATGAGTTATATACAATGTACAAAGCTGTCACCGGATCTATATTCCATGAAGAATTAAAATATGGTACATGTATTTTGGTGCCCCGAAACAAAAGGCAAATTTATCTCTACGACTTGTAATCTGCATACTGCAACCAAAACGGAAGGCTACATCTCTAAAAGACCATTATATTTAGAAATGATACATGGACCACCTTGTTTAACAAAGTAGAATAAATCATCCACACGCCCAAGTACAAATGCTGAGATGGAGTACCATAGGCCTAATGTGCCTAAGGTTATTCAAGGTGCATCTGTTAAACATTCCCTCCATGGAGCAAGGTTTGGAGTGTGTGTGTTTGTGTGTGTGTTTGTGTTTGTGTGTGTTTGTGTGTGTGGGAGGGGGGGGGGTCACCCAAATCGCTCATGCAGAGTAAATGTGCACAATATAAGAGGTGTTTTAGGATCGACTGGCCGCTGTCCCCCACAGAGATTATTCCATCATTACTGCCAGTATTGACTGACCTATATAACACAGTTTGCCTCTCCTTCTTGGGTCCCCATTGATCTTGCAGCAGCCCCTTGGAGTGCAAATCGCACTGTGATTACACTGTCTCACACAACTGTCACATTTTGGACCCCAAAAATTCCTCCTTGGCCCCTGCAAATGCTTGACTGGCCACACTGCTCTCAACAGTCCTTGATTAAGAGGACTTAAATGTAATGGTCCTTGAAAATTATGTTTCCAAGGCACAGGGACGAAAAACAATAGCTTCTGAGAACAGTGAATTTTCTTGCATAGCATATAATGCTGTTTTTATGTGGACCTCACAGACTTTTCAAAGTGATGTGTTTGCTAAAATAGTGTTTTTAATTTGTCAAGGGTCAAGGAGAGGTCAAATCACAGCTGATCTTTCACTAGAGAAAATAATATATATATAAAAAAGGATGGTAGGTCTTGGCTAGTCATTATCAACTTTATCATCTCAGCGTGGCAGAGAACTGCCTGATTTGACAGGGAGGGGCAATTCTGACCTCCTTGCGTCACACACACACACACAAGCAAACGTCTACGTCTGCACCTTAAGTAATCACAGGATGCATAAATAAATAAAATGTTATTAAACATTCATCATATCCACCATAGCAATAGGGTTATATTTAGGACAACGGAATATACGCCTTCATTCCTTGACACCTCAGGCGTGTGATGTTAACACAGTAGTTTCTTGGTGCCGTTCAAGAGGTCAGGTAATACAGATTATTTAGCTATGACACTGATCCTGTGTATGAAGAAAGAAGCTAACTACACTACTGCGTCTCTATAATTCTGACATCATCACTAACAATTCATAGAGGAATCAACAACAACGGAAAAAAGGCAAACTAAACACTTTCCAAAATAGAACCAATAATGTTCTGATACATGGACAAAGAGGCAATATACCGACCTAGTGGCTGGGCTTATTTAGACTAAACATGCAGAAATATTAAAGCATGTGTTTTAATGGAATTACAAAAGGCTGCTTTTGAAGCTTATTTCCATGTACAGAAGAGTAAACAGTGCATTTTGGAAGTTGGACAATGTTTGCAGGCTACGTTAAATGGTTTATCAAAAAAGAACTCCGTTTTCCATTTTTATTCCACACAGTTTCTAGTAAAATATTTTCATAGGAAGCCAACAGAAATTCCTGGAGTGTTTCTATAGTTCTTTTTTTTTTTTATAAGAGTCTGTGGGCTGAGGGCCACAGATTTCCAGCCGTGGAAAGGGATGTGCCTGCATGCTCAGGCAGATCGAGATCGAGTGTTACTGCCCGAGAGAGAGCGAGAAGATGGGCAGGCGAGCAAGGCCATCCATCTTAAAAAAAGCCAATATCAAACGGGCAGTCACAGTAAGAAACCTTCATCAAACACACACACACACACACACACACACACACACACACACACACACACCCTTTATAACTGCACTAAAGTGTGAGTGTACATACAAACAAGCTCATCCCCACACACAGACACACACACAGACTCCTGCCCTTGAGATTTTCACAGCTCTTGAGGTAAGAGGGGGGCAGACACCAGCACCATCAATCTCTACCCCAGGGCTCCAACACTCCGGCCCTGCAATCTTTGCCAAGAGGAGACTGTTCAACCTCCACACACATGCACATGTGCACATACAGACACACACACAGACACAGACACACACACAAACACTTCAGATTAGAGAACACAATGCCAAAAACTGATCATATTCACACTCACCAATAACATCTAACGTCCCCTCTACATACAGCTTGCTATTTCGAGAAAGACATTCAGGGAACCAGACCTGTCTCTATGAGAGGGTGTTCTGCATCATACAGTGTTACTCTCAGACCAAGGAAGCAATACCAGCTTCTAAATTAGGCTTCATGCCCCAACTATTTATTCATTTTACTTCCTCAAATGAAGAAATTCACAGCTAAACACAAATCACATAATGTAGGTGTTTGCTATTTCCTGGTGGAACTGTTTGTGACTGGATATGACATCTGACCCACCTGGGGATTAAAGGTGATAATCACGATTGTAATCGTAATCATATCTTTTATAATTCGGAGGATGTTTCCTCATCATTTGCTGCTCTCTGGTCTGTCTGTGTGCGCAAAGCCAGTCTAATATGTTTATGAAATCCCGGTGTCAGTAAATGGAAGTCTTGGTCTGCTATGCAAGTCTCACTCTCTCACTCTTTCTTTCTATCTCTCTCCCTCTCATGGAAAAGAAAAGGCATCTGGAGTTTTTCAGACAGCAAAAAAAAACTCCAAACGTACCGTTCCACCTTAAAAGACGTGGAGCTTCTGAACGTAAACCAACCAGAGGAAACAGTGTTTCCTCCTAATCGTATATGTCCCCTTTAATAAAGCAGTATTTTCCTAGCCACCCAGATAACTTCAGCCCAAAATAAACTCTGACCAATTGGAAAAGAGTAAGAAAAATCAAAGTCCTTACAGGTAAGCTTGTCCTCTCTGCCACCATCTTGTTAAAGCCTTTGTTTTACATGAGATGACGCCTGTACACTACAGATTAGTAGCTAAAATATAATTCTGTATACATATTTGAAATCACTAAAAGAAGCTGAAAAGTATGGTATAATAATTGTGTTCCTTTTCTCTAAAAGCACATAAAATTGGATTATTTCAGTCTAAAAAAGCAGGCATTCCCTGCAGTCACCTTACAAAATAATGTCTCTGGAAATATTCCTTTTGTACAGTATTCGACTTAATGAGAAATACTTAAAAGGGATAGATTATGAAAAAAAATGAAAAAAAATTCTAGCACACAGTGTATCGCAGGGCACAACACACATACACACTCCTCACACCTAAGGACACTTCTGAGTGGCCAATTCACCTACCAAAGTGTGTTTCTGGACTGTGGAAACTGGAGTGCCAAGAGGAAACCCACAAAGGCACCAAGAGAACACTGAAATGAACATAATAGTATATAATTGATGTACAAATGATGTATATCAAAGTACCAGAATGAGTAATAAGACAAGGGATTCTAACTTTTGAGCAGCAATAGTGCACAGGTACAAGTGAGACACAAGACTGTATATCCTTCAAAATCATGACTGCAGAAGCTTCTTGTTACTGAGTGAGGAAGTCCTCCATGAACTTTCAACCTGAGACCATGAAATCAGACTAGGAGTAAACAGGCCCATTTCCATGCTAGCTACTAGCAGGACAATGGAGTAGAGGAGATGTGAATTCATTGTTTTTTGACTGCAACCAAAGCTTTGAAACATCGGGCCTCTTTTATTATGAGGGATAATGGAAATTCTATTAGAGTGTGCAAGCTCCATCAAATTGTACTCTCCATTGGGAGATGGCAGGAGACTGGCATTCAGCAAAATGTTAATAAAAAAAACAATCAAAGAATGAGGTTTTTTATTCTTCTCTCATGAATTATGGCATATGATATAACGCATGGTGCTAAAACAAAGGCGGGCACACGAGCTAAGCCCTGGAATATGTAGGTCAGGCAATCGGCTCTTGAAACAATGGCAGAAGCCCATTCAACTATTCTTCAGCTCAGTGTATATGAACGGAAAAATGGGTGACAGATAAAGAAGAATGGAAAGGTGGGAGTAGCAAAGAACAAAAACGTTCAGACTGGTACCAGAATATGGAAAATACTGAAAAGGAAGGTATAAAGGAGGAAGCAAGGAATAAGGTGAGAGAGAGGATAAATAAAAGAGAGGGAGCGACAGTGGTAGTGTAATAGAGAGAGAAGAAGTGGTGTGAGGGCAAGAGAGAAAGAGAGAAGACAAAAACGAGAGAAGAAAGACAAAGAAAGAAAAAACAAAAAGACAAAGTAAGAACATGAGAAAAGACAAAATACAGAGAGTAAGAATGCACTGTGATGGGAGAAGAGAGGAGAAATGGGAGACTAGAGGTACAGCAGGGAACAGGTAGAGGAGAAGAGAGGAGAAATGGGAGACTAGAGGTACAGCAGGGAACAGGTAGAGGAGAAGAGAGGAGAAATGGGAGACTAGAGGTACAGCAGGGAAGAGGTAGAGGAGAACAGAGGAGAAATGGGAGGCTAGAGGTACAGCAGGGAAGAGGTAGAGGAGAAGAGAGGAGAAATGGGAGGCTAGAGGTACAGCAGGGAAGAGGTAGAGGAGAAGAGAGGAGAAATGGGAGACTAGAGGTACAGCAGGGAACAGGTAGAGGAGAAGAGAAGAGAAATGGGAGACTAGAGGTACAGCAGGGAACAGGTAGAGGAGAAGAGAGGAGAAATTGGAGACTAGAGGTACAGCAGGGAACAGGTAGAGGAGAAGAGAGGAGAAATTGGAGACTAGAGGTACAGCAGGGAACAGGTAGAAGAGAAGAGAGAAGAAATTGGAGACTAGAGGTACAGCAGGGAACAGGTAGAGGAGAAGAGAGGAGAAATGGAAGACTAGAGGTACAGCAGGGAAGAGGTAGAGGAGAGGCAGTGTGGAAGAACAGATGAGAGGAGACATAAGGAAAAGAGAGAAGAGAAGTAGAGTAGAGGAGAGGTAGAGGAGTGCTAGAGCAGTAGAGGTAGAGGCAGCTGTAGGGTTAAATCGATAGCGTGTGCAGTACCAGGCCGTGTTGCCGTGGGCTGTGTTGTCAAGGTGACAGAGGAGCTCCAGGGTCTGTGGGCTGTTTGATGAATCGTCGGGGGATTCGTGGCTGCCTGATTCCCATTCTGGGGGCATCCTCCACACCGCTGCACAAGTTAGCACACGACTCTCCGAGGCTGGCCAACGAGACACACACACACACACACACAGAGAACATGGTCAGAATCTCACATCAGCATGCACCCACACACAGTCTCCCCGTCACACCAGCAGATGGATACATTTAAACGGCAGCTCAGTTGGTGTGAGGGCTGAAAAGAGACAAACCTCGGCACACATGCTGCATGCGACATACGGCATAAACAGATTTAACCAGGCCTGCTGCGGTTACTCGATTATTCACTTTTACCCACAGATTTGGATTGGAATGTGGATCTGTTGCTCTGCATTCATTGGTTGTTCTTTTGGCACAGTGGTGATGTGTTAGAGTGTGTTGAGTTGGTATAAGTGGATCAGACACAGCAGTGATGCTGGAGTTTTGAACACTGTATCTTCTCACTGTCCACACTAGAGATGGCAGCTCATCTGTTGCTGCACAGTTTGTGTTGGTCATCCCCTAGTCCTTGGTCAGAGATCACTGAACACAGCCCACAGGATGCTGTTGGCTGGATTGTTTTGGTTGGTGCACTATTCTCAGTCCAGGAGGGATACAGAGAGGTTTATATACTCTTTTAAATAAAATGGGCTGCTGTTCAGTGATTAGTCAGTTTTGTTTTGATTATACACACTATTTTATTTTTAATCTAGATTCTCAAATATATTTTCTTACATTCATAAAATTCAAGGTAGGGCGGCACGGTGGCGCAGCAGGTGGTGTCGCACTCACACACTTGTGGGTTCAATTCCCGCTCCAGGTGACTGTCTGTGAGGAGTTGATGTGTTCTCCCTGTGTCCGCGTGGGTTTCCTCCGGGTGCTCCGGTTTCCTCCCACAGTCCAAAAACGCACGTTGGTAGGTGGATTGGCGACTCAAAAGTGTCCGTAGGTGTGAGTGAATGTGTGTGTTGCCCTGTGAAGGACTGGCGCCCCCTCCAGGGTGTACTCCCGCCTTGCGCCCAATGATCCCAGATAGTCTCTGGACCCACCAAGACCCTGAACTGGATAAGCGGTTACAGATAATGGATGGATGGATGGAAATTCAAGGTCGTGGTGGGTTCGATTTACTATCCAAAACACTACTGAGCCTTCGAGTATCTTCTGAAACTGTATTTGAGAAACTGATGAAAATAAAATAATGACAAACTTCGATGAATGTGAATGTGAAAAGAACAAAGAACATGAAGTGACACAATAAAACGTCTTCTCAGGTAATAGCTTTCTATGAGGTTACTTTTGTAGGCGTTAAAATCCTGAAGTCTTGCTCCTATTGCCACCATTGTGAACGACACCGTCTTGGGAAGATAGGGTTTCAGAATGAAGCATGTCACATCAGCCAACTCTAAACGACTTCGTTTATATCTTTACCAAATAAGAACACATTTTCCTTTGAGAATTATGATCTAAAGCAGCCCCTAAACAGTGAGGGTGTGACGGCAGGGCCTAGCTGTTCTCTGATCAGATAGCAGAGTGTGAGGCAGAGTGTGTAACAGTGTGAGAGCGCGGCAGTGAGAGTGGTGGGGGTGACATGAGGCCACAGCCGCTCCCCTCTCTGCTTTTGACTCAGGCTGCTCCATTAGATTGAATGTCACGGTAATTACATTCTTCTTTTGAACTCTGCTATGACATCTTGTGCATCGGCCTCATTACAATCGAGATGGGGTGGGAAGCAAGAAATAAAAAAAAATAATAAAAAAAACTTGAATCCCTGTTTTCACTCGCTCTTTTCAGAAAGCGAGACGCTCCCTATTATTCAGATTGTCATAAACCAGTCAAGGCCACAGGCGCCAGTCATATAAACTCAGGATTTAATTACATTTTTCCCTTCCAAACGCTTCTTCGTGTTCGTTTAATTTTTTAATTGCCTTGTGGCGAGAGCACAGAGCTGGGAGTGCCAAAATGTGACATGTTCCATTACCACTGCCGCTGGTGGAACACGAACTGGGGGAGACTGTGAGTGGACTCCTGCTCTGTTCAAGTGAAGGCATGGATACCCTTCGCTTCTGTGTTATATTTTGAAGGTTGTGATTTTAGACGCAAACTGATATTGGACACTAAATAAGACCAAATCTCTCATTTCTTTAAAGTGTAACTGACCACTTTCAATGAAAATAATTCAATTCAATTGAAGTGTAATCAATCAGTTAATACATGTTTGGTGTATGAAGTTTATTTCTTCTGTTTAAGAATGGAGTTATAACAATTTTTGTTTTGTTTCTGTTTCCGAATCATTGGTCCTGTACATACTCTTTATTTCAGCACACATTCAGTATTTTCTCTATTCATTTTACTGCACGGCGGCAAGATGGCGCAGCAGGTAGTGTCGCAGTCACACAGCTCCAGGGGCTTGGAGGTTGTGGGTTCGATTCCCACTCCGGGTGACTGTCTATGAGGAGTGTGGTGTGTTCTCTCTGTGTCCGCGTGGGTTTCCTCCGGGTGCTCCGGTTTCCTCCCACAGTCCAAAAAACACATGTTGGTAGGTGGATTGGCGACTCAATAGTGTCCGTAGGTGTGAGTGTGTGTGTGTGTGTTGCCTTGTGAAGGACTGGCGCCCCCTCCAGGGTGTATTCCCGCCTTGCGCCCAATGATTCCAGGTAGGCTCTGGACCCACCGTGACCATGAACTGGATAAGCGCTTACAGATAATGAATGAATGAATACATTTTACTGCACGTACTTCATCTATTTAGAATTTTCACACGTCTATACTGTAAATATAGGGGACAATGTAGAAAATTTGTTTTTCTGCCTAACAGTTGCTCTAAGGAGTTGCTGCAATGTGCCAAAGTAAAGTAACAAAACAATTGGAAGACATTTCCTCTGGGGACACTGAACCAGTGAACTGCTCAAACAAGGGTACTTACAGTGAAAAATCAGTGCTTTACAGGTGGCCTGTTGTGTTTAAATTAAACTAAGGTAGATTACATTGATTTTTAAACTGAAAAATTAAACAGATATGGACAGATACAGAAAAAACAGTGATAAAGAAGCACATCATGGAAAGGAATGAACAGAGAACTCACTCTTGTTATAGCACGTGGTCAGCACTCCTTTGTCAGCGGGGCTGGCGCTGATGTGCCATATCTCACCAGCATGATGCAGGAGCACATTCTTATTAATGATATTGTTCTCATCATCAAAGTCAATGATGTGGATCTGCCGAACAGAAAAAAAAAGTAAATGGAACAGGGAACAAGGCTAAAGAAAATATCTTGAGCAAAAGGGAGAGCTGGGGACAGAGAGAGAGAGAGAGAAAGAAAAGAGAGAGACAGATGTAGAGAGAGATACAGAGAGATAGATAGAAAGAGACACCCGGGTACTGTCCCCTTATTTCAACACAGTGTCAGTTCAAAGAGCCAGGACTTCATTCTGAGACGTCTGCTTTAATACGACAGTAAATGAAACCTTAAAACGCAGAAACCACTTTGGATTTCCAACTTCACACGTCCTGATGCTTATTTCTTTGGCTTTTTTATCAGCCTTTTTATTTCAACTTTGAAGCTGCTTTTAAACACTCCTTTTGAACTCGTTAAGATTCATAAAAGTTATGCAAAGCATCAGACATTTGTGGTGGCAGAGGAGTGCGCAGATGCAGAACACAGAAGAGTTTTGGTGTTTTTTATCATCAGTTTCACTCAGAAACCTGGTTAGCAAAGCTATTTCCTCCGAAGAAAAGTACACTCAATTACCACTCAAACATCTGAAAAGTAGCAGGTCATATACAGTGCATTATACAGACGCACATACAAAAGTACTGAGAAGAAAAAATGTGGCAACCCTTATAACATTTCAAAGCGTGATTATCCTTTATATACCACAGTATGTGTCAAACAGTTGTAGTCCAAATGACGTGCCAAATTTTTTAAATAGTGAGAATATAAAATGCCATTCTTTTGAATTAGATCTGCCTTTCATGCAGTGAACCTTTCTCAGTGCAAGTCGTCCTAGCCAGTTCCATATCTGAACACCTTAGTGGTATGAGTGAATTGGATATAATGAGTGCATTAACTGTTTCATCACTGTGGTATTACTCCTATACTGCCCTGCTCACAACTTCAGTTTATTAAGCAGAACAAATTTGTGTGTAAACTGTTCGTAAATATCCGAATTAATCAAAATGTCCGTAGGTACGAACAAACTTTACACCCGAAAACGCATAAAGTGTGAGTAATGTCAAATATATGCTGAAAGTATGACCTAACATGGTTGAACTTTAATTAAAAATTTTACTCAAAATGAAAGCACAAACTAAATAATTAAATAATAAATAAGTTAATCATCAAATGAAATTTCACAAAACAGTCATTTTCTTAATACAACCTTTTATTCAGAGCTACTTCCAGTAGCTAAAGGGCAATAATTTGCTCAATTATTTTGTTACTTAATGTGAATGATTGCAATAAAAAAGAGTGTGCAATAACCACCTGTGTTAATGGCTGGCTGGATTTAACAGACAGAGGTTCATTCATTCATTAATTATCTGTAAGCGCTTATCCAGTTCAGGGTCGCGGTGGGTCCAGAGCCTACCTGGAATCATTGGGCGCAAGGCTGGAATACACAGGGCAACACACACTCACACATTCACTCACACACTCACACCTACTGACACTTTTGAGTCGCCAATCCACCTACCAACGTGTGTTTTTGGACTGTGGGAGAAAACCGGATCACCCGGAGGAAACCCAGGCAGACACAGGGAGAACACACCACACTCCTCACAGACAATCACCCGAAGGAAACCCATGCAGACACAGGGAGAACACACCACACTCCTCACAGACAGTCACCCGAAGGAAACCCATGCAGACACAGGGAGAACACACCACACTCCTCACAGACAGTCACCCGAAGGAAACCCATGCAGACACAGGGAGAACACACCGCACTCCTCACAGACAGTCACCGGGAGAAAACCCACGCAGACACAGGGAGAACACACCGCACTCCTCACAGACAGTCACCCGGAGGAAACCCACGCAGACACAGGGAGAACACACCAACTCCTCACAGACAGTCACCCGGAGCGGGAAACGAACCCACAACCTCCAGGCCCCTGGAGCTGTGTGACTGCGACACTACCTGCTGCACCACCGTGCTGCCCACAGACCGAGGTAAATTAGCTAAATAATGACTCCCTGGTTATTTAACTATCAAGATCCTTTCTTTTGTATTTGTGCAACATTTTAGAACCACAATTAAGAAGAGTGTCCAACAGATCACGTGCTGTTCCCAAACCTGTTCAGGTTCAGTTCAGTCCGTGCTTAGCTCCTTAGACACTGGAACATTTAAGACAGGAATGTTTAAGCCCTCAATCATGGTCAGATACTATGTTAGATGATTAGATGTATTGGATGGCACTACTTACTGCCCAGGATGATTTACAGCCCTCTAGCAAATGCCTGGCACTGGGTATAGTGGCTTCAGGCTCAGGTGTATCTGCTTCAGAATGTGACTAACCTATTGGTCAACACTTTTCTATAGAGTATGTACAAAACAGTGTGCTTGGTATTGTAGTCTTGTTACATTACAGATGCATTTCAGATGTCTTTGAGTTTAGATGCATTTGCTTTCATAGCACTGGAAACAGGATATGTCTGTACACCTCAGAATTAATTTTGCTACTGCCATTATGACTTACTTTGTCAGGGAAGACCAGTGACTCAGTTCCAGAAGCAGCCATGCATTCCCACACAAAGATACTGTTGCTGCCAAAACATATACCAGTGTAACACCTAGGGTTGCAATGGGATGGAACATTTCCAATAAATTTACAGTAAATTACCAGTCACTTTCCATGGGAACATTAGCTCGGGAACTTTAGAAATATTCCAAAATATAAACTTTTGGGAATTTATGGGAATGTATTGGAATTAGTAGGAAATATTTATATAATTTAAGGGAACTTAATTTAACTGTGACAAATGTGAATAAAATGACAAAGTGTAAAAACACTAAAGCTAATTGTCTTCAAAATGTAAAATAAACAATTGATAAGTATTAATTTTTGGTTACAGAAACCCAGTGAGGGAAAAAAACATAGGTAGCTAGCCTATGCTAGCCTTGGTAAACTAACCTCTTGCTAGCCTGCTAGCCTTGGTAAACTAGTCTCTTAAATGAAATTGCTCATTAAGCTTTTCTGATTTACCAGACAGCAAGCAACTTTGAGATTACACCTTGATTTAATAGTTGCTTAAATGTTTCAAAGCTTTTGAACAGGAATGAACAGTGCATGCAGAGGATGTGGTCTCAATAGCCCTTCAGTGTGTAATGTGCCTGGGATTGAGGAGTAGCATTGCTATTCATTAGTTTTGTATCATATCTAATTATTTTAGCCATGTTTATGCAGTTTCGCACCTTTAGCTTGAAACATTCCCATTTTATTTCCATTAATTCCCATTATTACCCGTTAATTCCCATGGTATTTTTTGCAACCCTAGTAAAACCACTGCAATGTCATATAAGACCCATGTTTTGTTATAAGGGATGTAGTTATGAGAGGTCTAGAAGTGGCATAGTTCTACTTGGGTCATTTACATGAGAGCACATCGCTGCTGGTCACATTGCACTGTTGTTTTACACCAATTCTACAATAAGGATAGGGACATATGTCAACGTCTGAAAGTTAACACGTCATACAGCACTACCACAAAGAAAATATGAAAAAGGACTGCTAGATTTAGAGTGGATCAGACACAGCAGTGCTGCTGGAGTTTTTAAACACTGAAGCTGAGACAAGGGACAGTGAGTGTAGAAACAAGGAGATGGTCATAATGTTATGGTTGATAGGGGCAATGAGCAATAAAGTGTAATTACCATATTATATATATACACACACACACACATTATATGCACCCAGTATATTTATTTATAGTAAATGGTAATTACAAGCTATCATTTAAAGTTATCATCTCTTTCAGGTTCCAAAATCCAGTTTGAAGATTTGAGGTTATTGTATATGCATTCCTTGGACATATGGAGTCAGCTGAAACACCAAAGAACCACTCATGGAACAATCACATACAACTGGAAGCAACCCACTCAGGTGGAGGATGCAAATCCTTTGAGGGAATATTAATTGATTGTACCTGAAAATAGCCCACATAGCAGTCTGCCTGCCTGGCCACATAAACATGTGTACAGCAGTGTGTACAGTGTGAGAGAATGAGCAAGTGAGAGAGAGAAAAAGAGAGAGAGAGAGAGAGAGAGAGAGACAGAGAGCGTGTTCTTGAGAGCGCTCATCCTGCTCAGACAGCTGAAAGTCGGAGAGGAAACCATTAACCTTGGGTTGGACCGCATTGGGGGAAAATTATTAGGCAAAGTTATAATTTTATGGAGGGGAGCAATACAAATAAATTCCGATGGCTGGACAGGATAATTGGAGGCAAAAGAAGGTCTTATAATAGGGCTGGGGATGAACAGGGCTCAGGCAGAAGTCCCACTCGTGATTTATACAGCTTTATCCCAGAGATGCGGAGTGAGTCATCGCTCTTGGCCACTTGGGCCTCCTTCCCTGCCATATTAATTATGTGAGGGAGGGGCCCAGGTGTAAAATGGGACAGAATGTTGGCCTCACTTTGGGTCCCCTCAGTCAGAGCACTCTAGAGCAGAGGATGGCAGTAAGCACAGCTCTGTACAGTGAGACAGGATAAGGTGCAGTACGATCATGAGTTCAAATATAATGACCAACATAGGCCACTTTAATGGCAACCTTCAATATGCAGCACTCTCAAAGGCTTGAGTGGCCATCACTGGAGATGGAAGGTGGAATTAGTCTTCTGAGCCCCCCATTAGGGGCACTAATAGCACAGGAGGCCAGCATACATTATGATAAAGCTGAGGGCTTGTAATTGACCTGGTATGGAGAAGAGCTAAAGTAAAATATTTTACCACATGAACAGGGAAGAACAGGGAAGTAATCCAAAAAAAAGCAAGTAATGGTCAAGGATGGTTGTGTAATTGTTAAGAATGTCCAAAGATGTAATCGTTTGGGTTTCTGTTATAGTAAACCCTAATTCTTTTTTTTAAAGGGTTACAGCACCTCAACACTAGACCATGCAAATCCACTGAAGCCGAGCAGGTTTGGGCTTGGCCAGTACTTGGTTGGGAGACCTTCATATCTTGGACGACTGCTGGAAGGGGTGCTTTCTGTTGTGGTCTGAGTAGGTGTGTTGCTTAACGTGCATTCAAATCTGCCACTGAGGCCACTTACGGCCTCCTAATCATCCCTATCTTCAAATTAACTGGCTCAATGATTCCCTCTCTTTGCCTCTCTACCAAATAGCTGATGTGTGGTGAGCGTACTAATGGATTGGCTGCCATCACATTTTCGAGGATCCTGCACGTATGTGATCAGTGGTTGAGATGACTAATGTTTCAAATAATCTAAAGAGCTTTGGGTGTCTAGAAAGGTTTAAGTGTCATTCATTCATTCAAAACAGGAATTTTTCAACAATATTTAAAAAAAAAAAGGTTCCTATTTTCCAGCAGGGAATAAAGACAAATGTTGGTAGGTAGAGAGACCATTCAAAAATGCCCATAAGTGTGAGTGTGTGAGACTCTTTGATGGAGAGGTGACCTGTCTAACCTTGAGCCCAATTATTCTGGGTAGGCTACAAATCTAGCGCAAAAGCATTTAGGGGCGTCACGGTGGCGCAGCAGGTAGTGTCACACAGCTCCAGGGGCCTGGAGTTTGTGGGTTCGAGTCCCGCTCCGGGTGACTGTCTGTGAGGAGTTGGTGTGTTCTCCCCGTGTCCGCGTGGGTTTCCTCCCACAGTAGGTGGATTGGCGACGGAAAGTGTCCGTGTGTGTGTGTGTCTGTCTGTGTTGCCCTGTGAAGGATTGGCGCCCCCTCCAGGGTGTATTCCTGCCTTGCGCCCAGTGATTCCAGGTAGGCTCTGGACCCACCGTGACCCTGAACTGGCTTACAGATAATGAATGAATGAATGGATGAATGAATGTAATAAATACAAAAGCATTTAGGGGCGGCACGGTGTCGCAGCTCCAGGGGCCTGGAGGTTGTGGGTTTGATTCCTGCTCTGGGTGACTGTCTGTGAGGAGTGTGGTGTGTTCTTCCCGTATCCGTGTGGGTTTCCTCCGGTTGACTGTCTGTGAGGAGTGTGGTGTGTTCTCCCTGTGTCTGTGTGGGTTTACTCCCACAGTCCAAAAAACACACGTTGGTAGGTGGATTGGCGACTCAAAAGTGTGAGTGAGGGTGTGTTCCCCTGTGAAGGACTGGCGCCCCCTCCAGGGTGTATTCCTGACTTGCGCCCAATGATTCCAGGTAGGCTCTGGACCCACCGCGACCCTGAACTGGATAAGAGCTTACAGATAATGAATGAATGAACAAAAGCATTTATATATAAATTATTGTCATGCATGTGAAATGTGTAGACATAAATGTGTAGACATGCACTAAATCTCATTTGGCAACAAAGCACCCCGCATACTTTGATTTCTATTCTTACATTTTTTAAAAGTATTCTAAGCATGTTTACTTAAGGATTTACTCTTCTAATGAACAGAAAATATTCATTAGAAACGAATTAGGATTTTGAAAGCATTCTGTACTGGAACACAGACGGTGCATAAAATAAACGTGTTTAATTATTGGACTGCAGCAGAGGAATTCAAATAAATGCTGAAAGGCATAGTACCTCCAGCTTTGAGATAATAGGAGCACCTTTTCCAATCTTTAATCTGCAGCATATCAGCATTTTTGTGTTGTTGTTGTTGCCTGCACACTCAAATACTGTCATCAGTAGTTTATGGACGAAAAGAAAGTATCAAATAAACACTCTATAAAATTGTGCACTTCTTACAACATTGGATTAAGAAAGAAACACTCAGGGACTCTCGGCACAACACATGGCTGTATATGTAGTTATTTTTCTCTATCATCTTGCCCACATGCAAGCGGGCACAAACACACACACACACAGAAGTGCGAGCACGCATGCACACCCAAACACTCCCCCCACACCCCACACACACACTCACCCACCCTCAGGCTAGTATTATTCGGCTTTTCCAAAAGCCTCAAAAAATGAACAGGTCCTCCAGAGAGCTGTAATTGCCACTAGCAGGTAAATGAGATTGAGAGGGCAGCTGTCTGAACCTGGGGCTAGAGATGATGGAAGTGCTGGACTCAAGCAGAGGGATTCAGGGATCAGATCAGAGGCAGAATAGAGTGAGTCCAGGATTTTTATAGCATTCTCATACTGACTCTAATGCATCAGCCCAAAAAACATCAGGTTATTGGGGAAGTCCCTTCACACAAAGAAGAAGAAAATCACTCTTTCAAGAGTGCATAATGTTACAATAACAAATGAAGCCTTTATAATGAACCAATAAGACTATTTTATTTTCTGCGTCATCAAGTTCTTCGTTAATGTAAAGCTCAGGCAACTCACAGAAATTAAAAGCTCACTAAACCTATGCTCCAGAAGCCTGGGCGGAATCATCATTATATACAGTGTTTAGCAAAAAAGACACACACACACTAGTAAAACTATTGTCCAACATATAAGTTCCACTTACCATACGAGTGAACTTTATAATTCTACATTTACAGACTGTAATACATCTGTTTTTGCATTCTTTGTTAGCCCCCTTTCACCCGGTTCTTTACTGACACCACCATAGAGCAGGCATTAACTGGATGTTGAACCAGACCAAGTACTGCATTGGAAAAAGTCGTGATAGTGGCATGTTAGTGTGTGTCAAGCTGGTAAAAGTGGATTGGACACAGCATTGCAGCTGCAGCACTGAAAATGAACCACCACTTAAATCCTATCTACTCTGAGGTGATCCTGTAGTGTTCCTGACCACTGAGGAACAGAGTGAGGGACTAACAAAATATGTGGCATTACAGTCAAACTACAATGTGTAATTGCAGGAGGTCCTCGGGTTACGTCAGTCCCGAGTTACGATGTTTCATGGTTACGACACATCTCCCATTTACTGTATAAAGCCTTGTTTCGACTTAAGTGGTTTTGCGTCGTAAACGTTGTGTGTGGTGTGCGCGGCGGAAGAATACACGGTTACGTGGCTCGGGACCGAGGAGGATGGGTGTTAGGATAGGATAAGTGCTTACAGTATGTTATTTACGTACAGTATGTACGTATGTTCCGACTTACACCGAAAATCAGTTTACGACGTGACGTAGGAACGAATCAACGTCGTAAGTCGAGGACCCCCTGTATATGGTAAATGGAGCTGATAGAACTGACATTGAGACTTTTTATTTTTTTTAAAGAATCCTCCATTATTCAGGAAAAGCATATGCCTGAAGTTTGTCCATTTATGTTATATCTATATTTAGACAATGTGTGAGGCTGTGATAATATTCTTTAAGGAAAGAGTCAATAAAAGAGAGCTGAATTACAGAGAGAACATTTCCAAAGCCAGTTGCTTTAAAGTAACGTACAGGAAGTCTGATCTACATCTTTAGTTATGCCTTAAATATTGGTTCAATTCTGAATATAACACAACCCAACCCAAGAAACACCATCAAGTCTGAGCCCAGCCTAAATCTGTCCTATACTGACCCAAAGCAGGCTTTCATCACCCAGAAGGCTAGGGTTAGGGTTAGACTAATTACTCCACTTAATACTTACATTTGGACTACTAACTTATATATATTTATACACACACACACACACACATTTCAGCTGTCAAAAATGAAGCTTAAACATCATCAAAACACATGTCTTTATCAAGCAATGCTTTAGTCATGTTAATTCATATTCTGATTATTTTCTCTATGTGTGGTGCAGATATAGGAATGTGGTACCGTTTATGTTATACATACATCATATATGTTATCCAGAGATGCCAGCATTTACTAGTATCATGTAAACCAATAACAGATTAAATGGAGTGTCATCCTACCCATTACCCATCCTAGAATGAGAGGCTAATTGTGTTGTCTTGAACATCTGGCCTTGGATGTCTAAGGCATCACAAATAAAATACATATTTAGTTGCTCACCTGATTATCAAATTTGAGTGACTGGGTGCCCACTAAAAACCTTATAGCATCTGTTTCAGCAGTCTGAGCAGTCAAAGCACGGGCCTAAAACACAAAAAAGTAAAGACTTGTTAGATGCATGAAAATAACCAATGTGGGCATTTTGCATGGAGAGATGTGCTGGTGACATCTTCACAAAATAATTTAAGGTGTGTGAACAACTTCATGCATGGTAATAATGCGTGGGACTGACTTAATAAAGCATGTGAATTAGGCAAGACATGGGAACAACTTAATAAGACAGGGGAATGTGATATTTAAATAAACCATTCTAATGGTTTATTAAATCATTACCACACATCAAATATGAAGGTACACCCAGGTCATATTAATTCGTTACCACGCAATACCAAGTCATTCATTCACTTTAATATGTTTTCAATGGATGTCATCATGGGGACAGATGAATGAAGATGTAAGGTTTGCAAAACATTGAATATTAAATGCAAGACAATCCAGTGCAGACAATCTCAGTACACAATTCATTACCTTTGTTTGTTATTTATATCTCTTCTGTGTTTTATTCCTGCATTAAGTTTTACAGATAATGTCCGCAAAATTGACCCGCCCTGAAATCTGACAGTTTTCCTTAGGTTTATGATTTAAGAAACCCTGGCTGTCAGAACGTTCGTGTCTGTGGAACTCTGCAGTTTTACAGTTCATGTCCATGCTGACTGCTTATTTTACAATATGACACGTCTTATAGCATATAATTAACATCATACAGACACGTTAACACGGTTCACAACTTGATGTTCACTACAGCATTCTTTAAATATGCTCCCTGAATGGCAAACACAACAAACTGAGATACTGTACCTGAAACTCAAGGCCATAAATGACTGGAGCATCATCCTCCATGGCCAAAAGCTTCCACTTGTCAAACAATAATTATCCTGGTTGTTTTTAATGCTGATTTTATAACTGCTGAACGTTCACAGACTACACAGTTTGAAGAACGTCGCCGAAAGCAGCTTCGCCAAACAACACCACCTGACTATCAAGTTCCGCGAGACGAAAATGAGATCACATAGGGAACCAGCGTAAAGGAAACGTGCGTAACCGTCGCTCTTGGACCCGAACGCTTTGTGTAAGAAGTGCGTATGCGCTTCAAGAATACTGACGAAAGCTTCCTTACGCTCTCTGAGCCTTCTCGTGCTCCGTACAGCCGCTGTGTGCGCATGCGCGTGGGTTCTCCCTCTCAGCCAGCCGGAGAGGACAGGAGAGAGCGAGAGAAGGTAAATATGGCGTTATTAAACTCTTATTCTTTACAATACGCTTTATGAAAGACCGCAGGTGTGTTGGTTCATTTATTCCGAAGCTGAAACACGTTGTCTGTGAGGCACTGTCTCACCCTACAGCCGCCTTTTTATCGCTGAATTAAATGACTGGGAATATAAAGGCTGAATCCCAAACGTCTGCTAAATGTAAATTATATAGCTAGCTCACTGTTTGGAAGATTAAGCTTAAATTATTATTTTCTGACTTACTTTAATACACTATAAACAGTAGAGAGTAATTCAGATTTGTAACAGAAGCCTCTTTGCTGTTTCGTTGTATATGTTTATTTTTATCATGACTAGCGTTAGTGAACTTACATGTAAGGAACATATTTAATGACACAAAGAATATACGGTAGTTTGAGGTTAGCTTTGATCTAGGTTTACGTATTTAGAGTATTCCAATTACATTTTACTTATATTTTGAGACCTATGTTTTGCTATGTTATTATTATTATTATTATTATTATTGGCAGAGTATAAGCTAGTGCTGTCTGCACCTGTGTGATTAGGGCTGGATAATTCAGTATCAACATACATCACGATATAAAATGATTCAATAACAACGATACGATTTTTATACACATTTTTCAGTATTTCATTGTATATTATTTACAGCATCTGTCACTGACTGATGGTTATTACAGGGTGCTGCCACCAGTTCATTGCACTCAATTTTAAAGTTTGTTTAAAAATATTAATATTAAAGCCAAGAGGTTTTTGTATGATGGTGATGTCGTGCTGCTTTCAGTTAATGGCAGTGTTTCTGTGGCTTTTTTATTGTTCATATCGATATCAGAGTTATAACATATTGACGGGAATTAAGGAATATATTGTGATATAAATTTTGGCCATATCGTCCAGCTCTAAGTGTGATACAACAGTTGGGTAGAGGGTGTCCTACTTGTTCATGTTTGTATTCAGAAACTGATCACTGCTGAAGGGCTGGAGAGTAGCTAAAACAAACTGAGCCAGTAGATGGAATATAGTCTCAGCTAATGTACATGCACTGTATACAAATGATTAAAACTCCACATGCTGCATCATGCTGTTTTTTGTTTAATGTTTTTTTTTTTCCAGTATCAACCAGTGGAGGGTGGGTTCCTTTTATGGTATTTGTTCTTCTCAGGCTTTCTTCATCATGGTCTTAGGGACTGTTGACTACACCAGCTAAAGAAATAGCTTTCTAAATACATTTGAAATGAACTGAGTTAGCAAATTGTGAGCTTGTTTCATAGACGCGGATTAAACGTAATGTTGTGTTTAACTACAATGACAGTGGTGTCTAAGATTAGAATTGGGCTGAGTCTGGTAATCCATTTAGAAACTACTTAACTGAATAATTGTTTTAATTTGAACTTACAGAATGATTTTAGATTGTGTCTGAAAGTATATGATTTAGCTTTATTTAAAATTGGTCCGGTGGCGCAGCAGGTCGTGTCACAGTCACACAGCTCCAGAAACCTGGAGGTTGTTGGTTCAAGTCCCGCTCCGGGTGACTGTCTGTGAGTTTGGTGTGTTCTCCTTGTGTCCTCCGGGTGCTCTGGTTTCCTCCCACAGTCCAAAAACACACATTGGTAGGTGGATTGGCGACTCAAAAGTCTCTGTAGGTGTGAATGTGTGAGTGTGGGTCACCTGTGAAGGACTGGTGCCCCCTCCAGGGTGTGTTCTCGCCTTGCTCTCAGTGATTCCTCGTAGGCTTCTGACCCACTGCAAACCTGAATCTGATAAGCGGTTAGAGACAATGAATGAACAAATTAATTAAATTGCTCCACAATCCCAATATAGTGGACCTATAATGCACAATATTTGGGTCTGTTTTATAAAGTCACCGTTAGAATTTTGTGTCTAGATTGCGGCCAATTAATGATGATACTAAACATCTCATTCTGAAAGGAGGGAGCCACTGGATATCAGTGAGGATGCAGCTCTAACCGTACTTGTCCTGTTGCAAAATTCATTTTAATGGGGCATTTTGCTGTGCCATGCATGTATGCATTATATCTAGGAATGTGCAAAACTTTGCAGTGCAGAATTTAAGTTGGAAGCTCACTTGACTGGGAAGTACATTACAAATAGTTGCATTCAGTGCTGGGCTGGCTGGTTAGGTACTTTGTGGCATCATCAGATATAGGAGTATTTTAGTTTAATTCTGAGGCCTGATCATGTTGCTGTACCTCTCTTGACATGGTGGTACTCTGAGCTTGCATAAGATGTTAGAACTTTGTATGTTTCATCTGGTGGGTAAATAGAAATTTCCCAATACTGATAAAAATGTAATGACTGTAATTATCTCTCACTCTGACAGGAGTAAGCCATGGATTGCGGTGAGGATGCAGCTCAAAGACCTTTGACCCTGGATATAGCAGGAGTAGGGAATGAAGAGTACGAAACCCATGCCCCTTCAGAAGCTGCCCCTATCAGCAGCCAAGTTAACACTACAGAAATTTTACTCCAAGAGGAGAGCATTGACCTGGATGCAGAAACATTCATTTCTCCTCAGAATGACAGTGCTGCGTCAGAAAGTGTGATAGATAAGCTAAATGACCAGATGATGGAGAGCGTCATGATATCAGACTCCCCCAACAGTGAAGAGGATGATGTCCCAATTGAGGCTCTGTTGGAGCAAGGAGAAGACAAGGTCTCCCTTGACTCCAAAGAGCCTGAAGAAGAGATTGAGCAGGAGACAAAAGAAGAGAAAACAGAGGTCGGCACTGAGCAGAGCTCACTTGATGCTGCTGTAGAACCTGTGGAATCTTCTACTGCTTCAGCAGAAAAAGAGCAAGAGGACGAAAATGACAAGGACAGTCCAAAGGAGACTATGACAGCCGACCAGGTGCCTGCTGGCACACCCACTCCTGACAGCCCTAAAGTCCAGGAAACAGAAGTAGAAATGGCTAAGGCTGATGCTAAAGAGGAAACCATCCCAGTGTGCACTATTTTCAGCCAAGGCTTGCCGCCCAAAACCCTAGTACCTGATGGATTTCAGCCCACTCTGATCAAATCACCCAGCTTTAGTAGTGGCACTAATGAAACCCCAAATAAGCTAGCCCCCCTGGTGTGTCAGCCCAGCCCCAGCCTCAGCAAGTTCTTTGCTGACAATGGCACTGTCAATCCTGCATCAGACTTCTTTGACTCTTTCACTACATCCTCCTCTTTCATTTCCATCAGCAACCCTAACGCAGAGTCACCAAAAGCCACTGCACCCACTGAGCGTCAGCTTTCATCTGGCTCTAGCACTGTTCAGTCTGCTGGGCATCAGGATGCAGGAACCCCCAGCGCTTACTTTAGCATTTCTCCTGAGGACACTGTCCCAAAGCCTATGGAAGGCCCAGCAGAACCTGCAGCAAACATGACTAAGCTGCAGTCGGTCTTCTCAGGGAGTGATGACCCATTCGCTAGTGCTCTGAGTATGAGTGAGGTAGACAAGCGCTACGATGCCTGGCTGCCTTCAGAGGACACAAGGAGAGTGCTCATCTCGGTGGCTATTCAGCAGGTCAACCCTGTATATGTGGAGAGAGACCGTTTGTCCATGCCTGGACTTAAGTTTGACAATTTGCAGGTGTGTGTGCTGCACTGTTACTGGTTTGGTTCATCACAGAATTCATAATAATGTAATGTAATAAAAGAATACACATACACACACATATGTATATTTTTTAAAATCTTCATCGATTATTTGAATATCTGACCATTCCGTCTCATTTGTATTCAATGACCAAGAAGAAAATTGTTTCACATGAATTGTGTCAGAGGAATAAATGATTTTTCACCATAATTTTCAGTCATATAGTACCCATTACAGTAGTCTGTTGAAAAGGTACATAAGAGTTTTAGTTTTAATGGATTGTTATGAATTCCCTCTTGGAGTAATTAGGTGTGCAGTTCATGAATTAGCCTCAATGTAGCTTGTTTCTGTTCAGCTTCGATATATTAAAATACTTAAGATACCTCATCAGTGTTGACAAATGTGCCGTAATCACTTTGATTGAAAAAGAGAAGGCAGAAAATGCATAATCAGTTTCTTTATGTTACAGGGTGATGCAGTTAAGGACCTTATGTTGCGTTTCCTTGGTGAACAGGCAGCGATGAAGCGGCAGGTTCTCACAGCAAACTCAGTGGAGCAGAACTTCCTAGGACTAAAGCAGCTAATTGTAAGTCTTCACCATAATAGTTTTTCTCCTGTGGAATTTGCTGTAATTTCCCTGTTTCCTGTAGCCTTCAGATTTCCCAGACTGAAATGTAGAGAAACTCATTCATAGAAACCAGATCGGCCTTGTCAGGGGTTAACGCATCTAAAGCAAATAAATGTAGCAATTATTTTAGTGTAATAAAGGAGACACTTTGGCAGGATGCATGTGTAGTGTTATTAGAGTCTAAGAAACAATCATATCAGGCAGGGGTCAAAACCCAGGGGGCTTGTATGCAAATCTGCTATCAAAAATCCTAAAACGGAGCAAGAGTGGCAACAGCAAGGCAAGAAGATAGAACAAAACAAGGTTCAGAGCTCAGGTTAAAAAAAACTGGCGACTTGGCAGACCAGAACAAAAACTGGGGGTTAAATGTATAAGTGTGTTAATGAGCCCAAGATCAACTGCAGGTCTGAGTGGAGATGAGTGGGTGTAGGCAGTAAAAACACAGAGGAGAACTGAACCATTCTCCAAGTGGAGTAGTCCAATTACAGGCTCCCTAGAGGGGAGACACTGTGATATTTATTATTAAAAATGACCAGCGAGCCTACAGTTGTTTTCGGTTTATTTACATTTATTGATGGTAATAGGCAAATATGAAAAAAGTGTTATTTCCTCACTAATTAATCTTAGGCCTCTTTGCATTAGGCTATGCAAAACATAACAGCTTTCTGTGAGGTATCTTATAAGGACTGTCAATAAGTTCCTGTTAATTCCACCAGTAGAGTCTTGGTAGCATTTCAGGTCTGTCCTCTCTAACTTTGATTACACCTCAAGTAAATGATTAAATTTCTGAAATGTTGGTGGAACTCCCGTTTTCAACTCAGATGTAATGTGTGCGCATTGTTAATGAATATTAGATATTGGAGTGCAGTATCTTAAACACAGAAGAGCGATTATTACTGTGATGAAAGAGTGACAGTCTGTGTATGTGTGTTGTTCGGGGAAGTGCTGCTTTGTTGCAGCAGAGCTGAATGTGTTTATGTACGTTTGTCAGTGTTGGGCAGGGCAGGATGTAGTCCCAGCTGTAGCCTGAGGGGCTTTAGCTCACTGCATCACTGAGCTGCCTTAAAGCAGAAATGTCAGACGCACACAGGCAGGCCTGAACTGCTCAGCTTTACCCGCTGTGTCCATGCCCTTCAATGATAGACAAGGATACACAGAAAGTATGTGTATGTGTGCAGCCTATTTTTAAGCATTGTGAATGTAGGTACAGCCTGTAGGCCCACTGTGTATATGTGTGTGTAATATGTGTGAGTGTGTATGTGTGTGTGAAAGACTCAGAATAAGGCAGATAAGAGCGAGCCGTTCTGCTGATGTGCTTGCCTCCCTGCAGCATGCCCAGTGGGGCAGTACAGGCTAATCCTGCCTATCCTCCATTTTATAGCCTCAGCTCAAGACGTCGCTGGCCAGACGTTTACTTCAGCCCACTGAAAGTGCTGCAACAGAGAAATATCTCCCTTTACCAAGAGCCAGTTCAGGGCCAGTGCACCAGTGCCCTTTTTGTGCAGTTCCTAAAAAACACAAAAAAGCCATTTCTTTGGATAAATCTTTCGAGGAGTGCTGCTGAAGAGCACATTTAATTCTGCAATGGCCCGACCTCGTCTCATTCAGCGTGCATTAAATCAGCGTGTGGGCTCAACAGACCCACCAGCAAATGAAAGTGTAGGCGATTATTTTGTTAGTTACTTTGCTCATGGGTAATAAATTATGCAGTACTGTATAGGGTCAATTCAAATAAAGTAGGACAACTTAGCTATTCTGGGCTATTTTTCAAATATTAAAAAAGGTTAATGTGATGCTGAAATGAGCAAATAGCAAAACAAACAATTTAATAGTTTAATATACAACTTTATTTTAATAGTGATACTGAAATTATTCATGTAGCATCTGGCCTTGAGTTGTATGTTTTTTCCCAAAAAAGTTACTCGAAAACCCAATTACTTGCTTCATGGAAAACAGTTTGCTTTGACGCCTCCACAGCGCCACTGAGACACATCAAAAGGCTTAACTGTGTTCATTTTACCTGCATACACCCTGTATTTTAGCACCATTTAAAACTATCAGAGAAAGACCGTTTGTCTATGTTATACTCTGTTCCAGTTTTGTGGGAGAGTAGTAGGCGCATAGCTGATAGAAAGAGAAGCAGTGTCATGAGTTCTCAGGACACAAGGGTCATCATCATCAATAACGTGACTCCATTGTGAGCTATAGTATCTGCCCTTAAGCTGATACACAAAACTTGTTAATCTGGTCACTAATCTCTGTATACAAATCAATTCATCTTGTACGAGTTGTAGTTTTGTATTATCTACAGCTCCCGTACCCTTAAAGGGGCCATCAACTTATTTGGATCCTGCTTCACTTTAATACTGATCACTGAAATATTATGTTTCTCATTTTGGATTTGAGTTAACTGGTATCTGGAACCACCGTGACCCTGAAATGGATTAAGTGGCAAAGAAAGTGATGATGGTGATCAAGATGGTGGTATCTGAAACCTACCAACCCATAAATTATGAAACAAAAACACCCAGTCATTTTTTTGTGATCTGTGATAAAATAAATGTTATTTTGCTCTTTTTCTGATGCCAAGTGCAGAGACTTTAAAATTGTTCTGCCCTTCATCTGAGTGTCTCCAATCAGAGCTTTTGGCACATTTTTCTGTGAGGAAAAACACAGTAATAAAGACGCTCTTTTTGTCTTTTTAATTAAAAATGTACTGCGCAAAAACAACTAAAAAGAAGAGCTTGTGCTCACTGACTTCTCCCTGCTGTGTATTCAAGTCGGTGTGAACAATGGAACATTACCATTTAAAAGAAACGTCGCTAAAACCTGTACTTGTTCCTTCTATAATTTTGACCACAGAATGTCACCGCCATTTATTAAGATCCTTTATTAACTTGTGGAAAAGGGGTATAATATGTTCCCTGTAACGACTGCTTTCTTTTTTAATTCTGTTATACCGTCACGTTTTGTGATGATATTTGATGCTCCCACTTTTTACTTGATTTTTAGACACTCACTTAAAGTACTGTAATTTAAAAGGTGCTACTGAAACTCACTGTTGAACTTGATTTTTTTTTTAAAGGCTAAGCACCACTTAATGGACCTCCATGAATATTTCGCATTATTTTAGTTACTGACAGATATAAGTATGAATTAAAATGAAAATAGCATGTTTAATTTGCTTTAAAACTGACAATTTTATTAAATTGACGGAAAAACCCGAGCTCGCTACGGAAATTCTAGAGCGCAACCGTGACGTCACTGGTGGACAACAGCTGAACAACGCCGCGGTAAAACACCGTTATGACTGACTGTTATGACAGTATCTAGCTAAATAACCAACATTATTCATGACAATAGCCTAGCAATAAGCTAAACTCAAATTTAGAGGTACCGTTATTCTTGTAAATGTGATCGAAGTCGAACTCGAATTCATCCGACACTATAAACCTCCGTAATGCAGCTACGTAGCCGAGTATAATCTGAGCACCGAGTTTAACAAGTCAAGCTAACGTTAACTAACACCAACTAAAACAGGCGAAGTAAGTGTCCTTACCCTGTTTACCTCCATGTTACAGAGGTCTTTTAAACCTTATTCCTTGAATTAGTAAGAAATAACATCAATAAACAGAAGTTAGGAACTCAAATTCCACTGTATTTATTTGTTTGACACTTTCATGGAGCTGGTGCTTAGCCTTTAAATTATATATTGAATAGTTTTAAAGCCCTGCATTGGTCAGCGATATTAGCAGATATCATGAGGTTGGTTACATTTTAGTGATGTCCTTGTCCTCTCCTCTGTGTACAGAAAATATTTGTCTGTGAGAGAAATATATTTTCACATATTTCTGGACATAAATAACACTCGCAAAAGCTTAATTATACTTAACCAAGACCAAGTTACTAATCTGTAGTATCTCTGGCACTGTTATACATATATAACACTTAAAAGCAATTAATCTATATCACGCATCTAGCCCAAACAACATTCATTTCTCTCTGTCTCTCTTTCACTCTTTCTCCCTGTCTCTGTGTGAGTGAGTCTATACAGCAGTCTCCTACTGTGTCCAGTGCCAGTGACACACACACACACACACACACACACACACACACACACACACATAATGTGTGTGTCTTGCTGATATTTATTTATTTATTTCATGAGAAGTATATGCCCCGAGCTGATGTGTGTGAATCCTGTCTGGGCTGCGTTTTTCAGATGTCTCTGATGTAGGATGTCTCTCTGTCCTTGCATGTATGATCAGCTAGTAAGTGTAAGTGGGTTTGACTCTTTGCGTCACATTGTTTGTTGTTTCTGTACCCGCTGGATGTTGTGGTCTCTCTGAGCTTATGGAGTCCCCAAAGGCCCACACATATCTGAACCGTCTCTGCCCAGGCTCATTGCAGCAGGGCTTCAGCGGGTGACTCACGCTGCAGTAGCTGTGTGTGTGTGTGTGTGTGCGCGCGCACTGGTGTTTAGGCCTGTGATAGTGCTTCTGTCATTGTCACTATTGTGTCTGTAAATTCCCTCAGCACGACTCGGGAGAAAGAAAGACAGAGCAGAGAGGATCAATGCGATAAGGAAGAATAAACCAGCATTGTTAAAAAGAAATGGATTCCCCAAAACAGATGTCTCTCCCTCCATTCCCAAAATTACACCCAGTGCAGTCAGAGTGCTGTAGTGTGCTTGCAGAAATGCTGCGGTATACACCAACAGAATGATGGTAGCCTAACAACAATTTGCATTCATTTTTTATACTGTGCCTTGTCCTTTATTTTGCAGGGACACACTGTGTGAATTCCAAGTCCATATCTTTTCTCATGTAATCCATTTGGCAGTTACATTTAGACTATCTATAATATTATATATTTTGGTATATATGTTAAGGATTGCAGCAAGCACAGATATGTTTGAGTCCAATCTACCCCTGAGTTAAGACACCTAGCAAGTAAGTTACTCAATGCAAAATAAGACGGCAAAAGTAATTTCAGTAAGTGGGATAAGTGTTTGTTTAAAAGAGCCTTTAAAGTGCAGTTGAAAATATAAAGAGACTGAACACTGAAGATTGAACACAGTCTGTGCTCCTTTCTGCATCCATTGCAAGGGCCTAATGGCCCATGTAGGAAGACCATCCAGGAGAACTGTGGTACTCAAACCTTGAAATGACAAGAGACTGATTAACACCTGTGTGGTCTCCTTAGACAGAAAGGCTCAACTCCTCCAGATGGTGTAGAGGAGAAGCCAGCATGAGTCAGGTTTGCGATATAATCAGAGAATGGGTGTTGCTCATTCAGCAATTCATGACTGGACTTCCTTAGATGGAATGACTAAAGAGATATAGAATTAAATGGCAGGATTATAGTGAGAATCTATACACCCAGAAATGTATAGAATCTTGGTGTTGTGGAGATTCAGCTTCAAGTGATGAGCTAATGAAAAGATGTCCATCAGACTTGCTGAAATGTGACTCGTTAGCAAATAAAAGATTAGAAATAAAAGAAAGAGTGTCATCAGCAAAATTGTGGCAGCTAGAGAAACTATGAGTTGTTACATCACCAAGAGAGCTGGTTAAAGGGGAATAAGGAGACCCAGCACTGAGGCTTATGATGTTTCTGTTGGTTTAGATATGAACAAAAATGTCATAATTTATTTTAATAATATTTTCCATCCTGAGTTTATGTATGTCATTTCTTTTATTTTTATTGTTATTTAAAGTGGGGGGCGGCACGGTGGCACAGCAGGTAGAGTCGCAGTCACACAGCTCCAGGGGCCTGGAGGTTGTGGGTTTGAGTCCCGCTCCGGGTGACTGTCTGTGAGGAGTGTGGTGTCTTCTCCCCGTGTCCGCCTGGGTTTCCTCCAGGTGCTCCGGTTTCCTCCCACAGTCCAAAAACACACGTTGGTAGGTGGATTGGCGACTCAAAAGTGTCCATAGGTGTGAGTGTGTGAGTGAATGTGTATGTGTCTGTGTTGCCCTGTGAAGGACTGGCGCCCCCTCCAGGGTGTATTCCCGCCTTGAACTCAATGATTCCAGGTAGGCTCTGGACCCACAGTGCCCCTGAACTGGATAAGCGCTTACAGATAATGAATTAATGAATGAATGAATAATAAAAGGAAAGGAAAATAATGTAAAAAATCACTGCTTCTAACAAACTACCCGCTGTTTGGTACTTACTAATGTAAGTTCTTCCTTGGCATTGTTACAAAGAACCAATTGTAAAAGGTTTATGGTGATATCAGTGTTGTGTAAGCATCAGCAGGCAATTGTTCAAAAGAAAATCATAATTTGTAGCCTTCTAGGAACAAATATTTCTCCATAATCTTAGTGGAAGTGTGTTTGGTTTCAGTTTTTAAGTTATTTTGCCACTGGTTCCCAATCTTGGTCCTGGTGGTCTCTGCTCTTCATGTTGTCATGTTCTCTTCACTCCTTTACACTTACTTCATCTTCTGACAGTGTTGTTAATTAGCTCATTAGTTGCATCAGGTGTTTTGGGAGCAGAGAAATCTCTAAAATGTGAATGGCATTGGTCCACCAGGACCAAGATTGAGAATCTCTGTTAAAAACTTTTGGTGCCTTTCTTTTAAGTTTTGTGTGCAGACAGGAGTGCCGCAGAACTCTCCCAGACCCTGCTTCGCTGTCATTAAGATAATTTCTGTTAAGCTCAGTTTAATATGCTGCTACACAGTGGAAGCCAGGGAATTCTCTGTAACAGAATGTTAAAAGAGTGGAAGCCTCTTTGTCTGGAGGCTACTTTCTCTCAGGAGGCAGCAGTGGATGTTCATCTGTTTTTGTGCTTCACTTCACTGAGGGGAAACTGCTGAACTTTTGATCACTCTTTAGCAGAATCAACCATTTTGATCTGGCACTGAAGTCCATTTTGAGAGAGGTCTGGTGTATATATTTTCCAACTTACTCTTAGTATGCACTATAAAGAGGGATGGTTTTTTTTCTAGGGGTACAGTCAGGTCATCTACCCATGTGTATTGTGCAGTCCAGGTGTTCCAAAACCTCTGATGCAGTATAAAAACTTGTGATCTGAAATGCAGTCAATAATTACACAGACATGTTTGCTGTTATGAATACAGCTTCAGTAGAAGGGTACTCTAATGCCTACTTATTTAGAATAGATTTTTGTGTATTTAGAATAGTGCCATGCCATGCCTACCCTATTAGTCCTGCTATAATCACGGATTTTCATGACAATTTCAAATGTCAGTTTAATTAACACAGCCCTCTGCAGTTTAATATTATTATTTTATTCTACCTCTACAGTCAGGGTTTAATTTGCATCTTAAATATTTAGTTTTAATGCTTACAAAATGACTAATTTAATTTGAAATAAACAAGGCAGCATCAAATTAAATAGGCTTTTTAAGAGACAAACTAAAATAAAAGAAATTAATGGTAAAAATAGTTCCTGTCATCTTTAATCAGTATATAGCTTCCAACTCAAACATCTGGGAATATCACTCACCCACAAAAAAATGTACTAACCTTTGATAGTAAGCTTCACCACTCTCAAAGATCCATCACCAAGTTTCAACTCAACTTTAATTTTGAATGTAATGAAATATACACTTTTTTTGTGAATATATTTTTATTATGATTTTTTCACACATAAAGAAACAAAAACACATATGTAAGGGAGAAAGCAAAAGGTGAAAAAAGAGTGAAAGAATGTAACACACTACATACAATTTCACAAACCAGCCATGTCTTTAAAAAAAGCACTAGCTTTGGGCCATCTCTCAACCATAGAGGCCTTAGCATGATGTAGCCTGGCAGTGGCTCAATGTGAAATTCATTCATCCATCCATCCATTATCTGTAACCGCTTATCCAATTTAGGGTCGCGGGGGGTCCAGAGCCTACCCGGAATCATCGGGCGCAAGGCGGGAATACACCCTGGAGGGGACGCCAGTCCTTCACAGGGAAACACAGACACACACACATTCAAATTCATTCATTCATTCATTCATTCATTATCTGTAAGCGCTTATCCAGTTCAGGGTCGCGGTGGGTCCCGAGCCTACCTGGAATCATTGGGTGCAAGGCGGGAATACACCCTGGAGGGGGCGCCAGTCCTTCACAGGGCAACACAGACACACACACACACACACTCCTCACAGACAGTCACCTGGAGAAAACCCACGCAGACACTGGGAGAACACACCAACTCCTCACAGACAGTCACCCGGAGGAAACCCACGCAGACACAGGGAGAACACACCAACTCCTCACAGACAGTCACCCGGAGGAAACCCACGCAGACACAGGGAGAACACACCACACTCCTCACAGACAATCACCCGGAGGAAACCCACGCAGACACAGGGAGAACACACCAACTCCTCACAGACAATCACCCGGAGGAAACCCACGCAGACACAGGGAGAACACACACACTCCTCACAGACAGTCACCTGGAGAAAACCCACGCAGACACTGGGAGAACACACCAACTCCTCACAGACAGTCACCCGGAGGAAACCCACGCAGACACAGGGAGAACACACCACACTCCTCACAGACAATCACCCGGAGGAAACCCACGCAGACACAGGGAGAACACACCAACTCCTCACAGACAATCACCCGGAGGAAACCCACGCAGACACAGGGAGAACACACCAACTCCTCACAGACAGTCACCCGGAGGAAACCCACGCAGACACAGGGAGAACACACCACACTCCTCACAGACAATCACCCGGAGGAAACCCACGCAGACACAGGGAGAACACACCAACTCCTCACAGACAGTCACCCGGAGCGGGAATCGAACCCTGCCTCAATGTGAAATTTAAGAATTAATTTTTTTTTTACCACAGTACAGGCAGCCGTAATTAAATATACACTTTTTGACAGAAATCATACATGTTTTTACTCATTTAGATATTCCACATCATAAATTATTAAAATCTGAATGCAATATTTAATGCGTTTAAAACTCCACAACATGTATTTAAATAGAACTTTTTGATTCCTGTATTTTCTCTGTTTTTTCAAACGCTTTCCTCAATAATGACATTTATATTGAATTAGATTTTAAATTAGATAAATTAAGGGTGGTCTCTGACTGTTGTATTCTGCTGTAAGAAATATACTGATTGAAAGCAAACTGAGGTCATCACTTCAGAAAGCTGACGGTTTATAGCCTAAATTAAATGTTAATGTTAAAACAGGTGATACTATGTTATTGATTTGTTTGTTCCCAGTTATTCCCCTCTGGAATGGTTCTTCTGAAGTCTGGGATTTAGACTGTAACACTGTAAGACTGTAGACTGAAACCTGTTCTTACCCATTATGGGTTCTCAGTGTTGTCTATTATTTATAAATGCAATCTATATTTTAGGTGTCTGACCTAATGAAAAGCATATAATTGAACAAAATGTGTTGTAGTCAGCTTCAATTATCAGTTGGTGTCCACCTGATTTTGCTTAGCACAGACATTTTAATTTCTACTAAATAATGACTAACAGACATGGTCTAAACCAGTGTCGCAGTGGGTCACATGATTGTGTTGTGATTACCAGCATAAATTATGTTGCAACACATTAAACTGAGTACATTGCAAATAACACAGAACAGTTGCAAATGGATCAATTTATGCTTCACTTGTAAATCCATCCTCCCACAGCAACTAGGGTTAGGTTGCTTATAATCACAGGCATCCCGTTTATTTTTCTTTCCTTTCCATTTTCTTATTATGTTCCATATTAATTTAGTAAAGTACAGTGTATAGGTTGTTGTCACGGTTGTGTTTTTTGTGCCTTTTTTGGCAGACAATTTTAAAAAGATGTATAAGAATTCAAAACATCATATTTGTCTAGGGTTGCCCATCACTGGGCTAGCATTAATGGGCCTTTAGGGCAGTCTGAGTGGTTTGTGAGAGCTGCTGTGACAATCGAAAACCTGCCTGTGAAGAGCCCATGATAATAGGACTAATCCAGTACAGTCCGTGCAAAGGAGGTTCTCTAGAAGAGACACATTTGAAGAGTGTTTCAGTTACAGTGCAACTAAACCCAGAGCACATGCCACTCATCTCAGAGAGAGAAAAGAAAGTGAAACACACTGCTGCTGTCTATGATTTGCTCTGTATGTTTGCTTCCCACTCCTTTAATATCATCCTGATGGGACATTCACTGGTGCCATCCTGTTGTTCTCTCTCTTTTGGGATGCTGTCTTCTCTGTGTATGGAATCCCTGAATGATTTTTCTCCAGTTTGTTCTTTTCCTTTGGAGTTACACAACCTCCCCTCTTGTTTTTTTACCTCTCCGTGGGTTTCAGTTTTCCTGTTTTTTCCGGTCTCTTTCCAGTGGATACACTTACTTTGAAAATATGTGGCTTCATTGACTCTTCCTCCATCTTATTTAAGACCAGCGTCACTCATTAGACTAATTAAACACAAATTACTTGATTAAAAAATATCCAAAATTACCTGCTTGATGGATTGGTAGTGATTAGTTAAACAGTTTGAATGATGATGGTGCATTTTAAAGTGACGCACTGCTGTCTCACAGTAAGCAGAAAAATTTGATTTAAAAAACTAATTTATAGGCTTTTTTTTTGGGTGGGGGGTGTAATTTTATTGTGATCTGTATAACTGTATAAACAAAATGGGCTCTCTTGAAAACATATTGTCAGAATAATTAACGGATTGCTCAGTTAAAAATGTTATTGCTGAAAAAAGTTTTGAACATTTGTTTTAGTTTATTTGAGGATTAATTTATTGTACTTTGGCAGTAATGGATATATAGGCTGTGATGACATACTCCCTTAAATATCTGCATTCTTCTTTTTGATTTTGTGAACATCTAATTTACATCTAATTACATCCATAAGCTTACATTCTTTTGTTTGTTTACTGTCGGTTTATATACTTGTTGTATCTAAATACATTTGTTGGTCATTATTTGACCAGGTTCAAGTATGACTGTGCATAATTAATAAATGCTGTGGTGCCTTTAGGAGGTGCAGGGTGGTAAGTTGGTCTATCCATTGGATCAGTCTCTCATATATTCAAGTTCAATGTGTCACACACTGTGTTTTGGTGCACTATGCACCAGCAGCAAATTTGGGTGCCCTTTCTATTCAAGCATACAACAAATACTTTATCTGTTTAGTGGGTACCTTGCAAACCCTGAATTTGCAGTACATCATAATGGACCCCCATTTCCACTAGCATTGACTTTTTTATGTTCTGTCTCACTGGCTGCAGCTGCTTTTGCCCATTTTCCTGCCAGTCGTTTTCAGCTTCATTTCCCACTCTAATGAAGATTTAGAGGCACTGAGGCTGCAGAGAGTGAACCAGGGAGACACACGTTAGAAGCAGGAGTCCAGAGAAACTGAGCAGCTCTCAGAGGGATGTCGCGAGACAGAGAGAGAGAGAGACAGATGTTAATGACAGAATGAGTGAAAAGGCAGAAAGTTAAATTAACACAATTTGTGAGAACGAAGGTTTAGAAAAGAGAGAATATGACCTCGGACATTTTGTTTATTATTATCATTGATACATCTGCTTGTCAATACTGTTTACTGAACCAATCACAAAGTGTTTTATTGTGTGCTGTGAACATCCTGAATTTCAGTAGATTTACATGATCCAAAAACTATAAATTAATTTGTTCAAAAACAATGCAGGCCTTTTTTTATCCCAGGGTGTGGGCAATTAAAGCTGATTAAAGTTAATGTAATGAGATTCAGTTTCATTATATTATACATTTTTGTTTGTCCAGCTGTAATTGGATATTCATAAATTGTAAACTGATACGGTTAAATGATGTAGAAAACTAAAAAATCTGAAGAATAGAGATGCATGGTTTTATTTGGACAGTAACGAAATTATTTATCTATGTGTATCTATGTGTTACAAAACACAAAAGTATTGCAATGTGATATTTCCCCAAAGTCGTTCAGTCCTAACCTGCAGAGATGTCCGTAATGTCACCCACTGGTTGGCTCTGCTGGAAGACTGTGCTCACAGGTGCCACAAGTGTTATTAATATCGCTTTATACTTGTGCTATAACTCCTCAGGCCCTTAACTAAAGGTCTGGCTGTAATGAATAACATTCTGGTCTAAAGAGGATGGCTGCTGTGACCTTGTCATCATTACGGATGAGGGGGACAGTTCTGCACTCACACACACAATCACACACGCATGCATACATTCTCTCCTCCTGTGTTAGCAGCTGTTGGCTTAATGGGTTCATTTCTCTCTCACCTTGTCCCTTGCACCAACAAGAGCACCAAGAACTGGAGGGCAGCAGTAGACCTGACGGGCAGACTGCTTACTGCTCGCGGCCAAGGCTATGGCAAGAGCGGCCAACCCACCAGCCACACCACCGAATCCCTGCAGGTGAGTGGACCACCACAGACACCTGGGTTATGTAGTCTCAGGACACTGACCAGACTGCTGACCACATGTTTTGGCCAGAAAATAGGCTCTGTGGAATAGTCACTTTCAATACTGGCTCAGATACACTGCTTGGCACTAAAACTAGAGATTTAAACAACATTAAGCACAGCTGGGGTTCATGAACACTGCTGGTCAGAAGTTCTGGGGACGCAGCTTTCTTTTTATTTATTTATTTATTTATATTTATTTATTATTATTTTGCTGTTCCTCAGTTCTGTATGTAAGCATAACACATTTTGGCATAAAATTATTTTATCATCACTTGAGCATATTAGTAAAACATAAAAGACTTTAAACAAAATAAAAAAAGGCAAAAATGTGAGGTATTTTTTAATGCCTGAGTAATAAGTTAATTGTGATGTATATGTAGCCACAGATACAAACCAGAAATCTCCAGAAATGTTGGCATGCCGTGCAAAATGTTAATAAAAACAGAATGCAATTATGTGCATCATTTAAAAAGGCCATATATTTATATTTTGAAAAATAAATGCGCATTTTAAATTTGATATATTCATTCATTCATTATCTGTAACCGCTTATCCAGTTCAGGGTTCCAGAGCCTACCTGGAATCATTGGGCGCAAGGCGGGAATACACCCTGAAGGGGGCGCCAGTCCTTCACAGGGCAACACACACACTCGCACATTCACTCACACACTCACACCTACGGACACTTTTGAGTTGCCAATCCACCTACCAGCATGTGTTTTTGGACTGTGGGAGGAAACCGGAGCACCCGGAGGAAACCCACGCAGACACAGGGAGAACACACCACACTCCTCACAGACAGTCACCCGGAGTGGGAAACGAACCCACAATCTCCAGGTCCTTGGAGCTGTGTGACTGCGACACTACCTGCCATGCCACCGTGCCACCCCTTGATTTAATCAGCACCATCAAATAATTTGAGATGGGGCATGTTTAGCATAGTGTTGTATCAACTTTTTTAGCAATGCTCTGTAAACATTTAGGAACTGAGGAGATAAATTGCTATAGTTTTGTAAGTGAAATGTTTCCCCATTTTTGCTTGATATAGGATTTCAGCTGCTGAGCTCGGGCCCAGTCTTTTACAGAATGGTGAACCTCTCCTACTTTACCAGACTTTGTCCCCATCCTAACTTTTTGAAATATGTTGCTGGAATCATATAAAAAAATGCAATATAGATTATACAAAACAATAAAATTTCTCTATTTCAACATTTACAATGTCTGTACTGTTTTACATTATATATAGGGTTTAAATGATTTACATGTCATTGCAGTCTGTTTAGGGCGGCACAGTGGCGCAGCAGGTAGTGTCGCAGTCACACAGCTCCAGGGACCTGGAGGTTGTGGGTTCGGTTCCCACTCCGGGTGACTGTCTGTGAGGAGTGTGGTGTGTTCTCCCTGTGTCCGCGTGGGTTTCCTCCGGGTGCTCTGGTTTCCTCCCACAGTCCAAATACACATGTTGGTAGGTGGATTGGCGACTCAAAAGTGTCTGTAGGTTTGAGTGTGTGAGTGAATGTGTGTCTGTGTTGCCCTGTGAAGGACTGGCGCCCCCTCCAGGGTGTATTCCCGCCTTGCGCCCAATGATTCCAGGTAGGCTCTGGACCCACCGCGACCCTGAACTGGATAAGTGCTTACAGATAATAAAATGAATGAATGAATGAATTAATGCAGTCTGTTTTCATTTAGCCTAGATTCTTCACGGCATCCCAATTGTTTAGGAAATGGGGTTTGTGCACATGGTCTGCTGCATCTAAGACCTATATTTTGTTCTATTTTTAACTCAGTTTTTTACACATTCATTATTTTTTTGTCAGGAAACCATTATGTCTTTGTTTAATGACTCATTTGAAGCACTGGGACTGTGTTGACAATACTGAGGAATTTATTCAAATGGTATCTTACGCTCTGGAAAACCTCAAACAGAGACAGTGGAATTCTGTACTGTTTCCAAACAACTTAAAGCCCCATGTTTTAGTTAGATTTTAATATAAAATTAAATTAGCTCTTTATAGTTCTCTATCAGTTCTCTTTCCCATTATTGTCTTTGAAGCTTTGTTGTCTGTTCACTTGTCAGACACTGACAGTATCTGATTAACATATCACCCAGGCTACTATTATTAAATAAGTATTGTCTAATATATTATCACAAATATTTACATGTATGTTCTTTGCTATTAATCTGGCCAAAGAATGTTTATTTGTATTAAAAACTATTTGAAATGTAAATGTCTCTGAATCTTGATGGAAGATTTTTTTTAAAACAGACGCACTGTTAAAATTATGAACGTTAGATGAATTTATTAATCAATATTTATTTTAGACTTATTTTCCTTGTATTATACTCTGGAATGTTCTGTAGTTCCAAGTATATTATCATGAGTGCCACATGAGCATGTAAAACTTGAACTGCATCCCAACATGATGTTATTTATGTAGCCTATTATTCATAATAAGCATATTGGTATTCTCTCTGAAGTACTGTGCTTTGCCCATGTGAAAAATCTGTTGGCACCTTAGCTAAAGGTCTATGTAGTGTGCTGTTTCAGTGCTAGTGTAATGCTGGTGTTTGAAGTAGATCTGGAGCTGGGCTCTCTGGCCCTACGCCCACTCTGTCCATGCAAACGTCCCTGTCTCCCATTGGCTGTCGTGTCAACCATATCAAAGAGCTCCATCTCTCTGAAGTCTCAACCTCCAGTGGCACGCGTGCATATATTACACTCAGCTCACTCTTCCTTTGTTAAAGGAAAACTCCTGACTTGCATTATAAAAGTTTTCTAGTCCTACAGGCTATATAAACCACATCAGGCTGAAGAGTTAGATTAGGTCCTTAGATGATTTCTAACTTTAAGCCACAATTTCTCCATGTTATGTTGCTGTTGTGGTAGTGGGATGGTTAAAGAGTAATAAAGATTAAAGTTTACATTTTCAGTAAACAGTGATAAGATCACAAATTGCATCCTCAGATATGTATTATTTGTTTATAGCAATAATTCACTCATGAATTTTGCTTATAGTAGAGAAATATGAAACCCACTTCTGTATATTTTTGAAAAATATGCCCTGCAACTGTGGTCAAATTGCATATGTTACAGTTTGAATGAAAAAAAAAGTAATGTGCAATGTTTTTGTGTTTTTACTATTTGCCCTTTTTAATAATTGTGATCTGTTTCCTCTGTTTTTGCAGCTGTGGTTTGTGCGCCTGGCTCTGCTGGTTAAGCTGAACCTGTTCCAGAATGCTGAAATGGAGTTTGAGCCTTTTGGTAATCTGGACCATCCAGACTTGTACTATGAATATTACCCTACAGTGTACCCAGGAAGACGAGGTAACTGCTCAGAAACAGAGACAGAGTGCTCTGCTTGAGTCTCTGGAATAAAATGCATTTATTCATGCGCAAGTAGATATATTAAGATACCGTTAAATGGCAAATGCTCGTCTATTCATATAGGGCACCCACTGATTTAAAAAATGGCTTGAGCAGTTGGCTCAAAGAGGAGGATTGTGAAAGCCTTTTTAACATACTGTAGCTAAGGCTGAAAAACCCTTAATGGAATTATAATGTAACCAAAGGTATTCATGTTAGACCATATACAAACGGAAAGAATTAGAAGAACCGTTCAGGTTTGGTCACTGCTATAGGCCATTTATTCTCTTTGAGCGGTGGTGTTTGTCTTTTCTGCTTTCGGTCGCACTTCAATTATTAGCACAACAGGAATTCCAGGCAAAAATGACAACCTCACATGTGGCTTTACTTTGAAATACAAAGAGTCTAATTAGATTTTTTTTTGTGTGAAAAAGCCTCATAGCTCTGCATAAGTTCAGTCACGTAGAAAATGTATAAGGTTACTTTTTTATTAGCTGGTCCATACATTGTGAATGTATAGAGAATCCATTATGAGATTATGTGGTTTATTGAGGGGGGAGACTTGCCGTCAAAAGCTTCCTTACAAGTCCCTGACCTGTGCAGCACTGTGGTCAGTGTGAAAGACACTTCTAAAGAGCCAAGGCAATCAGTCCAGACATTAAGGCTGGTCCTGTTCAGGTCAGGTGACCTTTTACACCAGCGCACAGCCTAAGGCACCTTCCACATATCAAAGAGGAGTCCGATGAAAGCCAGCAGAGAGGTCATAGGTACATATCTCAAATTATTGGAGAGATGGAGAAAGTAGAAAATGTTGATAAATGTTGCGAGAAAGAAAGGTGAGAATTTATGGAAGGAGGATGTGTGAGTGTATTAAACTAAAGAATAACATTTTTCTAAAGGGCATTCAGTAGGCTATGTGGTAAATACAACTTACAAGTTATCAATTTATCTGTCAAGTATCAAGCATCGTGATCTTAAATATTTTTACCTATATTACAACATTCATATATTTTTCTGCAGGTTTATACTATGGATCTGACACATTTGAGCATATCGCTCCATACTTTCTGCACAGTAGTGAGGGTGTGTGAAGATGAGTAAGGTCTGTTTATGTTTGTTCAGGCTCCATGGTGCCGTTCTCCATGCGCGTGCTGCACGCTGAACTGCCTCAGTACTTAAACAAGCCCCAAGAGTCTCTGGACCGCCTGCACAGTATGAGGAGCGTCTGTCAGAAAGTGAGTTCAGCGCACCCAGAGTCCAGGACATTCCACCCAACTGCCTGCCTCTTCTATAACGTGCTACATACACTAATCACTAATCAACCATAACACTATGAGCACCTCCTTGTGTCTGCTCTCATTGTCCAGTCTCTCATCTCCACAGACCACACACGAGCAGTTTGTAGTTCTGCTGTGACCGAGTGTATTCCATCTGTTCCTGTGCATACTTTGTTTGCCCCCTTTAATTCTCTTTATGAAGGGTCAGGGCCACCACAGAGCAGTGGAGTGGTGGTGGTTTGTTAGTATGTGTTGTGCTGGTAAAGTGAATAAAAAGAAATAGAAGAGGTGTCAATCCTGGACTGAGAATTGTCCATTATCCAAAAATATCCATCCAACAGTGTCCTGTGTCCACTGATGAAGGACTAGAGCACGACCAACACAAACCCTGCAGCCGCAGATGAGCTCCTCTCGCTGACTTTATATCTATAAGGTGGACCAACGTGGTAGGTGTGTCTAACAGAGTGGACAGTGGGTACACAGCGCTTAACAACTCCAGTAGCACTGCTGTGCCTGATCCTCTTGTAACCAGGAAAAACACAATTAAACCACCATCACATCGAACCTGTGCTGTGGTGGTACTGACAGTTGTAGAACAAGGTAAAAGGGGGCAAAAGTGTGTGCAGACGTACAGACAGACTACAGACTTTAATTGTAGAATGGATCTCAAGGAATGAAGAATGGTCAGTGAGTGTAGAAGCAAAGAGTCATTGTCATAATATTATGGTTGATCAGTGAATCTAGACTTTAGAAAATGGAAGACCTTTTATTCACTTATGATGTTCTAACATCAAGCTGGTAACAACTTTCCAGGTTTCAAATCATTGGTAGGATGCTTTGAAAAGTTTAAAATGTTTCCAGAATGATGGAGAGAGCAAAAATAGTCTTTAATGTAAAATAACAGTGAGAACAAAGGCAATTAACATCCAGAATAGCACATATTTACTATTCATTCAGACTATACAACAGTTGTGTTACTAGCTCAGTCTCCGCTTGTGAAACTGTTCTCCTCTGTGGGCAGATATTGGCTAACCTGGAGGAGGGCCTGGCAGAAGATGGCAGCATGATGACCCTTACTCAAGAGAACAGACAAGGTACTGCAGTCTGCCCTCTGCTCTGTCATTTATTACATGAGGGATGCTGAGAATTGTCTGTATGATGCTGAGGACTGGTGTGCATTATAGAATTTACAGCAAAATATATACAGCAGGTATTGCAGGTTTTAACTTGGGAACATACTGCAGCATGAGAATGATAAATTAACTGCTTCAGCCTCTCGGAGAATGAGAACATTCAGCTATTCCAGTGTTCCCATATGATGGTCCTGGGGTACCCGCTCTGTTAGAGCTTTATGGGTTCTTTTCTGCTCCTGGCACATTGGATCCTAATCAGCTAATTAACGGACCTGAATCGAAGTTTGTGTGTTAGAGCATAAAAGACATGTAAATGTGCAGTGTAGGGACTGCTCCAGGAACCTTTAAGCTGTTCTCTCATTGCTCAGTCATTTGTGTTTTTATTTTACTCTTCATTTGTGTAAATTGAATAATTGTAAAAGTTGTATACCTGTGTATTTATTTGCCAGGTGAATATTCGTTTTTTATGAAGGAAATAGCCTTGTATTTACCAAAATTACAGGCATTTTAGTACATTTTAGTGCAAAACACTGTTATGAAGCATTATTCAAATGCAAAATTGAAAATATAATGCAGTGATAAGAACACTGTCGTACAATGGAAGAATATGACAGCTCAAAACTAAATGGACAATTTTCATAAATATGAAAGTATTCTATTCTGTGGCGGGACCAGTTAAAGAACATGGGGGGGTTGGACAATGAAACTGAAACATCTGTCATTTTAGTGTGGGAGGTTTCATGGCTAAATGGGAGCAGCCTGGTGGCCAATCTTCATTAACTGCACATTGCAGCAGTAAGACCATGTGCATCCAGTGGTTCAAACACTGTGTCCTGAAGGCGGTGCCGTTTATAATGCACCAATACACACAGCAAGACTGGTGAAAGACTGGTTTGATGAACATGAAAGTGAAGTTGAACATCTCCCATGGCCTGCACAGTCACCAGATCTAAATATTATTGAGCCACTTTGGGGTGTTTTGGAGGAGCGAGTCAGGAAACGTTTTCCTCCACCAGCATCACGTAGAGACCTGGCCACTATCCTGCAAAAAGAATGGCTTAAAATCCCTCTGACCACTGTGCAGGACTTGTATATGTCATTCCCAAGACGAATTGACTCCATACTAATAAATGATTGTGGTCTAAAACCAGGTGTTTCAGTTTCATTGTCCCATCCCTGTAGATATTAAATATTTGCATATTCCAGTAACCACATCTCTCATTAACATTTTACAGTGAGAATACTGCAAAGTGTATGATGTGGCAAACACCAGCAGTTTTGCTCTCTAACACTTCTTTCTCTGTTGCTGGCGTCACATTACCGTGCAGCTCAGTGAAGCTCAAGAACAACTTGGAAATTACAAAATAAATTAAATCTAATAGAATGAGATAATGTATTACAAGATTCAATGAGGGGAAAAAGTGAGAATATACTTCTCTTATTAACAAGAGGGCACTGCGTGAAATAACAGGATTACAGTGTTGAGGAGACTTCACACGCGGGCATTTGATCCTGGTTTGTTTCAGTGTCAGGGCAGAAAGTTGACACCTATATAAATCCTGCATACTCGATTGACTCACAAGCCTGGAGCTTTTTTGGTGTTGATTCTGGTGGATATAAAGACAAATGTGTGTGGAGTGGAGTCTATGATGTGGCATCACATGTGGAGCTGTCTGGAGCCCTGTGTGTCTCTGGAGAAGCTGCCAAGTACTAACAGCCCCATGGCCTTGGGCTGTTCCTGGCTGCTGCCCCACCCCCACAGCCCTCACTGTAGGCCACCGGCCTGGAGGAACCCACAGGCCTGTTCAGCACTAATGCTGCCCTTTCCCCCCGTTGACCAGTGCCTCTTGGTCAGATTCAAAGGTTAAGGCCAATCCTGAGAAATCTCAGAGATGATATAAAATACATGACAGGTTGAAATTATCTGCAGAGCAAAAGGGATGTGTGATACACCACTATCGCTCATATTTCTGCCAACGTTCTTTGCTAATATGCATTTTTTTAATCTTGACTGCAGTCTACATGGAGCCTCTTTTCAATCTTCACCATTGGTCACTGCTTCAGTCACTTGAGTGTTTGAACGTTAATAGGTTGTTCAAATTATTCAAATGGCTGCAATTGTGGTAATGAAATGTTTACAAATGTTAGAGTTTTATCCTCCACAGAAGGAAGTGTTCCTCCAGAGAGACACAGCTGTGCACACTGAGGAGCCCAGATTCCATCACTCTGAATTGCTTATTAGAACTGTTCTTTCCCTTGTCTTTTATGCTTTTTCATCTTTTAGCACTGTAAATTGCAGCTTGAGACGCTAGCCTCTCCCGTCCTCTCCATCTTTCTGTAGTCCCTCTTCATCTGTAAGCAGGCACCAGATGCACTCTAGCTGCAGATCTACACAGCTCGCTCCCCTGCTCCCTGTTGATGAGCACAAACAAGCTACGCGCATACACGCCGAAAAAATAATATGAGAACAGACAAGCTCAGTGAAGGGGCCTACAGTAAGCCAGAGGGAAAAATGAATTTGATTGTCGCAGTGTCTTTTCCTCCGTTGCCATCCGCCATAATTCCCTCTCGCAGACAAATAATTGATGGCTTGGAAGGGGGAAAGGGTGTGTGATGGTGAAGGGAGGAGGGTAGGGAAGGGAGGAGGGTAGGGAAGGGAGGACTGCAATTGGCTATTCCTGTCTTTTTTTTTTCCCCTCTCTCTCTCACTCACTCTCTCTCTCACACTCTCTATCTCTCTCTCTCTCTCTCTCGTAGCCTCTGTTCAGCTGTGGAGGTCACGTCTGTGCCGGGTGATGTACTCCATGGCAAACTGTCTGCTAATGATGAAGGTATGTGGGTGGTGGAGAAGAGCTGCTGCAGAGACTCACTACCGTAGTTCTGCTTATACATGCGCCACGGAGTCTACAATGCAGAGTCACACAGTTGCCAAAAAAGGAGGCATCAATGTCATTTTGTTATTTGTCAGTAATAGTGTTGATAGGTTGCTGCTTGTACTACTTTAGGTTTGATTTGTCTTGTCGTCATCGCTGTTGTATGTGATTTTTCATTCTTAAAAAGCATAAATACATTTGAAATTCCATAGAATTTGCCCACTGTTCCACACGGGTCACAAAACACTTGCACTCTCCTCAGTTAAAACCTCCTGCATGTATTGTGACCAGTTTTATAAGCAGCTTATTTATAGCTTTCCATTTTTCCTTAAGGTTTTACTTCAAGTAGTGGGTTAGGAAAAGGTCTGGTAAATCCAGGCATGTACTGTTGTACTTTACCTCCCTCCTCTCTATACGCTTTAATAAAAGTGAGAGGCGTTGTGTTTGTTTGCTTGACCCGTCTGACCGCTATTCACGGCCCAGTGTCTAGACATGAGCTTTCTGTAGGATATTGGATCAGAAGAAAAGGCATTTACTCAACCCATGCTTCATTCCACCGATCCAAAATGTGATCTCCATTCGGAGGAGCGATGTGTGTAAGGTGTGAGGTTCTGAAAGCAACGCCTTGTTTTCAGCTGGAGAAAGGTCACCAGAAGAATGGCACGCTACCTTTAGTTGTTTGTAAGAACTGAATCTGTGTATTGCTTGAATTGTTTTCTTTGTCCAGATAGGGAATGCAGTGATACAGTGCCATCTGCTGGATAAAGACTTTATTGCCTTTGTGTCAGTGCACTACAGGCAAAGAATTTGGATGCACATTGTGATGTTTAAATGCAAACATTTAAGTAAAATAAAAAATATATATATCGCATTTCACATTATCTGCATCCAATTCAGCATGTTCTTGCATATTTTTCCCTCAAGACAAAACAACACCCCAAGAATTAATTCTATGAATGGCCAATTCCTATGTTAATAATAATACAGGGCGGCACGGTGGTGCAGCAGGTTAGTGTCGCAGTCACACAGCTCCAGGTACCTGGAGGTTGTGGGTTCGATTACCGCTCCGGGTGACTGTCTGTGAGGAGTTGGTGTGTTCTCTCTGTGTCTGCGTGGTTTTCCTCCGGGTGACTGTCTGTGAGGAGTGTGGTGTGTTCTCCCTGTGTCTGCGTGGGTTTCCTCCAGGTGCTCCGGTTTCCTCCCGCCGTCCAAAAACACACGTTGGTAGGTGGATTGGCGACTCAAAAGTGTCCGTAGGTGTGAGCTCTGGACCCACCTCAACCCTGAACTGGATAAGCGGTTACAGATAATGATTGAATGAATAATAATACATTCTATGTCACGTATGTGTTAACCCAAAAAATACTAGACTGCATCATACCCCCATGTCACTTGAATTTTCTTCACTTGCTCCTCTACACCCTAATATATTTAATTCCCCTTTGTCAACTCACACTCCTCTCTCTCCCCTCTCTCCCACACATCCAGGACTATGTTTTGGCAGTTGAGACGTATCACTCCATCATCCAGTATGAGCCACAGCAGAGAGTGCAGCTGCTGAGTGGAATAGGACGCATTTTCCTACAGGTGAGGCAAGGTCATTCTTCTGCAGTTGCACTGCTTCCTCTGTCATTTTTTATGTTTATTTTTTATTAGGTTGGGCTTTGAGACACTGAAAAAGACATTACCTGTCTACTTCAGCAGCACACTGCAACCTTGAATGCTTATGAAATTCATTCTTTAAGGACTACTTTGAAACTACAGTTCAGTGGGACTTGCTGACTCATGTAACCCTTAGGGTGGTGATGATTCACAAAATTTGCAATAACATATGCTCTGAATCCCTGTGCATTCTCAGTGCAGCTGCAAAAATGGACACAAAGGTAGCATTCATTTGGGTCTAGGTTTTTTGGTCAGACTTTTGCTGAATTACTAAAGCGTAGTTAACACAAATAAACTATTTTCTTTGACGATTAATACAAGTTTCAGGAAAGATACTTTCACTTATGGTTTATTTATTTTGTTTTTTAAATCATGAAGAGCTTTTTATGGATGTGGCTTGTAGCATTTACTCACTCACTGTGGAACAGACTGAGGATTCAACTCAAGTGGGTCCTTAAGTAGCTTCCAGTGCATCATAAATGTGGTGCCTTGTATGAATAGCACTTGTGTCCTTTATTTGTAACAGAAGAAACTGTTCCAAGGCAGTGTATCAAATATAAAAACAGTGAATTCTTTTAATACTGGGGCAGAACGGTGGCACAGCAGGTATTGTCACTGTCACACAGCTCCAAGGTCCTGGCATTGTGGGTCTGAACCCTGCCTTGAGTGATTGCGAGGAGTTTGGTGTGTTCTCCCAGTGTCTGTGTGGGTTTCCCCCCAGTCACAAAGCACACATTGACAGTTTAATTGGTTACTCAAAGGTGCCCTGCTGTGTCCAGCCCATCCTAGTGTGTCCCTGCCTTGTGCCTAGTGATTCCAGGTAGACTTCGGACACACCGCAACCCTGAACTGGGGAAGTGGTTACAAATAATTAATTAATGAATGTTTTAATGCCCCTAGTGTATGCTGTTCTTGTACCTTTAAGGATGTCCTGATCTGTGTATTTCTTCTAAGATTGGAGACATCAAAACCTCAGAGAAGTACTTCCAGGAAGTGGAGAAAGACTGTCAGGAAAAGGGAACAAGCCCAGCAAAGGACACCTCGGTTTTAATGAACAAGTAAGTTGACAGAACCATGTTGTCTTCTGCTCTCTTCAGATAATATACATTTTTAATTTTTTTTTGTTTGTTTGTTTTACAACATCTATTAATTCTTTTTAGGGCATTTGTTTACCTCAGCCAAAATAATTATGCAGAAGCTCACACGTGTTTCTCCGGCATCTTGAAAATTGATCCCAAGAATCCTGTGGTAAATATGCAGTCTATTTTCTGTCATTATCTGTCCAGACTGCTTATTGACTTTCTCTCGGTGGAGTTCAGTTAGGTTTAAACTTGTGTTCTTCTTTCCTTGAGCTGATACGAGGGCTATAAAGCACACGTGACACACATGTTGGCACAGAGAACGTGTATATGGTTTTTTTTTTTATATCCATTTTAAATCCTTAAACTGCAGACTTATTATATAGCTTTAATATCAAGGCTTATTGCTTAATGACTACAATGAATTATTGATTTATTTCTCTGAGATTAATTTGTGCCATACCGTGCAAAAGACTTTGACCTCTGAGAAAATCTTTAAACCTCCAACATAAAAATCCTACAGATGAACAAATACATTCAGATTCAGATGCATTTTGTTTCCTTACTTTCTTGGTTCACCAGGCGAACAACAACGCAGCGGTGTGCTTACTTTACCTGGGCCGTCTAAAGGAGTCCCTAGGACAGCTGGAGAGCCTGGTGCAGCAGGACCCAGCCCTCTATCTGCATGAGAGCGTGCTCTTCAACCTGACCACCATGTATGAGCTGGAGTCATCTCGCAGCACACAAAAGAAGCAGAGCCTGCTAGAGGCTGTAGCTTGTCGCGAAGGGGACAGCTTCAACACACAGTGTCTTAAACTGGTTTAAAGACCTGGCATGTTGGGTTTTACCATCAACACAGAGGGCATTAGCTCCACATTGGAACCTGGCTCTTTGATCCTGAGTAAAGACCCAGCTCCAAGATGTCACATGACTGCTTTAGCAAGATTAAGCTGAAAAAAATGCCACTGATCCATTGTATTTACAGTTACCATAAGACAAGGAATGTGATTATGCATGACGACCAAACCAAAGCTGACCTGTTGGAACGTGGAAATTTGAGAAAAGTAAGCTTTTAAACCAATGTTTCCCTCTTTCCAATCCCAGGGAGAATGTAAGTAAATGTAAATCCAAAAATATGTAAATATTTTAGCAAATTTTGCGAGCTAAATGGGACTAGCATTACATGAATATATTCCGAAAAGCATCATAACATAAAAAGAATAGTTCACCCAGAATCACCCTTGCATAACATTGTATTCAACACAAACTTGTTTCTCTTTAGTTTGTTGGTAGAGATAAAAACAAGTATAATCCATTTTGAGTGACACAAACTCCCAGTACGGTTTAGCTACAGTAGCCTTGCAGATCTAGGGTGTACCTAAAGAACAAGCCTCAAATCTTTAGTATGACAAACTACTCCTTTAAGATAACCTTAACTGGTAGAGTATTCAGATACTCTACGTATGATCCTCATTCAGCAAATCTGTCACTGACAGAGTCACTCCTGGCTGTTTGCCTTTTATTTCCATAGCATTTTTAAAAAGTGACCAGAAACTGCAAACCATTTATAATGAAGCCCTTCTATTTTAATGTACCTTTAACATATGCTATTATCAGTGTGACTTGTGCATGTGTTGATTTCTGTTTGGAGTGTTCAATCAACTGTACTGTACATTTTTGGATATTAGAAAAGGAAATCTAAATAAAATTACATTGATTTCAGTGTTTTGTGTGTGTCTCTGGTCATAGGTTTCAGCTTTAGCCAAAACGTTATGCTCCGCTGCTCATCGTTAACACATTAACAGCTGAACTATATTGAGCTTAAGCCACAATAGGAAGGGGTCACAAACCTGTGAAATTTTTTATTTTAACCTGTTAAGACATGATCATTAAAAGGATCCAGACGTTCTCATTGTAAAACTACACAAGTGGGTGTGTAGCATCCTACTTCACAACTCACCATGATGCCAACTCACCAGTCATTAATGCTGAAGCTAGATCTGCCTTTGACATTTATCATCGTAAATATGACGACCTAATAGTCATCTATATCTCAACCAGAGTAATCACTGCTGAGATCCTTAGTAATATAGACATATACAATCAAGGCATTTAATGATGTCTGGCAGCTATTGAATGTTTGTTAAAAATGCAGAACTGTTACACTTTCAACAACAAGACTTGGGGTGATCCCAGATCCAGCTCAGGAGCACTTCAATGAGTGAACGTACTTCTGGCGGACTTCAAAGTCATCAGCTGGGCGGTTGTAGGCCTTCCACACGGGCTCTCCAACAAACAGCCTCATGGCTTTAGTGTAGTTCTAAAGTCGAGAGGAAAAAAAACACTAGGTACATTTGATATAATTCACTAATCAGTCCTAACATTTGAAGCATTCTGTATATAATCAACATTGTTATTTTGCATTAATACTCCTATATCCCACACTCCTGAAATGAGCAACACAAGCTTCAGAAAGCTGTGAATTCCGCTGTTAGAACTTACAGTCTCATCTGGTGTGAATCTGTGATAAATTCCTGCTGGTAGTGTTATCAGGTCCCCCTTCGTCATAGCAATTCTTATCCAGCGATCATTTTTGTCCCTAACGTCAAAATACGCTCTTCCTTCTAAGATGTAGCGGATCTCATCATCCAGGTGCAAGTGTTCTTCATAGAACATCTTCAGCTGGAAAAGGAAAGTGTGTGTCGTATTAAACTATAATCGTTAAGTTATTTTTTTACTCTTAAAGGCCAGTACGCCTGTCAGCAGTAAAGCTCCTGGCAGTGTGGACCTACTTTTTCCTCATAGTTGGGTAGTTTATCTGGATGGATTGTTATAATGTCCATATAAGTGTAGCCACGTTCCTCACGGATCCTCTGTAACCCAGGGTCGTTTTCATAAATATCAGCGTTTAACTGAAAGAGACAGAGAGAGACAAGTCATGGCCCAGACTATGAAGCATAAATAGATTTATTCCAGGATTTAAAAGCATTTTCATACTTGTTTTTAATAAAAATCATATGTGACTTTTTAAACATCTTCCACATTCTGTTATATCACATGCTATATTCACAGGGCCATTACAAAAAAAATCCACAGTAAAATTTCTTCATCTTCAGGACATCAATAGTCTGTTAATGTTGTGTCTTCATTGAGTCTTTCAGATTTTTGAGACACTTTGAAAATAAAGAGATAATATCCGCGGAAGGAAGCTAAACGTATAGTTTTTCCACGGTGTGGAGGTTGTGTAGAATGCAACTACTGCGCCATTTTCTGAAACAGAAAATCCTAATGAATCGATTGATTTTCCTTTGTATCCCGGATGTGTATCTGAATGTTTTCACTCGTATTTTGGCGTCTGAGTTTCGTCTGTCAAATTTGAGCAACTTCAAAATATATTGTTTGAATTATTTTAATTTTATCTGAATTTATTAACCTTGAATAATAACAGTGAAAACGTGTTCTTGAAAATTCACGAGTTCAATTCAAGAGCAATTATATTCAGATGCATAATTGCGAAGCATAATATTCAGAGGTGGAAATCTGAAGACGTAAATTCAAAAGCAACAAAACTCAAAAGCAACAAAACTAACTTCAGTGCAGAAACATTCAGTGCTACAAATTCAAAGGTGGTAATATTTCAAAGTGATGAGACAGATTTGCTTCCATATACATGTGTTCATGCATAATTACTCCACAATACCTTCCAAATGGCAACAAATAATCATAAATACTGTTTGCCAATATTGAGATTTTGTAATAATTGTCATTGTTTGCTTAGAATTTGACTAAACTATTATGTCAATATCACGGTGTATCGTTTTTGAGGACATATCGCTGAGAATTAGAGAACTTCACAGTAAAAGCCAGTGATTTTGGATATAAACTTTACTACAACTGGATCCACGGGTTTAGCTAGGGTGACCAGACGTCCTCTTTTTTAGACTTAAAAAAAATGTCCGGGCGGAATTTCACAAACGTCCGGGATTTTGTTTTTCTAGAGCTTACATAGAACTTCGAGAAGCGTTTCGTTCACAAACTAGTCTAAAATCTTCTGATTGGACGGTCTGACTGTAGAGCTACCGTTATTGGTCGATAACCTTCCCTGTAAACATTTCATTGGTCAGTCTGCACGTCAGTAGTCGTCCACCCCTCCAACAGTTTAGCAAATGTTAGACATGCAAGTGGAAAAAGAAATGAAAAATATGCAGAAATATAAAACTGACACGCAAAAAAAAAAATGTAAGCCAGGTCTGATCCGAATTAGTTCAGCTGAAATTCGTTCACACTGGAAGTTTTTTAAGGCTGAATCTCAAATGACTCTTCCTACCCTATGCAGTGCACTACCTTGGCCATGAATGATCGGATTCTGCACCAAAATAGTTCATGTTTGTCTAAAATATCTTCTTTCATATTAAGAAATGAGCTGCGCGACACTCTTTCCAATATTAAGGGCACGAATAAGGTGTAGCGTCCACAGTTTCGTGATCCGTGTAGTGCACTATGTAGGGACCATGGAGCCATTGAAGTTACGGCCTTACTGTGAGGTAGTTACCTCAGTTGAGGGCTAAACATAACCCTGGAGTTAACAAGTTATGAACGCACCTTCCAGTGGAAAACTCCTAGTTTCTGTAACTCCTCTAAAGTGACGGGCTCGTTGGGGGTGAGTTTGTGTGGAAGTCTCTTATCCTCAGAGGAATCGTCCATGTACCACGACTCAATCTCACACATGATGAAGACTCGGTTAACACTTCAGCTAAGAGGGGGTCTGAGGACACCAGAACAGCCCACTGAGACTTTTCAAAATAAAACCACACCCACACCCACCCACACAAAAAATACGATTAAAACTGTGTTTGCCTGCTTTGAATAGAGTCAAATAAATACTATGAATATTAAGGGATTTAAAGGTGCGCTATCTAATTTCATTAGCATGCCTTAGCAAAATGTTATTGTTGTTCGTCAAAGCAGCCTCCGAGTCACACTAGTGACTAGGGGTTCCTGAACTAGTCAAGGCCAAGCAGCAGAATCCCATCTAGGACATTCACTAAGACATTTTTGTATTATTGTTGAGGTCATTGGTTTAAAACAAATAAAAAAATAATATTTTTTTAAAACATGCCCTTCATATTTCAATTTTTTAACCATTAAGAGATTAAATAAAATCGCCCAGTGCACCTTTAAGTGGGACTTTTCTTTTGTTCGGTTTATTTCAGGCTCATTGTTCAGCCTTCACCGAGTTCCCAGTGTTTGTATTTGTTCAGGTTGTGCAGGTTTCTGAGGTGAGGGATATGTCTGTCATATATGTAACGGTGAAATTCGCAGTTTATGCGGGGTGGATATTTAACTGGTTTAAACACCGGTATTAAATTCACACGGTCTAATTGAATTGTTACGGTGCCGTAAATTTCAGCTGAAGCTCTGTCGGTGGCTAAGTACCAGTTTACAGCAATAATAAACCGGTTAGCGAAAATCTTTGCCTTTTTTGAACGGTAGCTTCGTTTACATCGCTGGTCGTCTATTGTCCTCTGGTTCATAGCTATGCTACGTTAGTTGGACGTCGTTCTCCTTTGTTCTTGTTTTCTGGACGTTGTAACATCCCAGCTAACCTATGTTAGCTTTTGCTAACGTCTTTAGAGCAGCTTCGCTAAAGCTAACACAGTCCTTAAGATGGGAAGGAGCTCCTAAATCTTGTGTGTCTCTGTGAAACTACGTTTATTATTAGGTTCAGTTAATTGTGTCTTAGTTTTCTTAATGTAACATCAGCATATTGCAGAAAGAATTAGCTAGCTACCATGTAGCGCTGGTTTAGTGTTGTAACTGAATGTTAAAGCTGGGCCGCTGTTTGTGCGAGTTAAAATATTACTGTTGTGTTTCTGTTTCTCCAGGTCCAGAGGTCTCTGGGTTTTCTATGAGGTATGAGTCTTTTCAAAGCATCAATGGCTGACAATGCGGAGGAATTAGTGAATAATGTGGTAAGTTTGTTTAATTTGACGTTTTGCTGCTAAAGGTTTAATAAACGTTACTAATGTTATTACCGTTCATATTTACCTTCTATTTTTTATTTTTAAATTCTGTTATTGGCTCTATAGGTTTTAAATATTTTCTTAATGTTAAAGCTACAGTCAGCAATTTAATAAATTGTTTTAATTAATTAAAATTACTTGTAAAATTGAAGAACATATTTAAAAATATTTATTAATGTAATAAAATATATTCTGAGAATACCCGCTTATAATTAACGACTCTCTGAGGGGCAGCTGTCTTTGTTGTTGTGGTTGGCCTGATTGGCCACTGGAGGTCACTTTAGTGCAGTAGTGCAAAGGTTGGGATTTGGGATAAGCTGCCTCTGGCGGTTATGTAGGCAAACTACAATTGTAGCTACAACCACTCTGGTAAAATGGTTTAGTGCCTCTTTAATAGAAATATGATTATTTTTGTTTGTTGTATGATTGTATATTATTGACATTCTCACATTGGAATTAAGTTTTTCTTTACAGTGGGTCTTAATTCCTAAGTTTTAATCCACCCTGGCCTAAAGAAGCATATGAATGAATCATTTTCTGTTGTTAAATGTTCATTTTAATAGAATTTTCAGAAGCCATATACAGCAATGACTGTTTTCTTTTACTACACTTTTAAACTAAAATCTCCAACAGCACAGGAAAATAGAAAAGTCTTATCAGAGTAAAAGTTATGATTTACCACACCCTTTTATTACCATTGCCATGTTACAGGCAGGTGTGGAAATAAGAGGAAACTGTGGAACAGCTGCAATATCTGGTGGCTGTTACTTTCTACAGCTTGGGGATGTCCTGCCCAGACTTGTTGGCAGTTACTGGCAGTGTTTTTCTTTTTCTTCTTCTGTTCATGAAGTGTTTGTGAATCTCTTCAGAGCAGAAAGGACATGAATGGAATGGGTTGATGATGACCTATAAGATCTTAGCTTAGGGCTGCATGTGAGGTCTAAAAACTTCACCCGGTTGCACAAAACACCTTAAGTTTTCCCCTTCATCGTTCGTAAGGATTTACTTAAAGGTGTTGAGCAATATCCCTTAAAAGATTTCCTTACGTAAAGAAGTGTGTTAAGGGATTTACTGTGCTAACAGATTTTTTACGGGAGTAAAATTTTGTTGTTTCCATGGAAGCCGTTGTGCACTCGCTGTGATACCCATTATCGCCTCTTGTACCAGCTCACAAATCTTTCAGGACAAAAATAGAAGAAAAGAAAATCAAATTGGTCAGAGGAGGAAAATAATTCTTTTGAAGGAATGCAATAAAAGTAGACGGGCAAGGGCATTTGAAACCCAGTGAATGATGCGGCACACTTTTGACATGAAATACCTCACCTATTACTGGCTGGAAGGATCCCGTAGCATAAAATTGGAGAGCAATGATTAACTGCATTGCAGTAAGAAGAGCTCAGCTGTGGAAAGTAGCGTGATCCAACTCATGAATTAACTGTCGATCAAATCTATAATGTAAAATCAACTACTCATCGTTTAGCGTGTACAGTGTGTTCTCTCAGTGGCTGAACACTTGGGATACGTTCATTTTTCGCCATAAACTCTGCCATGTTGCGGTTAAGGCAGTATGGTGTTTTGTTCAGTGGTTTAACGAACATTAAGGGGTTCCTTAAGGGATAAGACAATGATACGGAAAAAAAATTAAATACAAAAGTGAATATTTTAAGGGAACCTTAAGAAAAGAGTTAGGGTGTTTTAACGTGGACTTTAAGGAAAATCTTAACTTAATGTGTTTTGTGCAACCGGCCCCAGATGTCTAAGCTTTCCTAACATTGGCTCTTAATAATGACCTCTGGGAATCTAATCACATGTTGTTGAAGTTTATATGTAATCAGCCCTTATCATTGTAGCCCAGTGTAGTCATGTGAGAAACTGAGCTCTGAAGACATATCGAAACATGCATGAAGAAATGTAAATGCCTTCTAAATCTAGTCATAGAGACTGCTCTCACACTTGCACACAATACTGACCATCGCTCCTCTTCTCTGTGCCTCTTTGCAGTCAATCAATGGAGCAGATGCAAACCAGCACACTGAGATGGTGAACCAAACAGCCCCAAGTGCTGACAGAGGTGAGACTGAGCTCAATGGCCAGCCTCCCTCGGCCCGTCCACCTCAGGTCGTCACAGACAGCGAGGAAGATGAGGATGAGGAGCTGACTTTGAAATATGGAGCCAAACATGTCATCATGCTCTTTGTTCCAGTCACACTATGCATGGTTGTGGTTGTGGCAACAATCAAGTCAGTCAGCTTCTACACACAGAAGGATGGCCAGCAGTGGTGAGTGTTAAAAACACCATGTAGCACATCTACAATTTGCAAGAATTTGAAAGAGTGCTCTGAAATACTATGGCTGCTAGTACCTTTGTTTGTGGCAAATAGAGCTTCATAGTAGGTTTACAGAGAAATCCGCAGAGATATACAGGGGTTGGACAATGAAACTGAAACACCTGGTTTTAGACCACAATAATGTATTAGTATGGTGTAGGGCCTCCTTTTGCGGCCAATTCAGCGTCAATTCGTCTTGGGAATGACATTATATAAGTCCTGCACAGTGTTCAGAGGGATTTTAAGCCATTCTTCTTGCAGGATAGTGGCCAGGTCACTACGTGATGCTGGTGGAGGAAAACGTTTCCTGACTCGCTCCTTCAAAACACCCCAAAGTGGCTCAATAATATTTAGATCTGGTGACTGTGCAGGCCATGGGAGATGTTCAACTTCACTTTCATGTTCATCAAACCAGTCTTTCACCAGTCTTGCTGTGTGTATTGGTGCATTATAAATGGCACCGCCTTCAGGACACAATGTTTGAACCACTGGATGCACATGGTCTTACTGCTGCAGTGTGCAATTAATGAAGATTGGCCAACAGGCTGGTCCCATGTAGCCATGAAACCTCCCACACTACAATGACAGATGTTTTAGTTTCATTGTCCAACCCCTGTACATTGTCAGGTGAACATTTAAACTATTTGAAAACAGTTGATGATACCCGATGATGATGGGATAAAAAACAACAGAATAGAACTGTTTGGAATAAAACCTTTTCCCTTTCCCAGAAATCCAATTGTTTTGATTATATGATTTAATATTTGAATATTAGATTTGCAAATAATATTGGAAGGACATGGTGGTCCTGTGGTGGACATGACCCTATGAAGAACAGTGTGAAAGAGGGTCAAACAATGTATACAGCTGTGTGTGTGTGTGTGTGTGTATATATATATATATATATATATATATATATATATATAATTTTTTTTTTGTCTCTTGATTTAATGCCCTCTGCAGTCATTCTAAAACATTGTCATCTTTCCTTGACTTTTAATTCTTGAACCATTATGATTTTGAGAATTCACCTCTAGGAGGAGCTAAAGTATTAAGCTATTCATGGCCTGGAGCTAAGTGATGGGTGGTTGTTGCCATTTAAATATAGTGTATCTGTCCCTACATGTCGCTCTTTTTCTTTTTTTTAATCAATTTTTAATGATAAATAAAATATTCTGATTATGAAATAACTGAACATACATAATGTTTAATTACAAACATATTTAGAAGCTATGCACTTCTAAAAATAGCTTCTTTTTTTTTGGTACTTCTGTAGAAGAAAACTGCTTATATTACATTTTATCATATAAATGCTGCTTAATTATTGTGTAGATTAAGGGCACCATTTTAGAGCAGTATCTGAAATAACAATGAAATGAATTAAGAACTGACATAATGGTGTCTTTGTTGATTGCACAGGATCTATACTCCCTTCCGTGAGGATACTGACACAGTGGGCCAGCGAGCTGTCAATTCCATCCTAAACGCGACCATCATGATCAGTATGATAGTAGTGATGACGCTGGTGCTTGTATTGCTCTATAAGTACCGCTGCTATAAGGTAAAAATTAAATTAGTTAATTAATAAATAAATTAATTAATAATTAATTAATTAAATTGTCCTGAAAATTAGTTTTTTAGACTAGGCTTTTTAAATTCTGCCATCAAGATAATTTAATATTATAGACATGGCAGGTTATTTTGTTAAAGTGAATATAAATTTGAAATATGACACATTTTTATAGGGGCTTTTCATTTTTTGTTGTAGTTCCGTTATTCACATGTTCCGTTTTATTGTATGTCCTTACAGGTCATTCATGCATGGCTGTTCTTCTCCTCGCTGCTGCTACTCTTCTTTTTTTCCTATATTTACCTTGGGTAAGTGTCTGCCTGAAGGTCTCACATAAATGACAGATTTCAATGGCTCAAAACCTCTGTGATATTCAAACGTTTAGTACGTATCCTTGTCTGATTTTACAAAACACATTTCCTATAAAATAGGCATTATGGTCTTCAATGACACATTGCTTTGTTGCAGCGAAGTGTTCAAAACGTACAACGTGGCCATGGACTACTTCACGCTGGCGGTAATCATCTGGAACTTTGGGGTAGTAGGAATGATCTGTATCCATTGGAAAGGTCCACTGCGCCTGCAGCAAGCTTATCTCATCATGATCAGTGCCCTCATGGCACTGGTTTTCATCAAATACCTGCCGGAGTGGACCGCCTGGCTCATCCTGGCAGTCATCTCTGTCTATGGTTAGTGAGATTGAATATGTATTGGCAACCAACTTTTTTACCATAATATTTTCACACACTTTTGTTTGTTAAGTTTAATTAGTAAACCTGATCCTAACCAGATCTGATCAGCGCTGATTGGACCTTTTCTTATGCTGACAACTGTTTAAAGGCTAAGCACCACCTAATGGACCTCCAGGAATATTTCACATTATTTCAGTTACTGACATATATATCCATCCATCCATTATCTGTAACCACTTATCCAATTTAGGGTCGCGGGGGGTCCAGAGCCTACCTGGAATCATCGGGCGCAAGGTGGGAACACACCCTGGAGGGGACGCCAGTCCTTCACAGGGCAACACAGACACACAGACATTCACTCACACCTACGGACACTTTTCGAGTCGCCAATCCACCTGCAACGTGTGTTTTTGGACTGTGGGAGGAAACCGGAGCACCCGGAGGAAACCCACGCGGACACGGGGAGAACACACCAACTCCTCACAGACAGTCACCCGGAGCGGGAATCGAACCCACAACCTCCAGGCCCCTGGAGCTGTGTGACTGCGACACTACCTGCTGCGCCACCGTGCCGCCCTTGACATATATATAAAAGTATGAATTAAAATGAAAATAGCAGCTTAATTTGCTTTAAAACTCACAATTTTATTAAATTGAAGGAAAAACCCGAGCTCACTACGGACATTTTTTTTACTTATTCCTTGAATTAGTAAGAAATAACATGTTTTCTGACTATCAATATACACAAGTTAGGAACTCAAATTCCACTGTATTTATTTGTTTGACACTTTCATATCGCTGGTGCTTAGCCTTTAAGAAAACGATCAATTAGTTTTAAATCCAGGAGGAAAGTTTGGCAAGGAAAAACATTTCAGAATCAGAATATATGACCTTGTTGTGTGAATATAAACAAGGAAGATCCATGTTTTATAAGAGAAGCTCCTAATGGAACTGGCTCATTCACTTACTCACAAACATACTCATGTTTAAGAAACTTCAGAACAGGGATTGCTATTCAGTGCATTAAGAAATCCCGGGTTTTCTTCCAGTGGTATTTGTATATATTTATTTCATCTTTGTTTTAATAAAAAAAAAAAATCACACTAAGTCTAAAACGATAAGACAGGATACGTGCTGAGGAAGGATCTGAGCTCCAAACAGGAAAGATATTTTTGAAGAACTGGTGTGAGCTAAGCTTCAGAATGGACAGGTCTTGGACAGATCCAGACTTCCTTTTAGGTCCTCCCTGCCAGAGCATAAATTGCACATTTGACATTTCCATTGTCAGGAGACGTGTTATCTTTGTGGTTGCAGATAGTAATTGTAGTATTTTATTCACTGGGACAATGACAGAATTATACAGGTTGTGTTGGCCTGCCTTATTTAGTTGGACATTAAGGAAACATTTGATTGTTAAAGTTAAAAAAAAAACATCCAATCACTATCTAAATGTAGTCTTTATGGTATAAGTTCCAAAAAATTTGAAGACTATTTAAAAGAGACTCTGAGATTGATTGTTCATTTGATTTATTTACTTTATTTTTTCAGTAATTATGTTTGTGTCTTTTCTCATACAGACCTCCTGGCTGTGTTGTGCCCTAAAGGACCTCTTCGCATTCTAGTTGAAACAGCTCAAGAAAGGAATGAGCCCATGTTTCCAGGCCTTATCTATTCTTGTAAGACGCTGAAAGGAAAATAGTTTTTGCATCCTGCCTACTAAAATGATTTTCTTATAATTCACATCTTTGGAAAACAACTGCTCTTTTCTTTTCCAGCAACTATGGTGTGGCTGGTTGGTATGGCAGACAACGTAGAGCCCAGGAACAACTCTTCCACACCTGCCCCACAACAAGAGAGCCATGGTGAGTCTAACTTGCATCTCAAATATCAATATTTCATCTCACTATTCCCGTGTGTGTCACCTAGGTTTATTGTGTGGGGAAGAGGACCTAAAACCGCTCGTTTAATGAAATGGCAGGCACTGTTGTTGATTTTGATATTTTCCCTGTTCTGGCTCTGGACCTCACTTTAAGGCCTCTTGCTGTATCCTGTAGTTGCCATGGCACCAACAGCCCAGCCAGAGGATGATGGGGGTTTCACGTCTGATTGGGTTGGACAGCAGGAGCAGCATCTGGGCACAATGCAGTCTACTGAAGAAAGCCGACGTGAGATCCAGCAGATGCCCTCTGCACGTCCACCAGCTGTAGATGACGATGAAGAGAGTAAGTTGTGTTTTTCTTTGTTTGTCAATATTGTCATCTTTTCCGATGCTCACGAGTCTGCTTTCTAATTCAGCACAGAAAACAATAGGAAGAGCTTTACAACCTTTCATCCAGTACAGTAACAAGTTTTAATATTGTGATGTTTGGTTGACTCATCTCCATAAGCTATACATATTCTCAATGTGAAAGAGATATTTATGTATTTTATGATTTATTACAAAATTAGTTTTGGTATTTGCTGAGGAGATATGAAGCTGTGTGATGAGGATTGTTGTGTCCTAATGCTCACATGAGCTAGTAAGAAATGACAAATCACACTTCTTAATCAGAATTCTAAAGTGAGCAGCACTAAAAGCTTACTTCAGAAAGAAAAAGAAAATATTTCTTTCACTTGTTCAACATCGGCTCAATTTGGAGAATTGTCCAACTTCAATAGGAGCGTAGCTTCAACTTTACTGTTAGTTTTTACTTTGCCACCACGCTGAAAAGTACACTGGTGTTTCTAAATTCTCTTAAAATAGTAAACCTTTCATGATAGCAAATAACTGTTTAGTTAATGTTTCAAAAACCTTACCCAACTATTAAAATGCTAATGTAATGCAGAGCTGTTTTTGATGGTAAATGCCAAACAAAACCAAAAACATATGTTTGCCACAGTTTATCGCCTGCTGTTGGAGCCTCCTGTGAAATATTCAAACTTAATAAGTACATTGGGGTTGTCTGGTTAAAAAACCTAAATGATCTAGATGATGGTTGAACACTTATGTAGTCGTATGTCTACAGTACACAGCACAACTCACAGGGCTGAAGATGAAAATGACTTATCTTCTTTAAATGTTTCTTTGCATCTTTTACATGAACGTGTGTGTGCATGTGTGTACCCATGTTGGAGATCAAAAGACCTTATGGGAGGAGGTTGGGCATCATCTTTTGTGGAAATTTCTTTTACTAGGCTTTAATCTAAAGGGACGGAACCCCGCCCAGGTCTACCACATCAAATAGTGGGATAGAGCATGAGGTTTGCTTAGTAATTGAAGCCTAACGTGGTACATGGAGTACAAACAGAGTGAGTTGTGAGCATTCTCATGTATGTGTGTTCTTACAGGGGGTGTGAAGTTGGGTCTTGGAGACTTCATCTTTTACAGTATGCTTGTGGGAAAAGCCTCAGCCACAGCTAGTGGTGACTGGAACACAACTTTGGCCTGCTTTGTGGCCATTCTTATTGTAAGTATCAACAGCCAAATGTATTTATTGTTTAGCCAAAATTAACAGGTAAAGAATTAATCAGTGGGAAATGAGTTTTTACTGTCACCTGGGAGCTTTTATTGCTGCACCTCAAAGCACAGACAGAGGAGCAAGAATATAACACAGAAATGTTATACCTTTACAAGAGATTAAATCATAATATATCATTACAGAGCTTGATTAGAGGGTGTAGGGTTCAGTCGGTGTGTGAATCTCAATCTGAATGTTGTAAATCACATGTAACATAAAATAATATTAACAATTATATACATGATCAGTTTATGTTAAGTGGTCAGTATTCAGTGGTTCTGCAGGGCATGCAAAGCTAAGCACTTTTGTGTTCTGTCGGTTTAAGGTGTGACCATTTGGTGACAACCCAGTGGTTTCAAGTTTGTAAACAGCAATGATGACAGTTCATAGTAGTTCAAGCATTTCATAATGACCATCATGATCCCTGCCCAGCTCGCTTGTTGTTGTACTCTCAAAAACATTGTTCTTGTCCTGTGTGTCTCTCTCTTATTCTGCAGGGCTTGTGTCTAACCCTCCTGCTCTTGGCCATATTTAAGAAGGCTCTCCCAGCTCTCCCCATCTCCATTACCTTCGGCCTGGTCTTCTACTTTGCCACAGATAATCTTGTTCGCCCATTTATGGACCAGCTAGCAAGTCATCAGTTTTATATATAGCAAAAGGCTTTTGTTTTTCAACTCATGCTCCATGCTGTCTGTTCCACTGAGAACCTGACTCTCAGGAGGACAAGGCAGGAGAAACAGTGGCACTGCTCTGGTCCCTCTGTGCTGGATCCATGACTGGACTAGACATATATTTTTTTCCTGTTTGGAATGCAGACCTTCTGCTACTCATTCCTTACCTCCAAGTGAGGTTTTCTTTACATTGAAAGATCTTTGCAATTGGAGTGCCCCTCCAGTGACCCAACAGATGGGAGTTGGCATTTGTTTTAATCGTGTAGTAATTGTTCGGGGTGAAAATCATGAAGCGTGGAGAATTTATACAACTCGACACATCTTGATTCATCCCCTAATTGTCACATTTACTGTTTAAGTCTTTAAATTATGTCAGTGAACTGTTTAATAACTGGATAAGGAAAAGCTTCTTTAGACATTTTTGTGATGAGCCCTCCTGCACTGAATGGATATATGTTCTTTTAAAACACATACAGACGCTAGGCTTTCAGAAAGTACCCAGTTAAATATAGAATGCATTAAATCGATGATCTGTGATTTGTAAGTGACTAAAAAGTGGTTTGTACGGAACAAGCTAGTATTTATGATTTTCAAAGAGGTTGTTTTTTTTTTTTCTTTCTTTCTTTTTTTCTTCTTCTGTGGAGTGCCTATGTAATATATGTATGGTTCTGGAGTGTTATTTTGAACAATGACATAAACCAGCCATGTTTGTGTGGAAAGGTACAACATTGTGACTGCTTCAGTTTGCATTAGAACTGAAAGGACTGATGATGAAAGCTACTGTTTTGCTAAAGAAAGTTGAGTCATCATTTTGGAATGTGTCTACCATAAAGTTCTAAAGATTTTAATGTCATTTCGCCAAAGTTTGTGTGGGAGATAACATTTCATGCTGTGACTTTTTTTTTCCGTTTATTAGCAGTATACTCTGTAATTGTATTTTCAGTTTGCAGCTGATACCTCTTGAGGATTGTGGGTTTTTTTTTTTTTTGTTTTTTTTTCCAGTTCAATATGTCTTTTTTTTCTACAATGTAGCAGAACAGTATATTGATGATGGTTTTTTTTTGTTGTTGTTTTTTTTATTGGTTTGTAACCAACTTGAACGATTCTTGAATAAAGGGGAAGCTCCTTTGAGCAATGACATGCCTCAAAACCTAAATGTGTGGAAAGTGATATTTACTGTAACTTTTAAAGACGTAGTTCAGGATTGTAATGAAAAGACATGTCATAAAAAGTTCTGAAGATGTTTCTTTGCATGCTCAAAACCAGTCTGATGTGTTTACGAAGACCCAGTGTCTGTAAATGAATGGAGAGGGAAAAAAAAAAACACAAAACAAAGTGGCTTGGTCCAGTATGCTAGTCAGCCTGTGTCTCTCTCACTCTCTGCGCACCTAAAAATACTTTACAGAATGGATAGGACTCAAAAAATATTTAAAAGCATGAACTGAAACAAGGATTGCTCTGTTCCTGCTTTGCAGTGATTAATATTGACTTATTTTTGCTGTTTCTTATCACTTAAGGTGGAAATGTATGTCTCCAGACTCAGGAGGCTAACTACATTACAGAAAGTGTTACAAAACTAAACGACTCCAATTACTAATGAATTTCTGTGGTATTTCAAACAGTGAATAAAAACTTACAGACAAGTTAAACTTCAGCCACGTACAAACGATTCGTTCCACCTTAAAAGATGCGCATCTAAGAACTGTGTTTCTCACAAACATGATGTTCCCTTTAAAGGAACACTATGTAATATTTGAAATTTAAAATTATATATATATATATATATATATATAATACAGACACACACACACACACACACACACACACACACACACTAGATCTTTGGTTCCCCCTGTGTGTGTATACTTATGTGGTGGTGTTGTGTTAGTGTCTGTTGTGCTGGACAAGGCAATACTGCTGGAGTTTTTAAACACTAGCCACTCACTGTCCACTCTGTTAAACACACCTACCTCACTGGTCTACCCTGTAGATATAAAGTCAGCTCATATGTTGCTGAACAGTTTGTGTTGGTCATTCTCTAGTCCATCAGTGGACACAAGATGCTTTTGGTTGTTGGACTATTCTCAGTCCAGAAGTGACACTGGAGTTGTTTAAAAAACTTTAGCAGTCCTGCCGTGTCTGATCCATTCATACAGACACTAAAACACTACTACCCCATCCGTGTCACTGCAGCGCCGATATTTATCCACCATACTAATCATACCTGCTCTGTGGTGGTCCTGTGGTGACATGACCATTGAAGAACAGTGTGAAAGGGGGTCAAACAAGGTATACAGAGCTACAATATCCATAGATTTGTATTTATTATAAAAGCATGTTGATCTTATGTGAGTTTGAGCCTGTCTCTGTAATCATATTCATTAGCATGAAAGGCAAACCTGATCCCAGATCAGCCTGTGAGTAATAGGCTGAACAAAAGCTGAGGCCCCCTCAGTTGCACACCGCTGATGAGTCTGTAGTTGCTATGCTGTCTAATGTGTGTGGGAACACGGGGAATTCCATGGATATTGGTGACCTGACATTTTGAGTTTCTCAGTTAAAAGTGAAACTGGCATGTTGCCCAGAGTTGAGGAGGCTTTAGTGGTCAACATGGGGAGTGCTTAGTGAGGCAAGTATGATGACTGACCATTATGATTGTGCAGTGGATCTCTGAAAATTAGAAGTTCATTGAATTATTTTACCTCAGAAAACCCCAGTTGCATCTAAGAACAAATTAAGAGAACTTCTTTACTTTTTCTTGTGCATAGGCTGAATTGCAACCACACACACTCACACTTCATGGTCCATTCTCTCAGCTCCATTGAGCAGACAGGAGCACTTTGTAGTTCTACAATTACAGATTGTACATCTACCCTGTTGTTTGTTCTTCAATGCTCAGGACCCCCACAGAACTGGTAAGATTTGGGTGGTGTAGATGTAAAGTAGCTCATCCATTGCCGCTCAGTTTGTTTTAGTCGTCCTCTAGTCCTGCATCATTGAACATTTTTGGCTGGGTTGTTTTGGTTGGTGGACTATTCTAAGTCTAGCAGTGACACTCCAGCAACACTGCTGTGTCTGATCCACTCATACCACCATGTCAGTGTCATTGCAGCGCAGAGAGTGATCAACCATCCAAATCATACAAGTTCTGTGGTGGTCCTGTGGGGATCCTCAGGGTGGTAGGAAGATAAAGTATGCAGAACAATGGGTGGACTACAGTCTGTGATTGTAGAAATACAAATGCTCCTGTCTGATCATTGAAGCTGAGAGAATGGACCAAGGAAACAAGGTAGTCTCCATAATGTTGTGGTTAATCAGTGTATGTTATAATTATATAATTAATGTTTTTTTTAGTTAGTATTTATTCAGTCACCAAAGTACTCTAATTCTGAACATTTTGGTGAGGTGTTAGTGTGGTTTATTCACAACCGTGGAAGAAGATAACAGGAGCTAATCTTCCAGACCTTCATCTCAGAAGACACGACTAGATCCACTGTTTCTGGACCACTGTCAGCCAGTCACAACCTACACGAGGCGTAGCCAAGGATAACCCTTATAAGGGGATTACTGAAAGTGAAAGAGGTGACGGGGGGAGGGGAGTGGGTGCCCCATCCCACGTGAGACCGTGGCAATCAAGGATTAGTCCCTAAGCACTCGCTCAGGACATGTACCATTATCTTGAGTGGAGGCAAGAGACAGGTCCACTTTCATTATCAACACCTCTACTCCTCACTTCTTCTCCGTCAGGACCTGAAGCTCGGCTCTAGACCAGCAGCCATGTCCAAGGACAAGCTGGAGGGCCTGGTGAAGCGCATGGAGGTGACCCTGTCCGAGATGGAGCAGCTCAAGATCCACTGTGGCCGGCAGAGTGAAGAGCTGAGCCAGCTCGTGGTGGAGCTCCGACGGGAAAACCAGGAACTGACCGAAAAGTACAACCAGCTAGCTCTGGACATGAAGGAGGCCAAGGAGATCATTGAGCAGTTGCAGGACACCAAGTACGCTTTCGATGCCAAGGAAAGACAAGCCCAGAAACTTAGCAGACAACTCTGAAAGGACATATGTTGGGAGGTGGATTAATGGTCATGAGTATTTGGTCTGAACTGAAGATTGTGGACTTAAGATATGAAAAAGCGGTAGGGAGGTGGGTGGTGTGGGTTTTAAAAAGCCTCCACATGGGTGGTATGTGGATGTGGCAGCCCTCGTAATGTACATACTACATACTGTTTGAGTATCTATAGATTCTCCATTTTTGGCAGGCCATGGTTACCAGTGTAAAGTTAAGGTAATTCTAATGTTGATGTAAATGCTGTATTTTAGCTTTCTATTTAAAGCTCTGGTTAGGTGTAATGACTGAGCCAGCAACCAGGGGCTTTCTTATAGACATATGTGGAATTCTTGTATAATGGTTGTACAGGGGCCTGGATAAAGCAATGCCAGACCTCTACATGTGACTGTAAAAGAGTAGATTGAGATTGAGACGCATTGTGATAAGGACCATATACCTTATGCTAAGTGGCCTTCCACCATATTTCCCTCTGCATATTTTTTCAAAGATATGACAACGCATTAATGGTGAATCACATCTGCTGAACATTTGTGGGAGGTGTGCACGCATTCACTCGGCGGAGTCTGTGAACATAATCAGCAGCAGATTATCTAATCGGGCTTAAAGTAGCTACCAACTTACGTCTCTTAGGGTGAGTCGACATGTGAGGCTAATTTCGCCTCAGCTCCGGAGTAGGCTTATGGTGGAAGAGATCCCATGGAAGTTGGCCAGAAATGTTTCAGATCCATTAAGACAGCACCCATCACACCTTTTTCACTCAACATACAACAGTTGCAGTGTATAACACCCAGGAGTTTTTTTCACCATGTTCTCCAGGAAGCAATGTCCCGGACCAGAGATCTCTGCATTGTTGTTATTCAGGCATCAGTGACAACCACATCCTGTTTTCATTTCATTGGACTAAAGACATTAATCTCTACCAGAACCGACCAGGAGACCTACCTCTATAGATGTATAAACCCCCAACTTTAGGACCCTGTGGCAAGTGGTATTACTGCAACTAAACCTGAAGTGAGCCAACTGCTTAGAAATTCATATTTACTTTTACCAGTACAAGTTTCCCTTAATTACAATTATTTTATTTTTGGTTTTTCCTCTATAGGGGATCTGGCATCCCTGTGTTTCCCACATCTCATAAACCAGGGAGCGTGAGCCATTCTCGGAAGCGCATAGTGGTATTTTCTTTCTCAGAGCCTCCATTGTGGCTTCAGTGGTTTCCCGGTAGTAAAAGAAGGAATAGGAAAAAAGCCTGCTAGCTTATCTGGGTATATTCTTTGTACATTTGGTTCAATAATGGTTTAGTTCGTGTTTGTGTTTGCATGTGTTAATAATAATAATAAAAAAATGGCATTTTGTTGTTTGAAATACCTTTTTTTTGTTGCTAAGTTGTTCAGTTTTCACTGGTCTTTGATTTCTGGGTTTGATTCTCTCTCTCTCTCTCTCTCTCTCTCTCTCTCTCTCTCTCTCCCTCTCTCTCTCTCTCTCTCGCTCTCTCTCTCTCTCTCTGTCTGTTATAATAGCTCTTCCTTTTTTGAAACAAAACAAAAAGACAGTTAATTAGAGCACATGAACGTCACACATAATAACAGATTTGTATGAAAAATGCTGAGCATAAAAATGAGTTCAGGCCAAGCTCAGTTCTGAGGCATGCCACTAATGGTGGATGCATAAACAGACAACAAAATGTGGGTACTATTTCAGAAGTGGAATTAAGCATATATATATATATATATATATATGAAATATTTACCTATCCTTCTGGTGAAGAGAATACAATAATATAATATAGAGTATATAATAATAAGTAAATGAATAATGAACTGGACTTTACTGTTCAATCAACTTACAATATATATTTACACTGTTTTGAGAGTGTACAGTAGCCGTTTGTAGTTCTAAAATTACAGACAGTAGTACATCATTGCTCTGCATACCCTGTTATCCCCCTTTCATTGTGTTCCTCGGGGTTCAGGATTATCACAGAGCAGGCATGACCTGTTGTGGTGGTGATCTGTTAGTGTGTGTTGTGCTGGATTGGATCAGACGCAGCAGGGTTGCTGGACATTTTAAACCCCTCGGTGTCACTGCTTGACTTGAATAACGCAACTGGCAAAAATATCCAGCCACTGATGAAAGACTAGAGAACGACCAACACAACTGTGCAGCATACTGTCTCTTTACATCTACACGGTGGACCAAGTGGGGCTAATAGAGTAAGTGGTCAGACTGATCCACCAACACACACCAACTTTATCAGTGTCACTGAAGTGCTAAGACATTTCTACCACCTAAGTATCACTGGCTCTGTGGTGTTCCTGACTAATCAATAACAGGTTGAAATGAGGCTACGAATATATACAGAGCAATAAAGTGGGTACACTGTAGAAATGTAAAAAAATAAATAAATCTGATCAAGTGGACCATGAGTGTAGAAATAAGCAGGTTATTTTAAGTAATGGCATACTGGTGTATTTAAAGGATGTCAAGTTATTTTGAAATAAAGGAGCTGCATTCTGAATTTGATGGAAACAAACGCAAAGTAGAGGGGAGTGAATAAGAAAGATCCCAATACAGTTTATGTAGCCTACATCAAACGAACAAATAAAAAGCATTAAGTTTTAAAGGTTACTTTGTTTATAATGACAAGCTTTACTTACGTTACATATGTCTACCATACATTACATAAAAACAACTCCAGTCAGGCTTTTCTTTCACTTGAAAACTTGAAAATTACACCTTAAAGGTAATTACCCATCATGCCTATGGTGCTCGGGTGGGCTTGCCTGTGGTTTGGAGAAGTGCGCCCTTAACACACACACAGAGAGATAGAGAGAGAGAGAGAGAGAGAGAGAGAGAGAGATTTAAACATCCCCATCAGCTTCACAGCTCAGTTCAGCTCCGCAGAGCAGTCGCTTTAGGACTCACTTCCCTCAGAGCCAGCGGTGAGTAATTCCGCCAGTTTACTCTTTAATCGATATCAGGTTTGTTCTCAGACACCGAAATCACGACGGCGGTTTAGCCGAATATTTTGGGAATATATAACTTTAATAGAATTAAGAGAGATATTTACACTCTACTTCGAATATTGGGACATAGCTACATTTTTTATAAACTTGAAAGATTTGTCGAAATAGTTGGCACTTTATTATAATAATAACACGGTTTATTCAGGTATTCTAGAAAAACATGACTTCATTCTTGCAATATTTGATCTAGGACTGGAAAAAAGTTGTATAAAAAATATAAAACTTCCCTGCTTTTTGTGTTTTATTTTTAAACTGAATATTCTACACGACTTTAAAGTGTTGGTCTTTAGCAGCAGGTTTTTAAAATGTGTTTTTACCCCTGTAAGCCTGTAACGGTTGTCTGCTGCTCGTTCACTTTTCACTTAACGGACAATTTGGCTGAGTCTCAAACGACTGTTTTCTCCCTGGTTAGTTAGTGCACTATCACTATATGTCTGCGTCATTTGAAACCTAACGGCCTCTAAACACTCATAATTGTATAGGCCAGAGGTATTTATATCCAGATATAAGCTGAACGGCCCCTGCCTTGACTGCAATGCATAGTTTAGGTATAGAAGCCAACTTTGTGGGATATGCAGTATGTAGGGAACTAGGAGCCATTTGTAACGCGGTCTTTGAATTTGAATTCGGTTCCAGGTCTGACTCTACACCCATAACTACCTGCGCAGCACAGAGTGTACTCCCCACTGACCGACATCTATACACAGGCAGAGAGAACATTCCCATTTATTAACGTTTATATTCTCAGTAATTGTGGTTGATACAATAAATGTGTTGTTTTTGTCCTTAATAGAGTTAAATTAGTGTCCCCTAGGCTTTTAAACACTGCATAACAGTTATCATTCTTTCATTCATTATCTGTAACCCTTATCCAGTTCAGTGTCACGGTGGGTCCAGAGCCAACCTGGGATCATTGGACGGGAATACACCCTGGAGGGGGCGCCAGTCCTTCACAGGGCAACACACACACACACACATTCACTCACACCTACGGACACATGAGTCGCCAATCCACCTACCAACGTGTGTTTTTGGACTGTGGGAGGAAAACGGAGTATCTGGAGGAAACCCACGCGGACACGGGGAGAACACAACACACTCCTCACAGACAGTCACCCGGAGCGGGAATCGAACCCACAACCTCCAGGCCCCTGGAGCTGTGTGACTGCGACATGTTGTTAATATGGAATAATTTGTCACTGTACCCACAGCAATATTTTAAAATGGCTTGAAATAATATATAATTACAATTTATTTTCTTAAAGGTTATGCCAATATTTACCTGTCAATTTATCATTTGGATATTATTATTTAGCATTTAGGATTTATTATTTGCATTTTCTGAACAGTGATGATAAGTTGCTATAATCATTAATAGTCTGTAATCGCACTAACAGTTGTTTTGGTCCAGGTATTAATCGTGAGTAGAGTGCCCCTCCAGATAAACATTGCTGTGTGTAATAACCCTTACAGCATGCAGCATGCACCAGCTGGTATCAATAGTTTAAGTAAGTTTCCATAACTAATATCTTAGCAGCCAGTGACCAAGCAAACAGCCCTCGTCAATCATGTGTCCTGCCAGAGCTGAGATTTTGGATTTTGAACTGAATTGCCTGTTAGCCTGTGCTCCACATTAGACTTATAGAGGCACGGACACTGACAATGAGCCTCAAGTGGGTGCAGTTATGAGCAGTCAGGTAGTTTGGAAACATTGTATGCCCCCTTCCTCTTACATCTTACTGTGCTGAACATCCCAGTTGACCGCAGGCATGAGAGTCCAGCATCCTAAAGCTTCACACTCTGATTCTCTCATTCTTTTCCATTTCATAGGGCACAAACCCCCTGACATCTTGATAACAGCCTGCAAAAACAAACAAATAGCCAGTTCTTCATTTGCCTTTGCCTGGGGAACACTAAATAATTAAGCAATTAAACGTTCTGAAATGAAAGAAGGCCCATGCTTGGGCAGCACAGCCTAAGTGCCTAAGGAGATATAGCTCACTGCACTTTCCCATGACGGTAGTTTCATACTGAGTGTTGTTGCCTGCAGGGATGCTGCTTCCTCTTGGGATGGGGAGAGCATGGAATTTTTGTGGTCTTTTCAAATCAAGAACTAACTAAATGATAGTGTTTTTTTCTTCTTTTTTTTCAGATTACTCTATGCATGTCTAATTAAACCCCAGTGGAAACACCAAGGTAAACCCTAGTGACCAGGCTTAGCTATTTGCCTAGAACCTTATCATTTGGTTAGTTTGTTATTATGGATAAATGGGGTGGTTTACATTTTGGGTGTTAATGGAATCAAACAGTATTTTTGAACAGAGTCTGAAAAAACAATGAGCAGTACAATATACATAACATACATTGCTTAATATATGAAATGGTGGTTTGCAAATGCATCCACACATTACAGTTCATAGTGTAAAGAATCTTTTATTTCTGTGCATTCTAACATACAAATCTTAAAGCTAAAAGAGTGTTGTTTTGAGCACTTCTATCCCTGCATGTTTGTACTAAATACGTATTTGTATTTAATGAAGGTGCCTTCCCTCAGTGGTGCATTTTTACTAGGATTCTGTTTTCTGCTGAACTGAACAATGAAGCTGCTCCTGTTGGCGGCCTCCCTGCAGTGTGTCCTTACATCTGTGTTCATGGTAAGTGGAGTCAGAGGACAGAAAGTTGAACTAGTAAGAGTCATTCTCAAATGCAAAGTGCCATACATAAGCCAAACAATGGAGCACAGACATTCTTCAAACATCCACAAAACAGTGGTTGGGTTGGGTCTCTTAAATATCAAGTTACAGATAATGCAGTTTGGAGCTGTCTAAATAGTCTAAAGATTGCCTGATGTATTTTCAGCTGCCCAGTGGTGATTACTGGGACGAATGGGGACCATATGGAGAGTGCAGCCGCACGTGTGGCCTCGGGGTAACCGTGAGGACACGACGATGTGTGACTCAGAGGTAAGCAGGCGGGTCGTAGACACTTAATTGGGCAGCATTATGTCTGGGTGTGTCACTATAGCCTTGGGCTGAGATCTTTTTCAGGAGTTCAGATTTATCTTGGAAAACATAAGGTTTTTAAAGCTGAGCCCAGTGTACACCAGTTCGCAGTATATGGTGAGTCACCTGCATAAACATAAGTCCGTCCTGTTTTGCCCAAAGGTAGAAATCCTTGCACACTTGTTTAAGTCAGGTGACTTTAAATAGAGATCCTTTCTTCACACACACATTATTCTCATTTCCAGTCATATCCATACTTGTGCATACAGTAGGTCTCTCAATTTACAGGTAAACAACTTTCTATGACCTGTAATATGTACCTTTGGAGACTCACTGACTAGTAATTGCAGACTCCTTTGAGATTGCTATTGAAATTTTCGGTTGAATACAGCAGCTGGTTTTATGATAAAAGCAGGCGTTTCCCAGACAAGCCCTACGTTCAAAGCCTGAGCTCCCTTTGCTTTTTGCTGCTGTTGTTTCTGACAAAGGTGATAATAAGCCTATGCTTTATTCTTAAATCTAGGGTAGGGTCCAAGTGATGAGAAATTTGAGGCAGATACATAGGAGATAACAGCTACTGTTATAAATAGTTATGTTATACCTAGTTATTAGATAATAATTAGCTGATTGTGTAATTTAATTGATTTAAATTTTATATCACAAATAAAAATGGCAGTTTTCAATTTGTAAAAACAAATTTTTTTATAAATAATTTGTTATTCTGTTATAAACAGAAATAACGTATATTTTTTAACTATTAGACCATTGTACTGGGACCTGAGGTACCCAGAATTCTTTGCAATATTTGTTTCTGTTTATTAAATGATTATTTTCATGCAGAAATGTGTACCTTTGGGAACACTTGGTTATATGTTTTGTTTTAAAATGTTTACCTTCAATGCTTGTTTTCTGTGTTTAGATGAACTAGTTTATGCCTGTATTTTTATCCTGTACACCATTATATAATATAAATATAAAATGCTCTACAAGTTTCCAGAACTCCTGTCAATGTGATGTTATTTGGCTATTTTTTGTCGTTTTAAGTGCAGTGACATTTCTCCCTGCTATTTTGTTAATTGGAAGAGTGTTAAATAAGTTAAGGACCATGTTGTATCATCTAACTGTGTGTTTCAAGAAATGTAAGCTCATTTGAGATGGCTGGCTGCAGCGAATCTTCACCAACTTAGCGTTGTGTTCATAAATCTTGCTTGAATTGGAATCTGGCCTGCATGTTCTCTCTTGCACTTAATGATGAGAGCAGTGTTTCCAGAGCAGAGACCTCGTGTCTGTCTATCTCACACATACTGTTTGAATACAAGGTTCCTCTAACGTAATGAAATGCGTTGTTTTGCATTTGTGAAATCACTAGTGTAACATAGATTTGAAATTTTTGTTTAAAAGCTTACTGTGAAAACTTTCCAACTTGAAAAGGGCTATGTTACTGATTACTGATTAAACCACAAAACTGTAACTTGTGGTCAAGTGTAAAGGCTTAATGTGAGGAAAAAATATAGCAATCCATCACATCATTATTCTGCAGACATATTCTGTATTCTTATTATAATGCAGACATATTTTGCTTCAGTCAGCATCTGGTCTGCCTACCTGACTGAATGGTATCTGTAATGATATGACCCTCCAGCAATAGAAAACACACACTGTAGCTAGATTATGTTCACATATTACGTGTCAGACAAGCTGCAGCACTGTATAGGATGAGTGTGTCAGAAATTCCTGAAATGAGGCATTTTGAAACTTAAAAAACTTTAAAAAAAGACATTCAGCACTTGCCTGGGACTGCACACTCCCACCCACAAACAAAGGCTCCCTGCTTACAGACATGAATCATCCAGACACACTCCATATCCAAAATGTATTTTTTCAGGCAATGTTTTGTTCGAGTATCTCCTGTATTAGACACCGCACCCTTTAAACAATTAGTGCGCACAGTCTGGGAATATTATTGTGCTGACTTGCTAATCTGTAATGGGAAACTCCAAAAGTTGTAATTATTGTATTTACATCTGTTCAGCTCACACTTGACATCATCCTGAGCGCATATCGTTATGTCATCTTTCTCGATTCAATGAGGATATATTATATTTGTGAAGAATTTGTTAAAATCTTTTTGCATTGGCATAAAGCATCAAACTGAAGGCAGAGGTACTAACACACCCAGAGAAAACACACATTCCTTAGCTAAGTGTTATGTGTGTGCATGTTCTGATGCAGTTGTTCCAGTTGAAGCTATTCATTTACAGTTAGTTCTAACTCACAATATGATGCAATGTCACAGGTGCCTTGTAAGTGTACATCTCTGATATTGGAATTGGTGTCACACTTTGTTTAGATCAACTGGACATTAATGACAGCTAACTACAACGTATATCATATTGTGGGTGGTGTTTTATGTAAAGAATATGTTTTGTTTGTGAGATTCTTGTTATATTTAATATTTCAGCACCGTGTATTCATTTCTATTAAAATGTCTGATTTCTAGGACATTGTTTTACAGTACCAGTATTTAAGGAGCGTCATCAAAAAAAATAAATTGAATTTTAATAATAAACCATGGTACATTTAGGAAAAATTGTAATATTGAATATGCAATTTTTACGGACTGATTACTATCTTGTCATGTAAAGCTATTTTGCTCAGGGCTTATGTTTCCTTGTTATGTTTTCATTGCCATAATCCTTCCTTAATTCTACCACTCCCTTAGGGCTGATGGAGGGCATAACTGTGTGGGACCTGATAAATCCTATAGCACTTGCAATATTCAGGTAAAGTCTCATATCCCTGAACCCTTGTGACCCATCTTACCTGTAAACATGAAACATGCAGGCATGTTGGTGCCCGCTGAAGTTGGCCCACTGGTTCTTAATCATTGAGTGTTTATTTGCTTTTCCAGTCTGTGTCTTTATCCCTGTTTCTCTGTAATTTTACACGTATATTTGTAGTTTTAGTTTCTGTATATGCTCACTCATAGGACTGCCCTGAGGGATCTAGAGATTTCAGAGAGGAACAGTGCTCTCAGTTTGACGGCACTGAATTCCATGGAAAACGCTACAAGTGGCTTCCTTACTATGGAGGTGTGTAAGCAGTGTGAATATTAGTTTCATATTAGTCACCAGTGTAACATGATGCAAGCATAGCAGAATATACTATAATGATTTATATTACAGTTATTATTTTGTAGTTTGATTCATGAAACATTCATGAAATTCACATGATTCTATGCGAATTATGTTCAAACATGGTCCCAGATTGAGTTGTTGTTGTTGAAGTGAGATCTTGTAAAATGTACTTCATCTTTCTATAAAAACAACAGATATTAGATTCTGGACAGGGCTTATTTGCATTTTCACAAAATGAAAGTGACAAATGAGGATCCAACATGAAACCATGTAGCACTATTCCAAGTAACTGCAGACTGTTTTGTTTGGGTCTTCTTGCTCAGACATAAACAGTAGTGTTTGCCTTTGCATTTGCTTTTGACATACTCTGTTCTTAACAGCAGAAAATCCATGTGAGCTGAACTGCATTCCCAGAGGAGAAAATTTCTTCTACCGTCACCGCTCCTCAGTGGTGGATGGCACACCCTGCCACCCAGGCAGAGCAGACATCTGTGTGGAAGGAGTCTGCCGGGTGAGTTTCAGAGGCACACTGCAAAGTTCAGTGACACACCACATAGTGCTAGTTACTACTTTAAGAAAACCTGATACCTGTGTAGATTTAACTAAATGATTAGCTCCAAACTCAAGTGAATGTGTGTCTGCCTGTTAGATGTCAACAAATTTACTTTGATGATTTACTGGGTAACTCATTCAAATTTCAGAACATCCTTAAATATAAGGATCTTATGTTGTTCTTGATACATATGTGTCCGAAACCTGGCTGTTTGGTACCTGGTAAAACTATATACACATCCTAAACAGAGAAGATACTTCTGTACATTTATTTGAAAGGGTGGAGACAGGGTGGAGGTGGGAGCAAGTTTTTAAACAGCAGGCTCGGTGGGTTTGATAATGGCCAAACATGGCTCAGAATATGGGGATCAGCAGGAATGACCCAGCACGGAGGAGTGAGCTGAGGTAGTGAAGCAGTCGAGTCGAGATCCATCTTCTGAACTAAATGAAGCGAGTTTGACGTGAATTTGCAGGGTATATATAGGGCTGGGAGGAGGAGTTCGGGCGTGGTTCTACTCCCAAAATTATGTTATTACATAACTTCAGTTATTTACAATATGTTGATATGTTTACAATATGTTTACAATATAATGATTAACTAATTGTTAATACACTCAAGGTTGTTTGTTTTTAATTAAATATATTTTTAGTTTTCCACCTGTTTTTACATACTGTATATATTTTTACACATTATTACACAGTATTATGTCTTATTTTAAGCAAAGTTTGCCTGAAATTTCAGTATTGCCTTAATGTTCTTGGGTACAGTTATAAAACTCCAGCAAAATTCCAATTCTGCCCTTGCTCTAAAGAATGTTTGCCAAATTAATCCCCAAAATATCCTCTGTTTTTTGCCCACAGCGTATGGGTTGTGACAGCATGCTTGAGTCTTCACAGCAAGAGGACCCCTGCTTGCAGTGTGGGGGAAATGGTCAGTCTTGCTACGCCATCAAGAACAGCTTCTCCATGAGGGATTTGCCCAAAGGTAATTCTCATTGCTACCTGCCCCAATTTGGATGGAATTGATTACTTTTTCAATTATTGAAACTGATCAGTTACTTGTTTTTTTTTTTTAGGATATAATCAAATGTTCATTATCCCTGTTGGAGCTACCAGTATTCGCATTAGTGAAACTGTAGCCACTCGCAACTACCTGGGTAAAAATTGTGGAGTATATATAAATATATGTATATAATTTTTTTTAGTATGTATGTATGTAGTAAGTGTGTATTGATTGATTGATTGTATGGTGGTGTTAGTACCTGTTGTATTTTTTCAATGTAAACACCTACAGCTATCAAGAACCTGCGTGGTGAATACTACCTTAATGGGCACTGGGTAATTGAATTCTCACGTGCCACCCCTATTGCTGGAACCATGCTCTATTATGAGAGAGGAACAGAGGGAGAGATGAGCCCTGAAACTGTTATTGGCCGTGGACCTACCACTGAGCCCTTGGTTATTGAGGTGAGTCAATCTTGTGTGTAAAAGTTTAATTGACTGAGTTTTCTACTCTTGCTTAAATGGCTGGAATTTAATATTACAGTCAAAAAAAAAAAAGGTTTAGTGATATTTTTATTCCTGCACGGCAAATGTGAAGTAAAAAATGTAACACTGAACGAGTTAAATTAACACTTTACAAAGTGTTGGTATTTTTAACACCAACAAAGTGTTATTAAACCAACACTTAATAAATGTAATATTTATTTAAAATATTTACACTGCTTAAGAGTGCATTCACTCCACTTCAATGTTGAATGTTCATACTACTAGTGTTAGAAATGAAGACTATGTGAGTGTTTAAAGTACACCATAAAAAAGCTCACACTAACACTGTGGGAGTTAATTTACTACCCAGACCTGGTTTGAGAATAACACTAACAGAGTGATGATCTAAATGTTTCCACACTGTAAAGAAAAAAGCTCACACAAATTGCAAATAGTCAAATATTTTATTTACCTTTAGCTGGCTTCTTTTTTTTTGTTTAGAAATGGCCGCATATAAATGTATAATTTATTCTTCCTCCACAACACAAACTAAATATCAAGTGAATATATAGAAATGCCACTTCTAAGAGTACTGTTCTGCTTAATTTAGATAGCTTTGAGTGAGTGTTATTGTTAGTTAATATATAATAACATCACTGCCAGTATCTATGACGTCTAAGGATTTAACCTGCTGTTATTCACCTTCATTCAGCTCATCACCCAGGAGCCCAATCAGGGAGTGGACTATGAGTATTATCTGCCCAACGGCCGCTCCAGAGAGGGCTACTACTGGAGTTATGGCTCCTGGTCTGTCTGCAGCAAGGAATGCGGTTCTGGTCAGTATCAAATCTTCACCGAAGTGCAGGGGTCTTTCTAGTGTGTAATTGTCTGAACAATATCTGAGCATGTTCTGCAGCTGTCCAGCGCACTTGTTAAAAAGCTGTTTAAACATGTTTTGAATTTATATACACTGCGCTGATGCTAACGATTTGTTAAGATTGTAACAAATTATCATCATTATTTTATGTGCAGGTTACCAGTCTCGTCTGGTCTTCTGCACTATTGATAACGAAGCTTACCCTGACTATTTGTGTAATTCCCTCCCTCGACCTCTCAATAACCGTACGTGCAATGAGCAACCGTGCCCGCTAACACGGAGGTAGGAGGATTCAGCACATATCTCAATCTCTAAATATGTTTCGTTACATACCAAGTTAACTTTTTCTTAATGCTTGGGATGTCTGTGTTCACTGAATTGATGTCCTAGTGAATATTTTAATATTTTTGTAGTTCTTATGTGAAACTTTTCACACTTGTGTTTTATTGATCTGGGTTGTCTGATTAGTGGGGAAGCAGTAGGTCTGAAAAGTCTTGGTGTATTGCTCCTGTTCTGTAAGGATGGCGTATGTGTACCAGCCGCAAATGTGGAGACCCAGAGAGCTGACACGTGTCTATGTTCAGGTGTACAGGTAACCCAGTCTCAGGGGCAGATGGAGCAGATTATGATCTCAAACACCTACTAATATACACAGCATACAACTTAGTCTCCTTCTTTATTTTGATGGTCCCTCAAAGCATGTCTGCAGATGCTCAGATGGTCAACTGTTTGGTAGAACAATAAGTGTTTGTACTAGAATGAAGATTAGAAACAGTGTTTAACATTGGGTTGCAGATAGTTAATAGCCAAGTCAGTCTGAAAAATTACATTTAATTGAATAAACATTTAGTCTATTCACACAAATGTTTCTTTTTAATACTGATACACCTCTCAGTTCATATTCTGGAAAAGTATGAGGCTGCCAACATTACAATGATTGTGTTTGTTACGAAATGTTAGATTAGCTTGACCTAAAGACACACGTCTGAAGTGGACCGTGAAAGCAAATGTTGCTTTGTGTTTGGTTCCAAAATATTGTAGAAGGCTTTTATGGGCTTAAATGAGGAAATCTGGTTTCATCCTCAGATCCTTAGTGGAATTCTGACAAACTGTTGACTTACATTACATTTTATTTGATTTAAATTTCATCCACAATATTTAAAAGAATTACGGATTCTTAGAAGTCTCTGACTCCCTTGTAATAAAACCCTGACATAATAGTCTTCTCATAGGATTATTTACATACACCAGTGTTTGAGCTCAGTCTGTCTTGATGGGTTCCATGTGTAGAAGTGTGTTGTGATTGCCTGTTCTTCCACATGTGGAGATGAACCAAGGCCTGGGGCAACTGTCCAGCTCAGAGCTTTAATCTGGTCTACTCCCACTCACTGCAGTATTTCTCCTTGAGCAAAGAGGCAACCAAGTGCTGTTTCTCTTCACCGGATACTGCACTTAATCCCCTGTGTTAAAAAACATGCTCATGCCCTGTGCATAACCCATGAACCCAAACTGGGAACTCTGAGCTGGGCTGTTGTCTGTGCTGTAGAAAACTGTCTGTGTTAGCGTCAGTGCTACTGGGGATGTCTTTGTCTGTAGATGCTGTGCATATTCATCAGGTACTGATGTTTTTCAGTCTGGCTCTCAGTGTTGAGATGCTTTAGTGTGTTTTGTGTCTGGGTTTGTACAGTGTGATTGTGTGAGAACATCAGGATCTAATTCTCAAAACTGTGACCATCCTGAAACCTTTGGTGTTGAGTTTGTACTCTCAAACTATGATTTAAAATGACTGTGGATTCTGCCTTTACTGACTGGGGCATGATTTTGTTTTGTTCGATCTTGATTTTTTTTCCTCTTCCTAAGGGCTCATCAGAGTGCTGACAGGGAAAATGTTGTTTAGGAATTCTTTAAGTATGAATCTGGCATCAGATCTAACCTATCATTCTTATTGTTTATTTATGTGTTCTTGTTCTCGCACTCTTAAAAATAAAGTTTCAATCTTAAACGATTTTAGGCAAGGGCATAAAATGTAAAGAAATAAGCTGTCATTAGTAAAGAAAGGTAAGATTATTTTGAAGACCTCATTAGTAAAAATAACTGCTTTTGCAATGATTCTTTAATTATCACTTGTTGGAAGTTTTTCCACCTATTCATTGTTCAATGATCTCCCTCACTCATATTCACAATTTTTCAGAATTTCCTTCATCCATGGAGATGATGTTCCAGAACATCTTCTCCAATTGTTCCAGGATGTTTCCGTATTTGGTTCTAGGGAAATGAAATTTTTTGTTAATATAAGAATCATTCACTAAAATGTTCTTTGAGGAACTTAATGTGGTTCTTCACTGACACTTTAATTTTTAAGAGTGTAAAATTGTATTTGTAGAGGGTAGAGGTCCTTTATGTTGTCTGCACTGACCATCTACTGAATGGAAACTTCAGTAGCTGAAGGCTCAGTATGTTGTCCGTGGTGGGGTAGATGTATGGTCCTGCATGTGTTAGCATAGCTCGGGGTGGAGCTCATTGTTGTACTTAACCTCCTCAAGATGTACCAGCTGAATGATTGCTCCTTCTGCTTTGGTTGTGGTCTATGGCAGCTGGAGGGTTGGTGAGTGGAACCAGTGTTCGGTGACTTGTGGTGGTGGCTCTCAGGTCCGACGAGTGGAGTGCATATCCCATGATGCATCTGGAATGCGAGTGGTGGAGGATGCTCTTTGTGAGACCTATGCTTCCAGACCCCTCAGTCAGCAGAACTGCAACATGCAGCAGTGTGCCCAGTACAGCATGTCCCCCTGGAGCCAGGTACACAGACCTCACTGAGGGTCTTAAATAGAATTAAAATGTGATGTTGATATAATTGAACACATCTACAAAATGCACAAATTGAATTTTTGAAGTCTGCTAACAGACCCATGCACAAGCAAAACAGTGTTGCTAACCAGGGCAACATGATTTAGACATAGATTGTATTATATTCTTGTATTATATCTGTAATGCCACTTTAATTGACTGATATCATGGTGCATCCAGTTTCTATACTACTTTTTCCACAAGTTATATGTTTCGGGCATATTTTATTCAGTGTACTTATTGCTCTGTGATCATTATGTTTGTTTTCTGCATTCTACATTTTAAAATTCCTTGCACTCTGTAGAATCAAAATAACACTTTTATCCTTCGTTAACTGACAGAGGCAACCCCCCGCCCCCTCCACCCCACACACCTTTATCATTTCATAGTTTGTGGGATTATACAGAAATAATCAGAATGCCCACATTCCATCACCATCTCATTTGCCTCATTTCTGCTTTTGGACTTTTCAGTATCTGAAAATTTCACAGCAGTTAAACAAACAGTTTTTACCATAAGCTTAGCTGAAAACATTTTTTTGTTCAAGCCATAACAGCATCTTTCTGAACCTTCCTGACTTTGTCATGATTAATTGGTGGTTTCCTTTTATTTTACTGTGTTAAAAAAATGCTGACCAAAACAAAGCCTTCTAAGCTTTGCACCCAACATCAATGAATATATGAATTATATTATGTCTGCTGTATACAATTGTACATTAATTTATGTGTGATTTCGCACTCTTGTCTTTCTTTAGTGCTCGGTGACATGCGGCTCTGGGGAGCAGATGAGGGATGTGGTATGTGTGGGATCAGGAGGGGCACGTCTGGAGGACTTCATGTGTGGGAGTCTTCTGAAACCCCCCGGCACTCAGACCTGTGAGATGCCTGCCTGCAGAGAGCTTGTTGGGTGGCATGTTGGTGACTGGGGTCTGGTGAGTCGTATATTCTAATATTCAGTCCTATGCATATTATTGCACACTATAATATTGATGCATCAGATAAAAATGTATGACCTAAACTAACCCAAAAATTCCTTACACATTGGGCAAATAATTAAAAAAAATGTCTTGTTCACAGTTTTAACTGTTACTACTAAGAAGTTTAAATGCCACAGTTTTTTTTATTATTTATTAAGGCTTAATTCCACCTCTGTCTCTCAGTGTTCTAAAAGCTGTGGCTCGGGGCTGCGGGAGCGGCAGGTGATCTGTTCAGACACACAGAGGAACCTTTATGGGGTGGAGCACTGTAGCTCTCAACCCAAGCCCCCAACTGTGGAAAACTGCAACACCCAGCACTGCTACAGCCCCCAGGGTACACGCCTGGCTCAACCCCGACACCTCCCTTAGATTAATCAGCTTAATGTGCTATGAACGGTTGACGTTTACGAGTGGGACTTAAAAACACTTTATCACAGTCACTTACATTTACGTTACAATTACATTTACAGCATTTATCAGACACTCTTATCCAGAGCGACTCGCAATAGTGCTTAGTGTTCAGACAGAATGTGTATCCTAGCTAGTACAAATAGGTTAGACACTTGAGCTGCATTAGTTAGTGTCTTACTTACTGCATTAGTGAGTGCCTTAGTTACTGCATTAGTGAGTGGCTTAAGTACTGCATTAATGAGTGGCTTACTTACTGCATTTGTTAGAGGCTTAGTTACTGCATTAGTGAATGGCTTAGTTACTGCATTAGTGAATGGCTTAGTTACTGCATTAGTGAATGGCTTAGTTACTGCATTAGTGAGTGGCTCAGGTACTGCATTAGTGAGTAACTTAGTTACTGCATTTGTTAGTGGCTTAGTTACTTCATCAGTGACTAACTTACTTACTGCATTAGTGAGTGGCTTAGTTACTGCATTAGTGAGTAACTTAGTTACTGCATTAGTGAGTAACCTATTTACTGCATTTGTTAGTGGCTTAGTTACTGCGTTAGATAGTGACTTAATTACTGCATTAGTGAGTGCCTTAGTTACTGCATTAATGAGTAACCTAGTTACTGCATTTGTTAGTGGCTTAGTTACTGCGTTAGATAGTGACTTAATTACTGCATTAGTGAGTGCCTTAGTTACTGCATTAATGAGTAACCTAGTTACTGCATTTGTTAGTGGCTTAGTTACTGCGTTAGATAGTGACTTAATTACTGCATTAGTGAGTGCCTTAGTTACTGCATTAGTGAGTTAGTTAATAGCTAGAATTATTTTCTTAAAATAGTATAATATGCATAATACTTTGACTGATATAGTATACTAGTATAAAATTAATATATTGTAAGGATTAGTTATGATTAGAAGTCCAGTGTTGATAATGTTAGCTTAATACACAATTAATTCACATAATTTAAATCACATAAGTAAATAATAAATTATTTAGTTTATTAAATAAAAGACACAGCGTGCATATATAATTTATCCAATTCTTATCATGATAAAATATGTTGTACATACGAGTTATGAGTGAGAAATTCCTATTGTTGATGCTACATAAATTTTACAAAACTATCTGTGTCAGTGTTTTATTTATTTGTGTTGAACAGTGGTGCCCAGCATGCAGGACCCAAGTGGCTACGACAACACCATGCACGGTTTCCACCTTTACACTCCAGAGGAGCCTGTAACAGGTTATTGTATATTTTTTCTGTGCCCTGTAAATCACATTTGCACTCCTGCTCTTGTGGGCCCCTTTTAACCTTATCTCTGCTGTCTCCTCCGTTTCACTGTGATTTTCTCTGTAACACCCACCTACTCCTCCTCTTTCTGGCACTGCACCCCTCACCCCTCTGTCCCTGCACTCATTATCTGGGCCTGATTGGCATGTTTTCAGGATTGTCTGTGTGATTAAAACATTTGTGGGGCACTCAAGTGTAGGAGAGTTACTGCTGTGATTGTGCTGCCACAAATTTTTCAAATTCAGTGTTGTGTTACTGTCAGGCTTGTGTTTGTGTTCTGATGAGTAATTTTTATTTAGCTTGTTTTTTTAAATGGAATATTCATACAGAAGTGTGTGCACTCTCACCCCTTGTATATCATACTTGCTATGAGATTTTCCTCACTTGAGTAAACAATCCATGTTTTAAACAATGCTCCTGGTTAAACTGCATGATTTGTTTAGTAAGAATAATCCAATGTCAATTCAGTTCATTTCAATTCAAAGTGTTTTATACAACTGGTCACAAAGTGAGGAAACTCCCTCAATGCACAAGGAAGAATACGTTTTGTGTTTGTGTGTTTTAAACTTGTAGAAAATGAGGGGGGGGGGGGTAATAATTTAAATTTGGTTCCCATGAATGTTACCTGTGTGGTGATAGGTTAGCCCATTTTTGTATTTAGAAAATCAACTTGTCATGCAAGAATAGTGTCCGCGATTTAGTCTAGTATGTGTATAGTAAGGCTAGTCTCATTAATTGCGTGTACAAAATTAGTAAAAGGGAATGGTATACATTCCATTTTAGTCAGGTAAATCTTTACCTTGGAAACATTAGGGCTTGTTTGGCAGATAAAACATGTATACACGTGCCAGATTCTGCTGAAACCATGTAAGGCAAGCGTCTGTATAAGTGATAAATAAAAGCATGCCAATAATTAATCTCTGTTAAGACAAGAAATAGGTTTCGGGTCCAAATTTAGCAGCACGACTTTAGCCTGTTACAGGTATGGGTCAGATGACCCTGCCTTGCACTAGTGAGTTTCAGTATTCCTTGGGAAGGGTGTTACGTTTTTTTTTCCAGTCTCTAAATAGAACCATTGTAAATGTATTTTATTTTCTGGTATTAAATTATAGGGTGTTGTGCATGTGTGTCTCACTAGAGTATGCCTTTTGTGTTTTTTTTTTCTTAGGATTTTCTCATTAGATAAATCTTTAAGTTTCTGTTTCTCTTTCTCCTGACATTCACTCTGTTTATCATATATTTCCCCACAGTTCCAGCCTCTTTGATAGATTGTTTTCCATGTTAATTCAGCTCACAAAGCATACTTAACAATTATTTAAACTATATTTGATCTCGCTCTCAATTCTTTTTTGTGTCTCACCGTGTCTATCTGTGTCCCCTCACTTCTCACTCTCTCAGTGCGTCAGCCAGAAGAGGTAAACCCACACATCAGTACAGATGTTGTTCATCACTGTCGTCAGTCTCCATATGGGTGCTGTCCTGATGGCAGGACAGCAGCTCGTGGACCACATGGTCAAGGCTGTATCCAGAGAGCACACTGTATTCGTTCCAGGTACACAGTGCGAGAATAAACAAAATAAGAGCAAATACAGAAATAATACATTTTATTTAACTGTTCACTATCTGGAACAAAAATATATTTTTTACTTAATTATATAATCACTATCCAAATATATTTAACGTAATAAATGAATGTAATACACCATATAATTCACTTAAAGGCTTGGTTTGGTAAATAAAGATATCACACATTTATGGGTGATTATATATATTTTTTTATAATAAGCAATTTTTTTACACAGAACAATGTTTGTTACTCATGGCTTTGCCTCCCTTCAACATAAGAACAAAAATGTTGTATTGAAATAATAGTTTACACTTTTGACCAGGGCTTTTTAATAATTTGAGTTACTGAAAAATAATTTATATGAAATAAATACTTATGTTTGTTATTAATATTAATAACACACCTCAAAGGACTAAATATCTAAAAACTCAGTACAATATATAATGAGATGCAATGTATGAAAATGTGAGCTATATTGCATCTCATCCTGAGAATATACAAAAAATGTTTGCTAGTAGCCCTGTGATAAGCTGTTACAGATAATGAATGAATGAATGAATGAATGAATGTTTGCTAGTACGTGCAACATAATCAGTTCAACATATAACTTTCTCAGGTATGGCTGTTGTCAAGATGGAGTGTCTAAAGCTCATGGCCCCAATAAAGAGGGCTGTCCAGAATTTGTCCCTATTGCTCCAACGGTGAGTATCTGTTTCTAATTCTGTTTTATTGCACAGCCGTTAATCTTAGTCTGGTCAGTACCTTACTAACTCCTGCTTTTACTCTCTGCACTCAGCCTGCTTCTCCACCTGTAGACTGCTTGACAACAACCTATGGGTGCTGTTATGATAAAGTCACCGCTGCTGGTGGGGCTCATGGAGAGGGCTGCTCTAATCCACCTTCCAGTGGTGAGTTAGATCTGTGAGATATATTATCTATAATTATCTATATTATCTTGTGTTAGTGGTCAAGTTTTATGTACACCATCCAGCTGTAGTTACAAACACAGTAATGATTATTTGATTTGGTTTATATATTATTCTGTAGCTTTATGAAAATGTGGGTCCATCTCCTTAAAAAGCAAGCTAAGGAAGACATGAAACACTCCCTAATAACACAAGGAAAAAACACTGAAAATAAAATCAATGGATAGAGAAGTTTAGATATAAGTAAGATATGCTTACAAGTGAGATTAAACACATTTACTGAGATCAAACAAGGGAAAGATCCTAGACTAATGTTAGGACTCATAGATTCATTGACATAGTTAAATGGCACTGTAGAATGAAATGTCCAATAAAACTCAGTCACCTTTCACATAACTGAGTGTTACCCATATGTTTTCTCCAGCTCAAAGTTTGTCCTGCCAGCTGCCCCACACAGCGGGCATGTGTGACCAGTGGACTGCCCGCTACTACTACGACCCCGCCTCAGACCGCTGCCAGCACTTCTGGTACGGTGGATGCCATGGAAATAGCAACAAATTTGCTACAATGGACGAATGCCAGCGCACATGTCAGGTCTATGTGCCAGTGCCTGCTGTGTACAATGGCGAAAGTGGCAATGTAGGCCCAATACGTATGGGAGCCAGTGCGGCTCACCATGCCCGCAGTGCCAGGATTTATCTGCGGGGGCGTCGGCCTGCACCAAGAGCTGTGCCGTTAAGCAGCCCCACTTCAAGGTAAGAGTTCTGGAGCCCTACAGACCCAACCAACCAAACCAGATTACCAGAATTTGGCCAAAACCACCACAGGCCACATCAGATTACTCCAAACTTCCCCATCCTCATCCTGTGCCTGTCTGAAGATCTTTTTTCATGGGAGTAGTTTACAAGTCTCATTGTTACATACAGGGCTACAAACACACAGACACACACACACACATATGTGGTACCACTATACATGTCAGGACTTTCCATAGACAATAATGATTACTGTAGCTAAATAACACCACACCTAACCCTAAACTTAACCTCAGTAACCAAAAGGAAACTTTTGGCTCTTTTTGGTATAAAAATGTTTTAAAAACCAGGAGATGTTGTAGAGCTGCACAGTATATTGTTTTTAATAGTTCCTATGGTCCTGACCATTACAGTACACATAACAGAGATGGGTGCTATATGCAGCTCCTCCAGTCAAAGTGATTTATTTTGTTACAGTTTGCTGTGAGCATCTTAACCCTTTTAAAATTGTTGCACAACATGTGCCTATTTGTGTCATATTGTGTCACAGCACAATATACCTTCTCATATATATGTGCGCTCACACACTACACCCACTGTTCACTGGGATGGCAAAATCTCTGACACTACTTTTATGTGTTTTTAACTGTATTTCTCTTAATTTATCGAGTGAAATAGCTTGCATTGGTAGCTTAATGATAAATCATAAACATCAGTATGCATAGCTTCTTCAGGTTAAGTACGAGTTACGTTTACCTGTGCTTTGTAACACATATACACTCATCTTTGGTAGTGCCTCATGCTTGCTTTACTTTAATACATGCATTAAAGCGAATGCTGACACCCATGCCCATGTTCATGCTGCAACACACCCGACACATTCTTTCTCTCTTGCTTAACATACACTCTTTGCCCAAGAGAAGTTGAATTCCCACATCGTGGCCCTGTCGGACATTGCTGCACTTTTGGGACTGGTACATTTCTCCTGCTTCACTATTTTGCCCTCTTGTTCCACGATTGCTCTAAGATTTGTGTGTAGTCTTGTTGTCTTTGTAGTTTAGGCTTTTCACCTGAATCACCCTCACTTGTTTCTTTGCTTTTGCCACATCATCCCAGTGTTAATTTCTAATGTCATTCCGTTTGACTAATAAAGAAACCTGCAGTGATGCCCCATCAGTCCTGCTTTGTGTGTCTCTTCTAAGCACTTTATAACCCAGTTGTGGGACAGTATAATTCACTGTGCACAGGTCAGGGGAACAATGTGGAACAATATCTTTCCTGAAAATAATAGATCTTTTCAAAGTAATGATAATCCAAACACTGAAGGAGTTGATAGTTCATTTTGTGATAATTATTTGCTTTTTTTGTGTGAAAATGACAATTACTTGTCTTTAATATTGGGTTTGTCTCTGATCTTTGCACAGTACTTTAATGCTTTAAAAAGAAATGAGTTGCTATTATGCTTCATATATCACATTCTTTCATCGCTTTGCCACACCAAATGCTTTTAAATAGCTTGTTAATTCAGCAAATGCTGCTTTCTGTGTATTCCTTTCCCAGCACAAGTTTGTTTCATTTTCATTGTGTTTTGTAATTACCAGGTTAATATTTATATATGTCTATATTGCCTACTGTATCATATCCTAGTAACTTGTGAGAGATGGAGAAATAGGAATAGTCTGAAATCTCTTTATTATTCCCTCTGTTAAGAATAGCTTTCTTTTTCTTGCAAAGTACATATTTTAAAACACAACTGGAACAGCATAGTAGTTTTGGTGGTGTGCTACAAATATGAAATTAGTCAGCTCTAGTACACCAAATGTGTGTGTTTTGATGGCATGCAATGAAAGCATAGAGTGCAAAATGACTACTTTCACCACTGTGTTGTAATAATGTGGTCAGTGTGGCTTCATAAAACACACCACTTAAATCAGAAAGTAATCACACTTTAGTTACTGCAAGACTTCTTTACCACAAGGAAAACCAATATTGTCTGGACACCCACTGCTTGTACTCACCACTAATGCTTGTGTGTTGTGAACAGGATAAAGTGCATGATGACCGTGTGGCCTGAGGCATGTGATCTCTAAAGACCAAACACTCTGTCCATTCTGTGTAGTCTAAAGGTTTCTCTTTAGACTGAGGAAGAGGCCACAGAAATAGTTCTTTCTGTTTTATTCTCTGTGGTTGTGGCCAGGTTAAGGCTGATCTTTATGCTAACTTTGGTGACCACACTCTGTACTATGTTGTTGCCAAAAGTATAGCATAAAGTGATTGTTTCCTCTATTTTTTCCCCATTTCTATATCTCTATTTTTCTTCTTTTCTTTTTTCTTTCTTCTGTCTGTGCATGTCCTCTCCTTCATCCTCATCTTTCCTGTGTATTTTCCTTTCTTGCCTTTTCTTTCTTTGCCTGCCCTGCTTCAGTTGGACTGCTGTGGGTGTGAGTATAGACAAGTCGGATCCCTCTACAGTGGAAGGGATTGTGGGACAGGTGGTGGTTTTGCCCTGCAGGGTGAGCCCACTACCCTCCTCCACCATCACAGTTGAGTGGAGACGAGATGGCATCCCTCTTGACCCTACCAGGTCAGTGCATCATCTGATTACTCACTTTTAGCCACACTAGTTCTGTAGACTGTCATCTATTTGTTTCATGGAAAAGTTAAGCCATCACAGAAGTTTCAATCTTCACTTATATTGATACAGTTAATTAAATTGGGCTTTCTAACTTTAAAAATTAATTTTTAACGTACTCTGAATATGTTTTAGATACTTGGATACCTACACTGTTTCTTTTAAGTTGGTATGTTAAAAAATTGTCATTCAGTGTAGTAAGCCTTGTATAGACAGTTTTATGTATTTTTAGATATTCAATATTTCAGGCATAAGCAGCAGCCTAACGGATCTCTGCTGGTGGGTCCAGTGATGATGGAGGATTCTGGTTGGTTGCTGTGTTTGGCCACACGAGACCATGAAAGAGATTACCGCTACATCTACTTGTCTGTCTCAGGTGATTAATGCATTATCTTTTATAATGTTATGTAGTAAGAGTAGTCTGGAGAGTAAAAAAATAAGTAAATAAAAATCTAGGGTGGCACAGTGGTGCACTCACACATCTCCAGGAACCTGGAGGTTCTGGGTTCGATTCCCGCTCCGGGTGACTGTCTGTGAGGGGTGTGTGTGTTCTCCCTGTGAAGGACTGGCCCCCCTCCAGGGTGTATTCCTGCCTTGTGCCCAATGATTACGGGGAGGCTCCAGACACACCGCGACCCTGAACTGGATAAGCGGTTACAGATAATAGACGAATGAATAAAATCTCTCTTCAAAACTAGCTAAAATATTTGCTATTTGCAGCTTCTATTCCCAAATTATGTGCCTCTCCTTTATCTCTTATCAGTTCAACCTGACCAATATTTCTGTTTCTAACAGTTTCTAATTTAAAAAAAGTGGGGATTGGGCCTTCTCAAACAAAAGAACTATGTTTTTTTCCCTATGTTTTTTCTGTTCACACTCAGTCGTCAAACTGTCTAACTCTCCATCTATCTGATTCCATCATCCATCCATTATCTGTAACCGCTTATCCAATTTAGGGTCACGGGGGGTCCAGAGCCTACCTGGAATCATTGGGCGCAAGGCGGGAATACACCCTGGAGGGGACGCCAGTCCTTCACAGGGCAACACAGACACACACACATTCACACCTACGGACACTTTCGAGTCGCCAATCCATCTACAACGTGTGTTTTTGGACTGTGGGAGGAAACCGGAGCACCCGGAGGAAACCCACGCGGACACAGGGAGAACACACCAACTTCTCACAGACAGTCACCCAGAGCGGGAATCGAACCCACAACCTCCCTGGAGCTGTGTGACTGCGACACTACCTGCTGCGCCACCGTGCCGCCCCACTGATTCTATCAGTTGTAATTAAATCTACATTCTATGACTATTGACAAGTTTGCATCTGTAGTTCTAGCTGTTTTTCATCAGCAGCTACAACTACAGATAACATTAAGACTTGTGAGATACACACAGATGAAATAGCCTATGGTTATTTTATGTTTTATGGTTGCAGAGGCTCAACCGATTGTTCAAGATCCATCGATACCTCAGGATGGAGCTGAGAGAACAGACCCTGCCGATGCCCTGCAAGCTGTCCCTCATGATCCACACCACCATAATCCTAGGTACTGACTATCAATCACAGCTCATATATACTATATACACTCATATTCACACCTGCTCACTGAACGTGAATGCTCCTGCTTATGTCAGGTTCAGTATTGACCGCTCAGGCTCAGCTCTGGTTGAGGCTCGTGTTGGTCAGAGTGCCAGACTTCACTGCACCGTCTTGCCACCCTCAGCTACATCCTCAGTCAGCATTCAGTGGACAAAGAATGGAGCTGTTCTCAACACACTCAGGTATGTGTCTGTTTGGCACTGTAGATAGTGTTTCTGTCATGGGTTTGTGGGTTTCTGCCTAGGGACACTGAGGGGTTTGGTGTGATATCTTCAGTGTAGCACGACAAGTTCTATATTTATTACTCTTTTTTTCTGTTACATCTGTATTTACCTCCAGTGCTGGGGTTTGTTTTTTTTTTAAACAGAAATAGCACACTGGTGAAGAAACTGAGAATGTTACTCATTTAAAATAGTGTTGCCCTTATTAGACTCTAAAGTTACGTTAAAACCAAGCACACCATTGTTATTCTTGTGAATTCCCCAATGAGTTTGATGTGTCACATGACCCTCTTCCCATTGAAAAAACAAAAGTTGGATCCAAAACGGCCGACTTCAAAATGGCCGCCATGGTCACCACCCATTTTGAAAAGTTTCCCTCCTCCCATATACTAATGTGACACAAACAGGAAGTTAATATCACCAACCATTCCCATTTAATTAAGGTGTATCCATATAAATGGCCCACCCTGTAATATCAGGTTAAGGTGATACATCAGGATTCCATCTGTCAGGAATCACGGAGCGGACTGACTGAGGCGGACGCATTCGCTAAAGCACAGTATATTTAATAAAGAAGAATAATAACAAAACAAAGAGACTTTAACATAACGAAAACAAACAGGGAGCCTAACAGGTTAAACGGGACACGAGGAGCAAATCAGGGCAAACGGGACAGACAGACTAAAGAACGAAACGACAAAGGAAATACAGCGACAACGTGAAAACTAACAACGGAGAGACTAACGAACACGACAGACTTGACTGGATACACGGAACAATAGAACAATGACCAACAAACAGGAAGTGTAGGAAGGGGACTTAAATACAAGACACTGACGAGACGCACCTGAGACAGATAACGAGAAGGACGGGTTAACAGATGACAGACGAGGAGGCGGGACAAAGGCGGAGACAAGAACATAAACAAAACAGAGCCATGTGCAAATAAAGCACATGGCGGGGACAACAGACTGACAGGACGAAGGCGTGACAGATGCCCCCCCCAAGAACGCGCAACTCCCGGGCGCGTACTCCTAAACCCCCCAGGAGCTGGCACAGGAGAGGGCACGGAAAACAAGACAGACTAAGACAAGACAAGGAACCAAGTGAGACAGGACTCAGGACAGGACGGGAACAGACACAGGAGCTGGGGACACGACAGGACCGAATATATGAGACGGGACATGGGACATGACAGGAGACTGACAAAGGGGAGCCACAAGAGACGAGAACGGACTGGACAGGACAGGAGTGGACACATGGGACTTGACAGGGTTTTTGACATTGGACATGACACTGGATGGAAACAGGGACTGGACAGAAGACGGGACAGGTGACAGGACTTGGTGCTGGGACTGGACGGGAGCAGAGACTGGTGACAAGACACTGGACAGGATAGGAACGTTAGACTGGACAGGGGTATGTGACTGGACCGAAGGCAGGACAGGTGACATGACACTAGACTGAAACGGAGACGGGACTGGAGACTGGACAGGGGATTGAAAGGGAAACTGGACCGGAGACAAGACAGGTGACTGGACATTGGACGGATGCGGGAACTGGACGTGAGACAAGACAGAGGGTTGAAACAGGGACTGGACAGGACTGACAGGGGACTGGACAGGAGACGGGACTTGAGACAGGACCGAGGGTTGGAACGGGGACTGGACAGGGGTCTGAAACAGAGACTGGACCGGAGACGGGACAGGGGTTTGAGACAGAGACTGGACTGGAGACAAGACGGGTGACTGGACGTTGGACAGATACGGAGACTGGACATGACTAACAGGGGACTGAACCGGGGGTTGAAACATAGACTGGACAGGGCTGATAGGGGACTGGACAGGACTTGGCAGGGGCACAGGTACAAGAATATTTACAGGGACTGACACCAACACAGTGACCGGGACCGGGACAGACAAAGGCAGACACGGGTACAGGGACAAGGACAGAGAGGGGAACCAGGACAGGGACAGACAAGGGAACCAAAATAACAGGGGGGTGCCCAGGACTGGCTAATGTCTGTGGGGTAGTCTGAGGAACCAGCCTGGGCACAGTTCTGGGGATCGGCCCTGAAGTCCTTCGGGCCGACCTACGGACATGGACAGGGGAGGCCGTAGCCACAGTCACGGGGACAGGAGAGGCCGTAGCCACAGTCACGGGGACAGGAGCGGCGGGTGCCGCCGTAGTCACGGGGACAGGAGCGGCGGGTGCCGCCGTAGTCTCGGACACAGGAGCGGCGGGTGCCGCCGTAGTCTCGGACACAGGAGCGGCGGGTGCCGCCGTAGTCTCGGACACAGGAGCGGCGGGTGCCGCCGTAGTCTCGGACACAGGAGCGGCGGGTGCCGCCGTAGTCTCGGACACAGGAGCGGCGGGTGCCGCCATCACGGGGACTGGAGCGGCGGGTGCCGCCATCACGGGGACTGGAGCGGCGGGTGCCGCCATCACGGGGACTGGAGCGGCGGGTGCCGCCATCACGGACAGTGGAGCGGCGGGTGCCGCCATCACGGACACTGGTGCCGCCATCACGGACACTGGAGCGGCGGGTGCCGCCATCACGGACACTGGAGCGGCGGGTGCCGCCATCACGGACACTGGAGCGGCGGGTGCCGCCATCACGGACACTGGAGCGGCGGGTGCCGCCATCACGGGGACTGGAGCGGCGGGTGCCGCCATCACGGGGACTGGAGCGGCGGGTGCCGCCATCACGGGGACTGGAGCGGCGGGTGCCGCCATCACGGGGACTGGAGACAGTGCGACGACGTCCACGGAGGCAGAGGAATCTGCGACGTCGTCCCTGAAGACAGGAGAGGCGCGCGTCGCGCTCACGAAGACAGGAGAGGCGCGCGCCGCGCTCTCGAGGACAGGGGTTTGTGCTGCTCGCCGGGCTCGCGCTGGAGCTGTAAAGGGTTTAGGGGGTTTCACAGGCGCACCCATTAGATCACCTCGAGGTGCGCCCCTGTTAGCCTCAGGCCTCAGAGGTACGGAGGTGAGGCTAACAGCCCCTACCCTTAACGCCCCCCCAAAAATTTCCCCGGACCTGGGGGGGTAATCCTCCAGCGAGGGGGGAACTCCAGCACGGTTCTTCCGCCGACTCTTTCGACTCCCGCTGGCGCAACTACTCGATTCCCGAGTCGACTCCTCCGCTATAGGATCCGGAGCAGCGCCAGGCAGGAGCTGGAGCCGGCGACTCCATTCCGAGGCCGCTTTCAAAGCCTCCCCCACAGGATCTTTGGGGCCTGTGCGGAATGGAGTCCGGCGAACGGCACATCCCTTGAGATAATAGTCTGCGCTAGCTGCGTCCTGGGGGTTGGTCATTCTGTCAGGAATCACGGAGCGGACTGACTGAGGCGGACGCATTCGCTAAAGCACAGTATATTTAATAAAGAAGAATAATAACAAAACAAAGAGACTTTAACATAACGAAAACAAACAGGGAGCCTAACAGGTTAAACGGGACACGAGGAGCAAATCAGGGCAAACGGGACAGACAGACTAAAGAACGAAACGACAAAGGAAATACAGCGACAACGTGAAAACTAACAACGGAGAGACTAACGAACACGACAGACTTGACTGGATACACGGAACAATAGAACAATGACCAACAAACAGGAAGTGTAGGAAGGGGACTTAAATACAAGACACTGACGAGACGCACCTGAGACAGATAACGAGAAGGACGGGTTAACAGATGACAGACGAGGAGGCGGGACAAAGGCGGAGACAAGAACATAAACAAAACAGAGCCATGTGCAAATAAAGCACATGGCGGGGACAACAGACTGACAGGACGAAGGCGTGACACCATCATATCATTATAGTGTTATCATTCAATGTGGGAGTGTCAGCTTTGTGCTCTTTTTTGACACAAAAGTCAAATTAAATGGAAAAGAAATAGCATTAACAGGAAGCATCTCAAAAATGGGTGCTATCCTTACCTGACAGGACTGGTGATGCTGATGGGGCTCACCTAAGAATTCCAGTACAGGAACTGACGCAGTGCATTTATTTTCTTGTCCAAAAAGCTTACTGCAACTCTTTGTGTTTCCCCTCTCATGGTTGATATACTGACTGGTCAGGCATTCTCAGAATACTGATGGCACCTTGGTCATTAACAACTTGACATCTAATGATGCAGGTGTTTATACCTGCACAGCGGCTAGCAGTCAACAGTTGGAGCAGCTGCAAATCCAGCTCAGAGTTACAGGTTTGAAACAGCATCCTTATACTTTTGATAGAGAATATACAGTATCTGTTAATATACCAAGAACACAGTCCTGTCATTTTTGGACCATTTCTACTGGTCATCACCTTGTCCACACATTTTAAAGAGCAGCTGATATTTAAAGAAGTTGGATGTGGCAGCAATAATATGTAGTTGGTACAATATGAATTGTATAACTGTGTTACTGCCTTCCTCCACTAGGGGACCTGAGGATCACCACAGCCCCCAGTAATGTTCAGGTGTCTCGGGGCAGCACGGCTCAGCTTCCCTGTGTAGTGTCTGGAGAGAATGTCAACTTGGGTTGGTCCAGGTCTATATCAGCATTAATATTCTTTATTTCAACTTATCAGTGTTGTGTTTTTGTATGATGAAAAAAAAGTGGATTGTTCATTGTTTGTATTTTTACTGTGCCCTTTTTTTGCTCTGGTCAGGAATGGTCTGCCAGTGAGACCAGATGGTCACAGAGTTCTGGTGTCGGCAGAGGGCACTCTCATTATACATAACGTACAGCCTGCGGATGAAGGCTCTTACACCTGCAGTGCTTACACAGGCTCACACTCTGTCAGTGCAACCGCTGACATTCGGGTCACCAAAGGTACAGTGCTTGTTTTGCCACATTGCAGTTTTATATGAGCTAAAATCTGACTTTAGTATTTATTCTTCTCTGTCGATACTTAATGCTATTTATCGTTTTGATAGATATGGTTTGATTAGCCTTAAGATTTGAATGCTGGTGAATATTATCTGAATATTTTCAGTCATGAATTTTTGCATTATGAAAATTCCATCATGTATTTTAACTAGACATTATACATCAATTAAAACAGATTCTGCATATCCAGACAAAATGGCGGTGTGTAGATATATTTGAGATGTAAGGTCAGATACTGCAGAATGTGTAGAGGGGTCAGGTCATTAATTTTCATGTACATTTTTAAACATTTCATATTGTGGCTTTTAAACATAAACATGCCAAAACAACTGATTTTGAATTCATAGTTTTTGTAAAGGTCGGTTGCAATGATCAATTTACATGTATCTCATTTTTTAGCTTTTCACACTGATGTTATAAGTAGGGTGACCAGATCTGAGATGGTGAAAAAGAGGACACGTCTCGGTGGGGGAGTGAGGTCACGCGCCTCGCTGCCGTTGTGTACTTAGCTGAACCTATGTGTGCTTTTAGGTCCTTTACACCTTTATTTGCTACACAAAACATGGGAGTTTCTTTTTTAATTCATCTGAGAACTTACATTTACGTTTTGGCATAGCTGCTCGAGATGAGGGTAGGTACCTGGGTTTTGCCTGACGTAAACAAGGACTACTGACGTGCAGACTGACCAATTAAATGTTTACAGAGAAGGTTATCGACCAATAACGGTAGCTCTAAAGTCAGAGCGTCCAATCAGAAGATTTTAGGCTACTTCACCACGCCCCCTTCTCACTCAAGCGAACCAATCGGAGGGCGGGACTAATTTGTAAATTAAACGCTTCTCGAAATTCTATGTAAACTCTAGAAAAACAAAATCCCAGATGTTTGTGAAATTCCGCGTGGACATTTTTTAAAGTCTAAAAAAGAGGACATATCCAGGTAAAAGAGGACGTCTGGTCACCCTAGTTATAAGAAATATTTTAATCTTTTATTTTAATGTTTTATTTTCATTGAATGGTCACCATTAACACCAGTGCCTGTGAGCCCTGAGTGGTTAACACAGTGAACAACAAATGAACAAACTCACCCAGCTGATTCTATCTCCAGATTATGTTGGAGGATCAAGTCCCTCGGCTGACTGTGTGGACGAGCCAGAGCTGGCTAACTGTGAGCTGATCGTCACTGCCCGCCTGTGTGGTCACCGGTATTTCTCCAGCTTCTGCTGTGCCAGCTGTTTTAACTACTCCATGGCCAAGAGCAGGCCAGGCCGACATGGATAGGGAAACGAGCGGAGCCATCAGCTTCATCAGCTGAGTAGGACTCAAGTCGTTTCCTGCATACGGAGCCATGCTACAGCACTCACTGCAACCAGCCAATGACTGTGCATGTTATTGGACATCATGGAATCTTAAGGTTGTCCACATAACAAGTTGAAGCCTAAAGCTGGCCAAATGTTAGTTATGGGGTCAGAGTGCACTTGGGAGGTGACTATTATCATCTTCTGTATCTATGCTGGATATACCTATTCATTTTGCTGGGATCATGACTCAGATTGAGTTTTTTGGGGTTTTTTTGGGCAAAGCATGACAGATGAGAAATAAAGGCTGATCAAACAACAGTAACTGGCTTGCTAAGGATATCTGAACGGCGAAGAACATGAGAGTGGCTTAAAAAAGACCAAAGACTATAGTGTAAACATTTATCTTACATCTTACAAGTCTTATTGTATTTACTACAGACGGCCACTAGAGGGCATCAGAGACAGTTTGATTTCAATTTTGAGCTTCCACTCATGTTAAAAAATCATTGGTCCCAGCAGACCCAAGACCAGCTTTCACCAGGCATTTCCACTACACTTTTTTTTTCCACTATATTTTGAAGTTGCTACATCTGACCTCAGATCAGCAGTTAGGAGCAGAATGCCTCTATTCCACAAGACCAAGTGCTATAATGAACAAAAAAATGTACTGTACAGGCATTTCATGCTCATTTTGCCTATCTAACAGATTTTAAAAATATTTATATTGATGTACACAGCTATTACATGTTTATAACGCTTGTGAATCATATTGCTTTTTAAAAAATATTTGTATATAAGTAATTATTAAACAAATTATAAACGTATTGCTTTTTCTTAATGATATAAAACAGTCTTATTTTTACTGCTGCTACCTTTTCTTTTCAGTGATACAATTTTGGTTGCTTTTTCTTGAAATGATCTGAAGCAACCGATGCTTTTTTTGTGGCTGCACTGTACTGTGGATGCTGATTAAAATAATTATTTTCTCAATACATTACTGCAAAGCTTATTACACAGTCAAAATGTATCTGTATTTGGATCCGTAGTAGGACAGCCTCATGATGTTTTGGTATTAAATTTTGTAAAAAGGAAATGTATGTGTGAGGAGTGTGGTGTGTTCTCCCTGTGTCCGCGAGGGTTTCCTCCAGGTGCTCCGGTTTCCTCCCACAGTCCAAAAACACACGTTGGTAGGTGGATTGGCGACTCAAAAGTGACCGTAGGTGTGAGTGTGAGTGAATGTGTGAGTGTGTGTCGCCCCGTGAAGAACTGGCGCCCCCTCCAGGGTGTATTCCCACCTTGCGCCCAATGATTCCAGGTAGGCTCTGGACCCACCGTGATCCTGAACTGGATAAGCGCTTACAGATAATGACCCAGTAAACAATTAGCCGTTGATTCAAGGTTGAAATAACGTAATGACTGCCGTCTAATCAATGTTCTCTTAAGGTTGAAAATGAAAGTTGAAAAGACGTCCAAACACAGACATTGAAAAGACAACTATTGGACGTATTTTTGACGTCCATTGACGTTATTAATTGGTCCCGAAATAAATTACTTGTATAAAATGCGTTTTGGACGTCCATTGACGTTTAAAATATGTCCTTGACGGACAGACTACTTTTTGACCTATTTTGAACGTCCAGGGACGTTCCCTGTTTACTGGGGAATGAATGAATGTGTTAAACTTTAGTGTGCAGTTGTGTTGATTATGTACATTTCATGCAAATATCTGGACATCTGAATGTTATCTAAATATTAAAAATTCATATATTTTTTAAGGTTTCTGTGAAAGTTTGTTAAATATAATTTTATTTTGTTTAATGTTGAAAAATGAAAGTGTACTTGACAGTTTTGTTTGGAAATTCAATAAATGATATGTATATTCTGCTGTTGTAAATTGTCACATTAATCTTTTATTATGTTCACAACTTGAAATCGAATACTTTTGTCACCACTGGGGACGGGGAGGCGATGTTCGTGATAGAAACGGAACATTTAAAACTGATTAAATAAATGGCTTTTAAAATAACTTACTTTGCCAGGTGAAGAGTACATAAGTGAATAAATATCATTTTAATAACTGACAGACATTTTCAGGTTTGAACTATTAGGTTTTTAATGGTGTGTAGCTGAGTGAACAGGAGTTACCACAGAGCCCCACCCTTTAAACATGTGGTGGGAGTCTACTACAGCATTAAGCCACTGATAACTGTTTGTTATAGTCTTCAAAATGATCTGCTTGAATCTGATTCTGTGCATTTTGATGCTAAAATGGATGTCCACTATGTGTAAGCTCATGTCATGGGTATACATTTGTGAACAATATTAGCTGCACTATTTAAACAATTTTTATTTCCACACTGTAGATGCACAGGTCTTACATGTCCATCAGGAGCCGGAGGAGCTGATTCTTTCTCCAAGATCACCTCTAAAAATCTCCTGCTCCGTAAACGGCACTACTAATCCTGATCTGTACTGGTACCAGTGGACTCCAACAACTGGGTTTGAACTGGTCTTCACTTCTCGGTCTCAAGGGTCAGTGAACCCTTCCAGCAAAGGCCAGTTTAAATCCAGCAGACCTAAAGATCTTCTGATAGAGCTGGAGTCTGATGGAGTGAGTGACTCTGCTGTGTGGTTCTGTGCTGCGAGGCCCCACAGTGTCCCAGAGCAATCACCGAGCTGTACAAAAACCACAGTAAATTTATTTATGTATTTAGCCATGTGTAAACAGCAGGCATTAGGCATTTTAGAACTACAATCTGCAACGGATACACCAAATTTAAATTCATAATAGAGTAGAATAGAACACAGATGGGGCTGTTGGTTTTCTCAGTCCTTGTCAGTTTCCTATTTCTCAAAGCCTCCACTCTGATTAATCAGCACCCCCATCTACATATTGAACAAATGCAAATCAGAAGAAATTTCCTGGCAAAAAGTTTGATGAGGCTTATGGTAAATGTATAATGACTGCCTAATGTTGTTAAAAACGTTTAGAGATTGTGTGGCCTTGCTCCAGCATATCTCACTTCCTGGTTACATTAGCAAACAATCCTTCAGACCGCTAAGTTTCTTTGCTAACCACTACAAAACTGTAGGTTTATTTACAGCTCAGTTGGTGAAAGACCGTTATCTTACACAGCTCTTAAACTCAGGGATAGCATTTTACAGAACATTTAGGGCTATATTTATAATATTAAAAACATTAGTTTGAATTAGAATATGTCTAAGCCCTGTAGCTCATTTTCACCTTTGTTGTAGTGTTATTTCCATTTAGACTTTTGTGTTTGTCCTTTAGTGTTACAATAATTACTTTTCGTGCAATATAGGGACATTCCCTTATTTGTATTTTTTTCTGATCTAGAGACATTATGTGGATTTGTCTGAAAACTGGTTTTATTTTATTTATGTTTAATATTTTTAGAATATTTAATATTTTTTTTGTATGGATTCAAATGTTTCCAATGTGATAATTAGTTAATGACATTTTCTTTTTGCTAAATGTTCATTATTATTATAAAGTACTGTTATGCTGTTTTTAATTATTATTATACCAGTGGTGTAAAAACGACTACTGACGTGCAGACTGACCAGTTGAATGTTTACAGAGAAGGTTATCGACCAATAACGGTAGCTCTACAGTCAGACCGTCCAATCAGAATATTTTAGGCTACCTCACCACGCCCCTTCTCACTCAAGCGAACCAATCGGAGTAGGGGAGGGCGGGACTAGTTTGTGAACGAAACGTTTCTCGTAAACTCTAGAAAAACAAAATCCCGGACGTTTGTGAAATTCTGGCCGGACATTTTTTTAAGTCTGAAAAAGAGGATATGTCCGGGTAAAAGAGGACGTCTGGTCACCCTACTTTAACACATTTAATTCTGGGATAATATATCAACTACAAAAATGGCTTTGGTGACAGGCCTATGTGCAATTTCACTACATTTATATGAAACACTTAACTTACCATAAATTTGTGACTCAACCCAAAAGCTGCTACATTTGCTGCATTTACATGGAACATTTGACAGTGTTGAAATGTAGTTTTATGTGCTGTTGTTATGAGATGGAAAATGTTCACCTCTAATTAAAGACAGAGAGGCAGTAGTGATTTATTTTAGTTACAAAAAGAATAGGGTGTGTGTGTGTTTTCATAATCTATTGCTCCAAATGTTTGTAGACACCTCTACTTTAATTCTTGAATTTATCTTTTTAATAGTATGCTGTTTTTTTTGGACAATAGATTATGAAATTTGATGAAGACAACACAGTCCCGCCCCTTAGCCCCCACCACAAATGTGCGTGAAAGGAATATCTCTGCTTCTGCACGTTTTAATTCTCAAAATGGCCCCTTTGTATTTATGTCTCTGCATTCTGATGATACAATGGACATACACTAAGTGTACGTTGATGCTATCAGCAATACAGCATTGTATTAAATATTCAATCAACATTTTGTAATCTCATTTATTTTTATCATTGTAGGTGCACAGCTCATACACGTCCATCAGGAGCCCAAGGAGCTGATTCTCTCTCCTGGATCATCACTGAAGGTCTTCTGCTCTGTGAATGGCACAGATTATCCAAATCTGTACTGGTACGAGTGGACTCCAGCAGCAGGGTTTGAACTGGTCTTTACTTCTGTGGGTGTGGAGTCAGTGACCCCAGCAAGCAAAGGCCAGTTTAAGTCTAGCAGATCAGAAAAGCTTCAGATAGAGCTGGAGTCTGATGGAGTGAGTGAGGCTGACTCTGCTGTGTGGTTCTGTGCAGCCAGTCCCCACAGCCTCCCAGAGCAATCACTGCGCTGTACAAAAACCACAACAGCACATTAGAGCTTACATCTCTTCTTAAATAGACAGTTCAAATAATATTTTCATTACTGTGTAATACTGACTGACTGAGTGACTGAATGTGTGATCTGTAAGGTCATGTGTTTACTGTCAATGAAGAATGTTTTTAAAGTCTCTCATTTCTCAGGTTGAGTGATTCAACTGGAAGCAAGCACTGGAAATTATTTTCTCAGTTTGAGCAGAGATGCTGGCACTGGCCTCCTCACAGATGTGTTTGCTTGTTCGTGTTTTTCCAGTTTACATATTATTTCATTTTTCAGCATTATTCTTTATTTGACTCATAATGATTCATTCTGATAAACATTAATTATGGAGTAAACGTGTCACAGTCACGACATCTAAGCAGATGGTCAACTGTAATATTAATTATTGGGATTAACCATTGAATTGTCTTTTTTTACTAATATGATAAAAATAGGTGATTAGCTATTGCCCTAAACATTTTTTCAATGCTGTTCTCTAAACATATCATTAACAAACATTTAATTACTCAGCACAGCTTGTTAAACCTTATTAACCAACATCGAATATGCAGACCTTACTCATCTCTGCCCTAAACAGAAGTTAGACTCCTGTCTGTGAGGAGTTTGGTGTGTTCTCTCTGTGTCTGTGTGGGTTTCCTCTGGGTGACTGTCTGTGAGGAGTGTGGTGTGTTCTCCCTGTGTCCGTGTGGGTTTCCTCCGGGTGACTGTCTGTGAGGAGTTGGTGTGTTCTCCCTGTGTCCGCATGGGTTTCCTCCGGGTGCTCCGGTTTCCTCCCAAAGTCCAAAAACAAACTTTGGTGGGTGAATTGGTGACTCAAAAGTGTCCGTAGGTGGGAATGTGTGAGTGTGTGTGTTGCCCTGTGAAGGACTGGCGCCCCCTCCAGGATGTAGTTCCGCCTTGCACCCAGTGATTCCAGGTAGGCTCTGGACCCACCGCGACCCTGAACTGGATATGGGTTACAGATAATTAATGAATGAATGAATAATGTGAACCTAACATCATAGAGATCACATGCAGGTTGCTATATATTGGGAAGAACTGTGAATATCTTGTTGTGTAGCATTTTTTGTACTGCATATTAGTGGCATCTTTGTATTTCAAACATGAAACTTGCCAGAGATTCTGAATGCTGTCTGAGTTACAAGGCTCCGCCCCTGAGTCAAGTGGGAGTCTATTTAAGCATTACCCCACCACTGCTGAGTGTTGTACTTCTTAAAATGACACATTTATATTTGGTTCTGTATATTCTAATGCTCCAATGGTTCTCCACCTTGTGTAAGTTAATACTCTCATTAGTGTGGTATCTGATGAGAGTTGTTCCAACACCTTAACACTAATTCTTTTTCATCATTGTAGATGCACAGGTGTCAGATGTCCATCAGGAGCCAGAGAGGCTGATTCTTTTTAATGGATCATCTTTTAAAATCCCTTGCTCCATTACTGGCTCAGGAGTCCCCAATCTATACTGGTACCAGTGGACTCCAGCAGCAGGGTTTGAACTCGTCTTCACTTCTCTTGCCACTGGATCAGTGACCCCATCCAGCAAAGGCCAGTTTAAGTCCAGCAGGCCTGAAAAGCTGCGGATAGAGCTGGAGTCTGATGGAGTGAGTGAGACTGACTCTGCCGTGTGGTTCTGTGCTGCCAGTCCCCACAGTGTCCCAGAGCCATCACTGTGCTGTACAAAAACCATAACAACACACTAGAGCTTGGACATTTTCTCAAAGAAAGATTTTAGATACACTCTTCATTAGCGTGTAAAAATGACATGTGTCGTCTATGGAGACATGTGTTTACTGCTCATACGGTATGCACAAAAGGCATTCATGTTTTTTTTTCAGTTTGAAAGTTTCAACAGGAAGTAAGCCCTGACAATGAACTTCTCTGTTTGAACAGAGATGGTGGCATTGCCCTTCTCAGAAATTGTGTTTGTTTCTGGTTGTTTTTCCAAGTTACTCAGTGTTTCGTTTTCCAGTATTATTCATCGTTTGACTCCCTTAATGCTTAATCATTTGACTCCTTTGATGCTTAAACGAGTTGTAGACCTGAAAGGGTTATGAAATTTTGTCTGATAACTAACTGACATGGAGATAAATGACTAAGAAATTGATCTGTTTAACTACACCACTTCATAACTGAATTTAAATAAACACACTTTATTCAGTGCTGCCCACTAAACATATCTTTAATGAAGGTCAGTTGTACGAATGCTGCTCAGTACTGTCTTGTAGTATCTTCAAAATGTTGTTAATGAACATGTGTACAATGTGTTTCTTTTAATTAAAGGCATAGGTTCGACTGCAGAATGTAATGACAGTCAGTGTACAGAACTCAACTAATATTGATCAGGGAATTGTATAATAATTATTAGACTAGAAGTCTACATGTAGGGGCAGCATTTGATGATGTCTAATTCATGGCAATAACAAGACAGCCACTTTGTATAATGATTTGATTGTTGATCAACAAAAATAAATAAATAAATAAATAATTATAACACATATGTATATTCCTACCTGGAATTATTGGGCACAAGGCGGGAATACACCCTGGAGGAGGTGCCAGTCCTTCACAGGGCAACACATACACACACACACACACAGAGACACACATGCACACACACATACACCTATGGACACTTTTGAGTCGCCAATCCACCTACCAATGTGTGTTTTTGGACTGTGGGAGGAAACCGGAGCACCCGGAGGAAACCCACGCAGACACAGGAAGAACACACCACACTCCTCACAGACAGTCACCCAAGTGGGAATCGAACCCAGAACCTCCAGGTCCCTGGAGCTGTGTGACTGCAACACTACCTGCTGCGCCACCGTGCTGCACATATGTATATTATATGCTGTAATTTTAGGGGTATTTTTTTAAAAAGAATGTAATGACATTGTTAATGTTCTTATTTAAATTAACCAACAGCAGATACACAGTGTCTCTTAATTCTTAGTTACAAGGCTCCACCCAGTTGCCAAGTGGGAGCCTATTTAAGCCAGTGATGCTATGTGTTGTACTTCTTAAAATGGCACATTTGTATTTGGTTATCTGTGTTCTACAATGGCTTCCCACCTTCTGTAAGTTAATAGTGTGGTGTTTGTCGTGAGCTGTTCCAAAAACCTTACACTAATTATTTTTCATCACTGTAGATGCCCAGGTCTTACATGTCCATCAGGAACCAAAGGAGCTGATTCTTTCCCCAGGATCATCTTTTAAAGTCTCTTGTTCCATAAATGGCACTGCTAATCCTGATCTATACTGGTACCAGTGGACTCCGGCAGCAGAGTTTGAACTAGTCTTCACTTCTCAATCTAAAGGGTCAGTGACCCCATCCAGCAAAGGCCAGTTTAAGTCCAGCAGACCCGAAAAGCTTCAGATAGAGCTGGAGTCTGAAGGAGTGAGTGAGGCTGACTCTGCCGTGTGGTTCTGTGCAGCCAGTCCCCACAGTGTCCCAGAGCAATCACTGCGCTGTACAAAAACCACAGTAACATATTAGAACTTAGGTTTCTTATTATTATTGGATAGAGAATGGTAGCTCAACGGTACAACGATCTGAAATGTATTCAGTGGATTCAGATGCATACATATTACATTATGTCCATTACATATGAATAGATGCTGGTTGCTGGTTAGAACGCCTCGACTGCCAGGACTGCTCCCCAGCCACTGGGATGGCTGCCCATGGTGCAGTATTATAATATCACCACTAGGGGCCCAGGGCTCTGTTTACATGGAAAATGTGATACACTGTATATATATATATATATATATATATATAAATGATTTATTGGTCCCTAGCTGATGGCACAGTGACCTTAAGCATGCCTGCTGCTGTTCCAGGGCCACCACCTTATCACCACCTTAACGTGGTCGAGGAGTTTGCGTGCCTGCGTGAGCCTAGGAGCTATGTTGTCAGGGGCAATAGCCCCTGGTAGGGTCTCCCAAGGCAAATTGGTCCTAGGTGATGGGCCAGACAAAGAGTGATCCATAAAGACAAGGATGAATAAGACAAGAACACGGACACAGCCTCCCTTGCCCGGAGTAGGGTTACCGGGGCCTCACCCTGGAGCCAGGCCTGGGGGAGGGGCTCCTTGGCGAGCGCCTGGTGGCCAGACTTTCACTCATGGGGTCCAGCCGGGCTTAGCCTGAAGGAGTTACATGGGTCCACTCTCCCATGGGCCCACCACCTGTGGGAGAGGTAGTAATCCGGGTCTGGTGCATTGTGGATCGGGTGGCTGTCGGGGTCGGGGGCCCTGGTGTTCTGATCCTCGGTTACTGAAACTGGCATCCCATTTCATTCCATACTTTTTTAGCTGTACCTTCACATATTATAAGGTGTATCTACATATCTTTGGATAGACTGTTTATTCAGGTCTATAAAGAACTTTTCTAGCAATAAACCTGCTCTATCTGTTCTCCTCTACATCCGCAGTATATTTTACATTGGGTCTCTAAGTCTAATCTTTGGGCTTTTAGTGTTAAATTAAGTAGGGCTCAGTAAATGTGCTCTAGAATGAGCACCTGTCAAGAAATAAAAGTGTAATAAAAACAACACACAGTTCAGAATGTTGCAAAGTTGTAAACACACTTTACAGATGAGTGTGCTGTGCACTAGTTTTAATGGTGCAGGGGTTTTGTGCAGCCTGCAGTTTGCAAAAGGGGCAGGAGCTTTGAGGTTTAGTGAGAGGCAGGTGTGTGTATGAAGCAGCTCTGTGGGGAGAGAAGAATGGAAAGAAAGCATCATTTTGAGAACAATCTCACCACATCCTGCTCCATCTGCCTCTAAACCCCCGCACACACTTTTCTCAGCATTGAGCCGCTACATCCTGCCTCAGCCTTCAGTCATTTTCACTAGTTTTACCCTCCATAGTCTCTGATGATCTTTCAAAACAACAGACAATGGCTGATTACATCACCAAGAACATTTTGCACTGCAGTGACAATGGTATTAAACACGAGGAGCTATTTTGGTACGCATTACCATGAAGTATATCTCATTAAAAGAGAGATTAAAAGAAGCATTTTCCAATTAATCTATCATCCATTAAATCAATTCATTTAACAATGCATGGTTCAAGGCCCTAGTTTCCACTTGGTATCTACCCAGCAGTTGCAAAACTAGTAAAAGAACATTAGTGTTTTTCAAGTAAAACGGGGATGTTCATATATGACACACAAGGACCCACGCAGGCTAAAACATACAGCCTTTCCATTGTGTTCAATGGAAACTTTGAACACAATGGTTTTGTTTTAAGTTTCTGAAGATTTTTGGTAATTGATGTCGCAGAATATTTTGCATTTAACTGTTATATACATCACATGTGTGCACTATTTGCTCTGGCAGAAAAGACATATACACAACAGTTGTAGATAAATGAGTTTATTCCGATTATATTTCATATTATTTGATCAACCTACAAAGAAAATAAAGGTACCATTTTAGTATAAGACTACACTTATAAATGCTTATAAATTGTTATTTATAATCAGTTATAACACACTGATAGAAAGGGTAACAGCAACGTTGTTTGCCAGATAGTGAACCCACATCCATCTACAGTTAAACCTCAGATCTTGCAAAATACTGACCTTACTTTGTCTTCTCCATCAGTCGAAATTAACCCTGTCAGCTCCAGCACATATTTGTTAATAGGTTTAATCAGTTAATGAGTTAATGACTGATAGAATGAAAAATTCAGGTCTGAGCCTATTCTTTACCTCAACATTTCCACTCACACTTATTAATAAGTATGTGCTGGAGCTGACAGGGTTAATTTCGTCTGATGGAGAAGATAAACTAAGGTCAGCTTGTCATGTTGGTTTTGTTGGCTCTACCTCGACACAGGTGAGGAATCTTAGAGTAATTTTTGATTCTACACTATCATTTGAATCGCATATCAACAACACATGTAGGACAGCCTTCTACCACCTTAAAAATATGTCTAGGATTCCCCCTTTTCTCTCTCTCACTGCTGCTGAGGCCATAGTACATGCGTTTGTAACTTTCAGACTCGACTACTGCAATGCTCTGTTGTATGGCCTCCCTGCTGGGGCTTTGAGCAGGCTGCAGTATGTGCAGAATTCTGCTGGTAGGGTACTGACCCACACAAGCTCGTGGGAGCATATTACTCTTACTACTTACACTTGCTCCCAGTGCAGTAGCGTATAAAGTACAAAATGCTTGTGTTGGTTTTTAAATCCTTGCATGACCTTGCCCCTTCTTATCTAAGTACTATATATTTTTCAGTGCTTACTCTTCGGTCCTCAAGCCAACATTTGCTTGAGGTCCCACATTTTAAGCTAATCACCATTGGAAATAGAGCATTTTGCGTGGTGGCTCCAAAGCTGTGGAATAGTCTCTGTGTCACAAATAATTATTAATGACCTGTAAGGTGTTTACAATATAATTAAAAATCATGTAATAAACAGTTTTTTAACCATTTATAATTCTTTAATTTTAAAGTGGTACTGAAAAAAAAGAGGAACATAGGAATGATTTGAAATATATGATGAGTACATATCAAGCAATAATATGTGATAGACATTTTAGAGCATGTTAACGTAAATGTACAAATGGACAATGTTACTTGAAAAACAATGACTTTTACTTGTGAAAATGATTAAACCTCTCCGCTTATCAATTAAAGCATGGAATGCAGGTTTAGTAGCAAAACAATAACTAAGCCCCATAATTCAGCTGTGTTTGACTGACCATCTCTTCAGTGGAGAAATGTCTGCCAGCATTTAAAATGCCTCAGGGTTCTCTAAGCAGGAGCTTTTCTTTAATAGGGAAAGGCTGCAGGAAGAGATCGGGTATATTATAAGTCTCATGATATAGCACAACAAAATTTAATATCTCCACAAATACTGGTCCATTCATAATGAAATTCAGACACATTTTACAGTGAACTCAAAAATGAAGATTTAGAGCCAAGTGTGTGTTTGTGTGTTTAATTTAGTTTTTTTTTGCTATGATTTATTTATTTATTTTAATTAATTAATTAATTAATTTATTTATTATTAACAATACTATTTTACACAATCACTTTACAGTAATAAAATATGTCCTTTCACTTCCAATTAAATGTGGAAATATTTCCTTTTTTTCCTGTAAAAGTTACAATTGTTCTGAATATATATTTGCTATAGATCAGTGTTGTGCAGTATGAATGTTTATGTTGATGGTGTTTTTTGTGGCTTCATGTGTTCTACATGAACACATGATGGTGTTCTATTTACCTTGCATTTCCACACCAGAGCAGCTACAAACAGGGCGTATATCACACTCTTGCTCAGAAAAACAGAGTAGCCAAAACGGACCACATTCAATATTTGCACTAAAAGAGTAAAACAATAAGATGTTAGATTCTTAAAACCACAGATTATTATTAAAACCACATTATTATTATTATTATTATTACTATTGTGTGCGTTATATGAACAGTACGATGTGGGAAGTGTAATGCATCAGTGTGATTTTCAAATAAATGTGATATTTCAGCTCACCTGGAACACCTCCTGAAAAATAATGAAAGACATAATTATAACAACAAACAATGATTTCACCAAAAATGTTTTATCACATGTTCTTTAATAAAGCAATGACTAAACACAAAATGTAAGGACATTTGTGTTTGGGAGATTATTTCTTTGTTGTAACAATGCTTCTTGGCAATAAACCTTATACCCTTATATTTCTCTTTTAAATGGTGCCAAATTTGTAAGGAACATGAATTTGTGGGATGAGAGCTGAGTATGTGGGTTATGCCCATAAAAATTCGCCAAATCCTCTCTGCCAAAGCCAAACAGCTCATTCTGCCATTGACTCGTTTGGTAGGTTGTGACTGGCTGACTGAAGGTTGAAGAAACAAGACGTATTGGCAATTTAACAATTTATTAATTTAACAAACAGGAGACTCAGTAGCGTGTAGAAGAACCATACACAGACACAACAGCCTGGCACCTCCTCCTCACGCTGGTCACCAGCCTGGTCACACCCTGCTGTGGAATGGCATCCCATTCTTCAACCAGCATTTGTGTCAAGACAGCCAACGTGGGTGTGTTGGTCACTGTGGTACGAACAACTCAAACAAACTGATCCCACAAGTGTTCAATGGGGTTGAGGTCAGGACGCTGGCAGGCCATTCCAGCCTCTCCAGTCCCAAATTCTGGAGGTTGTTGTCTATTAAACCCCGCTCTGTGGAAGCGAGGGTTGTCATCTTGGAGAACAGAGTTTGGTCCCAGACTGTGGAGATATGGGATTGCCACTGGTTGCAGAATTTCATCTCGATATCTTTCTGCATTGAGATTGCTTCCAAAGATGACAGGCCGCATTTTTTCCAGTTAGGGAGATGCTGCCCCACACCATCACACAAAATGAGCTGCTTGGCATTGGCAGAGAGGATTTGACAAATTTTTCATGGGCATAACCCACATACTCCGCATTTCTGCTCATCCCACAAATGCATATTCCTTACAAACGTGACACCATTTAAAAGAGAAATATAAGGGTATAAGGTTTATGGCCAAGAAGCATTGTTACAACAAATAAATAATCTACCAAACACAAATTTCCTTACTTTTTGTGCTATGTTTATATACATTTAGACACAGAAACCAATGTTTTTCAGAATATAATCCATGATGCTACACAACTAGTATTTTTAATTAAGATAAATAGTCATAGGTCAGTGGTAGCACCCCTGGTGGTATGATTTGTAGATTGTCTAAATGAATATATGTCCATGTTATTTAACATGAAGCTTTATTTTAATATAAATGCAATTTACTGTTTATTTCTTGAATCTAACATATTTAACAAACATAAATTGAGGTCTTTGCAAAAAAAGTGTAACACCATTTACAGGTGTTAAACAATGAAACTGAAACACCTGTCATTTTAGTGTGGGAGGTTTCATGGCTAAATTGGAGCAGCCTGGTGGCCAATCTTCATTAATTGCACATTGCACCAGTAAGACCATGTGCATCCAATGGTTCAAACATTGTATCATGAAGGCGGTGCCGTGTATCAGGACGACAATGCACCAATACACACAGCAAGACCGGTGAAAGACTGGTTTGATGAACATAAAAGTGAAGTTGAACATCTCCCATGGCCTGCACAGTCACCAGATCTAAATATTATTGAGCCACTTTGGGGTGTTTTGGAGGAGAGACCTGGCCACTATCCTGCAAGAAGAATGGCTTAAAATCCCTCTGACCACTGTGCAGGACTTGTATATGTCATTCCCAAGACGAATTAACACTGTATTGGCCGCAAAAGGAGGCCCTACACCATACTAATACATTATTGTGGTCTAATCCAGGTTTCAGTTTCATTGTCCAACCCCTGTATATTTTTTACAGCATATTTTTTATGTTTAAAATGAAAGCCACCAATTCACCAAACTGGGAAGCTAGACCCAAAGTACTGGGCAGTAAGGCTAGAGAAAAAAATCTTTGACTGTGATGAACATAGAAAATTTCATTATCAATTGATTGACTATTGTAGTGCTTTATTTTTATTTTTATTCATTTTTTGCTTCCTATATATAGTAAAATACTACTACCACTACTACTTATAATAATAATAATAATAATAATAATAATAATAATAATAATAATAATAATAATAATATGATTGTTGTTGTTGTTGTTGATGATGATTATGATGTTTGATTAAATATTTATTCAGCTTATTTACTTTTACAGCATTTTAAACTGAATGGCTTTGTGAGGACTGTTCTGTATTTGCTCACTGATTGTCTTTGATGGATAATGAAAGAACTACTTATGCTGTGTTTGTATGTGCTGTACCTTTCTGTCTCTTTATGGTCTTTTTATAACTGTTGTAGGCGGTTCCATTATAGAAATCCACAGTGCACGTGAAGTTGTTCTTATTGTCCTCCCAGTCAGTTTTCTTGACTTTCAGTCTGCTGGAGATGCTGTAGAACTTGGTTTCTGGATTTTGCAGGGCATTGTGATCAGTTGCGATCCTCTTCTTTAATTCTTTCCCATTCATCTTCCAATGAATAGTGATGTGATCAGGATAAAAACCATCAGCCAGACACACTAGAGTCACATCCTTGCTTTTACACAGCTCCTTTGGAGACGGGGGAAGTATTCGCAGTGTGGGACCAGTGATGGTCATGTTGGGCTCTAAAATGAATGAATAAATGAATAAAGTAATATATATATATATATATATTATATAAGGAGGAAACACTCAAAGCAAATGTGTATGTAATATGTAACATGTGCACATTATGTTATTTACTATTTTTGATAAAGTACACTAATAACAAACTATGCAGATATGAATTTTATCATTTTAAATTGTATGCACAACAAAATGTGTTTATTTACACTTAATTTGTTTATTTTTTATTTTTTGAGAATTTTAAAGGATAAACATGTCATGTGACGTAGACCACCTTGAGATTTGTCACTACGTTTTAAACCTTAAGTGTTCTGTACATGTGAAGAGTTGCAGTCAAAGATAATGTACATTTCAATCAATCAATCATTTGATTTATATAGCGCTTTTCACAACAGAAAGTCGTCACAAAGCAGCTTTACAGAGATCCGGGTCCAAGCCTCCTATGAGCAAGCCAAGGGCAACAGTGGCACGGAAAAACGCCCTCAGCACACGAAGAAGAAACCTTGGGAGGAACCAAGAATCATACGGGGAACCCATTCTCCTCGGGTCGACGGAGACACAGCAGTGTTATTTGTAACTACTTGGGACATAGTGAATTTAACAATTCACTCCTTAGGAAAGTGATCTATAATGCAATTTGGAACAAAGCACTTCATGATGGCATTATATTTCATTATAAATTCATTGTTAGAAAGATCCTGTGCAATTTTATATTATTTTGAACATCAATCAAATCAAACATCCAATCAAAAGCACAGAATCTCACAGTTTGATTGATCTGCCATTTCATCGTTTGTTGCCTGTAAAATCCAAATGAATAAATGCTGTTTTCTTAAAGTGAGATGTGTTTACAGCAGAGTCTGCTAACTGTAGTATAAAGAATGTGAAGTGATGTAAGTCATGGATTGTGTTCAGATTATAGATTTCAGTCTAACCTTCTTAGCCCTGTCCGTTTTGGACGTGTTTAACCGTCTTACTACAATCCGTGGATTAATTCTTTCTGTCTGTTGTAGGGGTTCTTTCAGTGTGAGATAGCAACAGGGTGCCAAACCTACAAATTATATTCTAACTTCTAAAAATTAGAATAAGTTTGATTTTTTTTTTTACCCATTAGTCACGATATAAAAAAAAAAAAACATAAAGCTTATATAGATTAACAATTAATTTGTGTTAAAAGGGCTTACAAATATAAATAGACACCTCTTCACTTACACTGACACTTAATTTTCTACACACTGTTAATGTTGCCCTTGTAAAAATACTAATTGAGTGCAAATACATCTCTATTATCGTTAAGAATGCGATCAGTTTAGTTGCCTTAAAAACACTTAAAATGTTTCATTAAACAATAGCTAATAAACGTCTATCAATAACCAATAATATATATATATTAATATGTTATAAAAATTGATATCTCGGTTTAAACATTAAGGAATTAGAAAGATATTTGATTGTTACTATGTTGCGTCTCATACATTTCCGTACTTTACAGGAGCAGTTTTTTTTATTATTATTATTATTATTTTAAGCTCAAGTTAATATAAGTTAAGTTCTGAGACATTTTTGAACATTTCTGTCAGTCCGTTTTTACATTATTTATATATATTTATTATAGAGCTCAACTGGCACTTTCAAATGATGCAAATCCTGAAAAACTGGGATCAACCATTTTCCACTAGTAATGATATTAGAACAGTTATTAGAACGTTATATGTTAGAGATTTCAGTCTAATTCTCATGTGTAACATACAGCTGTATAAGTGTTCAAATGCTGCAGGGTATTATGCGTTAATCAACTAATATATACTTACCAAGAACAGTTAGTTTGGTCCCTTGTCCAAATTCTGCTTTGGAATAGCTAGTACACAGTGATTTAACTCACAACAGAAACTAATGGATAATATCAAAGGCCTTTTGTACAGAGAACTAATCTTGTGGAGATTACTGAAGGATTTTAGCAGCTTCAGTATCAAGGACAACACCATGGATGGTAATGACACTTCAGTATTAAAGGACTGGAGAGTGGGTAGAATGAAATTATGGGCTAAATAAATAAATAAATACAAATATAATAACCCTTTCAGCTCACAAATTCTGCACAGAGGTTCTAGGCATGTAACAAGTGAGAACCATGCATTGTACACCATAAACTACGTGGGAAAATTCCTTCAGGATGAGGGAATAAAAAGCTGCAGTAAACGCCATTTATCCACAATGCAGTTTTTAAACAACTTACTTACCTAGAACCGTCAGCCTGGTCCCTGGACCAAATTTCAGTTCAGAGAAGCTAGCACAATGACTCAAGGCCTGACATAAACTGAACAAGAATAAAGCGAGTGATGCCTATCAGCACCACCGCCATAGGGGCCCCTCAGACACTTAAGTTTGGGACAGACGCAGCTTCCACATTAACAGCAGAGGGGGGCCTTTAATAAGTCACACCATGAGAAAGACTATAAACATTTGTTTGTACTTTAAACAAACGAACAGACCAATGAACAAATGAATACATTTATTAGATACATAATGTGTACATGAATACATGTTCACAGTGCTGTCTGTGACTCTCGATTGAATATTAAGCTAGAATGTATAGGGAACGAGCGCATACACTTTATGTCCTAAAATCTGTGGACACCTCTATTAAGTAAATTCAGCTACTTTAATTAGCACCAATTACCAATATCAGATTTCAACTGTGTTCATACTGAGTGTATAGGCCTCACTGAACAGGATGATCTGGAGCAGTCACACATGAACCTATGGTGACCATACCCAATGCCAAGCTTTGACTTGAGGGGTATAAATCCCTTCAAGCCCTTGGCTGTGAAGCACTGGAATCGTGTTCTCTGGAATGATGCAGCACCTTCCAATACCACTGGGGTGAGTTGGAATGATGCAGAACTAATCATCCAACATCAGTACCTGACCTCACTAATGCTTCTGTAGCTGAACTCCATCTCAGGCCTCACAACAATGTTCTAACTTCTAGAATAAAAGCTTTCTAAAAAAAGTAGAATTTGTTACTGCAGCAATGTGGGACAAAATACCATTTGATTTTAGAAGAACCTTTGATATGCAGGTGTCTACAAACTTTTGGACAAAGTGTTAACAGTGAGTAAAATCTTTGCAAACACACACACACACACACACACACACACACGTAAGCAAACTTTTACACTGTATATACTGCTAAAAGACAATTACAACACTGAGCTGTACAAAGCATCTCATTGGTTTAAAAAAGCCACAAAGCATTTTTCATACTGTAAATGACACTGGGTGACTGTTTTATGATGAAATAACCAACATACAATTATTACAGTTTTGGAAACATGAAATTTTTTTCATAGTGAAAATACGTATTTAAGCAAGCATAAACTCTCCCTCTAAATAAAATACTGATTTGATAAACAAATCTTCTGATAAATGATACTTTGTAAAATGAAAATACATGACACATTAATGGCACATTTACACTCAGAGCTCTGGTTAAAATGATGTCAATGATGAGTCCTCTTCTGTCACATGTCCAAACAGGAGCTCTCGCTCAGGATCACGCCGGTTTCCTTTACTTTGATATTCGACGCTGTGCACAACAAAACAAGAACTTGAGTATATCAAATAATAATAACAATAATAATAATAATTTTTTAAAAATATACATCCTAATTTTTGTCACTTTCCTTTTATCAATAGATTGACGTTAACATCTCTAGGTGCCCTTTACATATGTAAGTTTCATGAACAACAGACCAACAAAACCAGTCAAAAGGTACTTGAAATAAAACCATTGTGAATGAACATGCACTCAAATTTAAGGATGATGGACTTTTTTCTTGAAAGGTAAGCATGCAGAGGTTCCTTGTCCATTTTTATCTCCACTGACCATTTGTTTACACTTTGTAGTTCTATAATATGATAGACTTCAGTCCATTTGCTATTTTGCACTGTGTAATTTATTTTAATATTTTCACCCTGTTTTTTAATGGTCAGGACCCCCAGAGAGCAGATATAATTTTGGGGGTAGGTCATTCTCAGCACTGCAGTGACACACTGATCTGCTGGTGGTGTGTTATTTTGTGTTGTGCTTGTATGAGTGGATCAGACACATTAATACTGCTGGAGTTTTTAAAACCCTCAGTGTCCCTGCTACACTGATAATAGTCCAAAAACCAAAATGAATTACAGTGTCCTGTGGGCAGCGTCCAGTGACCACTGACTAGAGGATGATCAACACAAATTGTGCAGCAACGGATGACTTACAACACACCTACAACGTGGAATGAAAAGGTAGGTGTGTGTAATGTGTGTAAATAGTGACAGTGAGTGGACACCATGTTAAAAATCTGTTCTGCTCTGTGGTGGTTCTGGACATTGGGAAAAGGGTGAAGGGAGGCTAAAAGGATGAAGAGCAAAAGTAACAACACTACAGCCCATAATTGTGGACCTACAAAGTGCACATATGTGGTCAGTGGAGTTGATCAATTGGACTATGAGTTTTAAAAAGGTGGCCATTTTAATGTAATGGTCCAAGTTCAATAAAAAAGGGGATCCTAAGGAATAGTAAGGAATTACTGCAATAACATTGTCTTTCATTCACACTTACCCGTCTCCTTATGATGAACAGCACAACTAAGCCATACAGTACACTCTTGATTATGAACATGCCATAGCCCAGCATTGTGGCATTTCCTCCTGCCTTATACTTTTCTAGATGAAGAAAAAAACAGAAACAGCCAGTGAGTCCTTTTCTATACAGCAGTGAGTCATTTTCTGCAAGGACTCTTCTTCATGTTCCACACACCCATGTTACTGACTCCTAGTGGCCTGTCTGTATTAAAGATGATGTGCTAAACCGATATTAAACATGGCTGCCGTTGTGTGCTCACTCACTGTGGAGCATAAAAACTAGTTAATTCAGGGACTACAAAGCAAATAGATTATTTGTCTCACATGAGCTGCAAGTTGTAGAAATATATAATTTGAGCTTATTTATATTTGAACATTTGAAAGAATCCATATAGAGCAGCAGTTTTGGCTCAAAGCATGGTGTGGTTCCAGTAAAGATCTTACCTGCTTTTTCCTCCCCATCAATATCTTAAGAAAGAGAGAGAAAATGAAGGTGTTACCACATATGTATTATTTTGTGTTGGCCAATAAAAACGGCAGCAGCCACAACAAAAATAATAACAATAAAAATACACCAAAATATAATAGGCTTAGACTCTTACATGTAGGTCCAGTTACTTCATTCATAGCATTAATCTCTTCATCAATAGTTTTATCTCCATCAGGCTTGGTGAAGATGACAAAACAAGTGTAAGTTTCTCCTTTAATCCATTTTTTGTATGAGATGCTCAGTCGGCTGGTGATGCTGTACATGCCATCTTCACCCTCGGTAGGGTCTTTGTCTGTGGCAACTCCATGAGTATCAGGTTTTGTTTCATTATTAATTTTCCAGCTCACCTTCACATGGTCAGGGTAAAAGTTTGTAGCCTCACACACTAGGGTCACCTTTTTCTTCGTACACAGCTCCTTGTCAGCAGGCTTTATAATTCTGACTGTGGGCGATGTAATTTTTTTTTCAGGATCTGTAAAAGTAAGCAATGACAAATGTTAATCATTTTTATTTCAGTCGTAGTGGTTAATATATCCTCCTGTTTTTGGACTTTTTACTCAGGCTCTTTGGGGAAAACAAAAGGATGAGAGATAAATGTTTATGTCATTAATCGATTTAATTATGGCGGTGTTGCGTCCAGTCAGCCCATTTCATTTGAGCATCAGTAGTGTGACCGTAATTGCTGGATCCATGGCTTCTAATGCCATGCCTGTTCTTGTGTCTCACAGTCACTTTTAAAGCTTGGTATTTTGACGAATAATACTTGAGTTATGTTGTTTTAATACTTACAAAGGGATTCTCTGCCTTGGACCACATTGTACAGGACCAGTGCTTCACCTCATCTTTCACATCAATTCTTTCACAGTTTTTTACAGCATTTTACTCATTACTGATTTGTTACATGAGTTCCTTTTAAAATCCCAGGCTCTCAAAACATTTAAGAGGTAACAAGCAACGCAAACACCACTGTAATATTTAATCACCCATATGATTAAAATGGCTTTGGAAAAGAAGTGTAGAAACAGACAATGAAATGTAATGTAAATATAGGTCCATGTTAACTTTTGTTTTTATATCCATTTTCCCTTTTATAACAGGGATACTCTCCTGGTTACAATAAGAAAAGTAATGATATTTAAATTAATAATTTGAGATATTTTTACCATTTCACACACATTTTTAAATTTTAAATGAATGTAATTATAATGACATGTGCACACACTTTTTAATTTCAGACTGGTTATTACTTGATAATAACTTAATAAATATGAATATGAATAAATAATTATAATCATTATTTTAAAACATATAGAAAGTTGCAGTCTGAATTACAGCGTACCAAAGGCATAACAATGCTCATTAATTTCAGTTAGCTTTTATTAGCACATCAAAGTTTCAATATTATCTTTCTATAACCATTAATCTGATAACACACTGGTGTGCTGAGCTCAACAGCTTAACAGCAGGAAAACCACAAGCTTCTCTCACTGAAACAAAAATTATCGTTTATATGTTATTGTCAGCCTAGATATCCTCCTAGCTGATACTCTTATACAGATACATGCATCCTCTGTTATTCGTGTTATTATGTGATATGCATGTGTGCCACGCTCTCCTAGCAGCTATTTTGAATGCATAATCAAATATTCATAAATAAATATACTCTCAACCACATCACAGTTTTCAAAGCAATGCCATATTCTGAAAACATCTCTATAAAACACTGCAAGGTAAAAATAAGTGCTGTACTATAGTGTGAGGTTTCTTTGTTTGTATTACTATATATTTTCCAAACATACAAAGTATATCAGGATACTTATATAAATGTGATTCTAACAACAGTTATTTAAACTGATAAACTCAGTCTTACCAAGAACAGTGAGTTTGGTTCCTTGAGCGAAGTAAGCAGGCTGAGTGTTCACACAGTACAACAGCAACAGTAAAACATTCTACTCATATGTGTACACCATATATTTGCCTTCTTCTTTAAAGTTTCCTTTTTTTGGAGATACATTTTCAATTTGGAAAGAAACTGGAACTATTAGAAGAATTAAACCACTAATCTAACTTGTTATTTTATCTGCTATAATGCTGGAGAATGTATAGAGATACAGCATTCATATTGTTTGTCCCTGTAAATTAATAACTTAACAAAAGAAGACTGTAAAAGCTTTGCTTCAATATCATTCCTTAATAAACAGCAGAACCCATAATCTCCATGACTTAATGAAGAAGTAGCACCACTCCTTTGAGAACAATGGGGCTCATATAATGTGCAATACATAAACAATAAAACTAGAGTAGGGTCAATTTTTAGACAACAGCAAGATATTAAGGAAAACATATTTTTTACTAAACCTTCAGCAGTAATGGATGAGGAAATTCTTACCTAAGACTGTAAGTCGAGTACCAGGACCAAACACTGCTTTATCATTGAGGCACAGAGTGCAATCACTCTACATAATTATAGTCATCTCAACATCTAATATTACTGTTTACCAACATGTAGCCAGTATCTAAGGCTGCTACTTCATATCATTCTAGCAAAGCAACAGAATTATACAGTACTGAATGACAAAATGATGCACTTCACACATTCCAGTTTTTACATTTAAAAAAATCACCATCATTTTCTCTAGAATTGCCAACATGTGGCTAGATTGACAAAGAAGGAAATGACATGGACATCTAATGCTGCCACTTGTTATTTTCTTAAATAACATTACTTTTCTTACCTGTCACAGTGAGTTTGGTGCCACTACCAAAATAAGCTGGTTCATAGCTGTTCACACTGATTCTAGGCTACAGAGTAAACCTTTACTATACTTGTTAGCTCACGCTCAACATGCAGAAATCAAGAACTCCAAGTAATCATTTTGAAAGTATTAATATGGATTATAACTTGAATGCCACAGTCTGTAAGACACAACTGAACCTATCATAAACACTGGAGCCTTTACCCATCAAGTTATCAACCCAGGCTGTATTGCAAGATGTTTATATTTCACAGTTACACAAAATAATACAAACAATGTCCCCAACAGCTGGTTATAACCAATAAGGAACATAACATTTCTTACCTAGCACTGTTAACTTTGTCCCTCCACCAAAGTAAGCCTGAAGTCCACTAGAGGCACAGCACACATGTTCACTAATAAAATCCCCCAGCTAGCATGTGCCATAATTCATATCTACATTATACATTTATCTTCTCTATATTTTGCCTTATGCTCCATGAGTTTGGTTTGCAATGTCTGTGACACCAACTCTTTAAGGAGACCTCTCATTATATATTAATATGGATTTAAATCTCTTTTTAAATATATCTCAAATGTTTGCATGAAACATCAGAAAAAACTTGGAAGAAAATTTACTTTTTAGTATCAAACATTCTTAAATTCTTTAAATTCTCACCTATTACTGTGAGTTTAGTTCCTCCACCAAAGTATGCTGGTTCACTGTAGTCACACTGGTACAAGGCTATTTACATTACCTTCAGTTATCTATATCAACTACCCAATACAGGTACAATGAATGGTTCCCATAAATGCTGAATTCAAAATTCCAACACATATAAGTGCAATAAAAATCTACTCAGACTCTTTACCAAGGCAAAATATTTTGAGAAAATTATCTCAGATAATTTGATACACAAGGTTTATGTAAATTATTCAATTACACAATGAATTCTGAATACCCATTATGAGTCACAAGTCTATTTATGCTCTCAACTGACTTCTACTGATTAAAAACATGACATTTCTTACCAAGCACTGTTAACTTTGTCCCTCCACCGAAGTAAGCCTGAAATCCACCAGTGGCACAGCACACAAGTTCACTAATAAAATGTCTCAGCCTGCATGTGCTGTAATCCATATCAACTTTATACATTTATTCTCTCTATATTTTGCCTTATGCTCTATGACTTTTGTCTTATGCCCTATGACTTATTTATTTATAATATCTAAAATGTCTCAGACATGATTTCTTATGGGTTGTGCTGGCTAAATAGGAGATAAATCATAATTCAACAACTTTAAAATATACTTCATTTTAATCAAGGCATCAGACATGGTCCACTATTGAAAGTCAAGATCATTTCTTACCTAGTACTGTTAACTTTGTTCCACCACCAAAGTAAGCTTGAGTGTATCCAGAGACACACCATACAAGTTCAGTAATACAATCCCCCAGCCAACATGTGCCAAAATCCATATTTTTTTCATACGTTTATATTTTTTAAAGATGTTTAATATGACTCCAACACCAAATCTATAAAGTGTCCTCAGTCCAGAATCAATATAGATTACAATGGCTTTTCATATCTATTTAAACAATATCTCGTATAATTAAAGACCTTGCATGTAGCACTGGAACCTGGATGAAACTGTAATCTTCAATATCACACATTCTAAAAACTGATTTTATACTTTCTTACCTATTACTGTGAGTTTTGTTCCTTCACCAAAGTATGCTGGTTGGTTGGTGTCACATTGACACAAAGCTACTGACATAACCTCCACTGATCTATAGTAGCTACCAAAACAGGTCCCATAAATGCTAAAATTATATTTCTTACTCATAGGTACAGTAAAAATCAACCCAGACCATACTGCAAAACAATACTATTTTGAAAAACAGTTAACTGTTAAAACATGCATCGTTTATGGCTTCTATACAATTACACAATGCATCACAAATTTCTAAAGCAATATATTCAAGTAAAGAACATAATCTTACCAAGCACTGTTAACTTTGTCCCTCCACCGAAGTAAGCCTGACCACCCCCAGAGACACAGCACACAAGTGCAGTAATCATATTACACAGCTAGCATGAGCTTTAACCCATAAAACTTCATATTTTGCCTAGTGCATTGTTGTTGTGTTTATGATATGCTTAATCATAAGTCTATAGCATGTCTATAATGATTGAAGGAATTAATTTTTTTAGAATCCAATTTTAAAGAATCTGTCTTGGCCAAAAAAAAGACATCTGTTCCAGGCTCCTTTACAAGAATCTCATATTCAAAAGTCCTTGAATGAAGCATTAGAAATAACTCTTCTTTTAAACTGTATTTAAAAAAGGTATTATAAAAATTAAAAACAACAACAAAAATGATCCTACATTTCCTTACCTATTATTGTGAGTTTAGTTCCTCCTCCAAAGTAAGCAGGCTTGTATTCTCACACTGAATCTATACTGCTGATAAACTACATTTGAGCTATACTATTCAAAAATATTGTTCAAAAATAACTAACTCAAAAGAATAATAATGCTCTTCATTGCTCTGAGGTAATTTTATCCAACAGGCTATAGAAGTAGTTTTTTCTTACCTAGAACAGTGAGTTTGGTGCCACTGCCAAAGTAAGCAGGGTTGTAGTTGTTCACACTGATTAAATGCTACAGAGAAAACCTGCACTCTTCTCTATGTCTGATCTTCTAGACATGATCAACATTCAAATATCAAGAGCAATGACCAAACATTTTGAAGGATGATAAAATGAGTAATGTATAGTTACTTCTATAATAGCTTCCATCTTGTATAATTGGCCATCATACATTTTCTGAGAAAACCGAACCTATTAGATAACATATTACTCAGGAACATGTAAAAAGGCTTAAGGAATACAAAGATCCCATAAACTTAGAGTTTCTTACCAAGGACTGTTAACTTTGTCCCTCCACCGAAGTAAGCATTATTTGCTCCAGAGACACAGCATGCAAGTGCACTAATCTAATCAAATCACTCAACCAGCATCTGTTACAGTCCCTACAACCCTATAATACTACCTTAAGAGTCATGGGTTTAATTTTTTGGTAACTATCATGTCTATATGTCTGTAATTTCTTGCAGTTCTCAGGCTGTGATCTCAGTGCGGCCCTTGCTCAATAATGCCAACTGGAAATAAAATCTTGTTCTAAAAAATAGCCAATCCATTCCAGCCCATTCAGCATGTATCTCAAGCTAATAAATGTTCATCAGAATAGCATGAATCAATTTAAAACATTCTATAAAAAGAAAAAATACAATAACAAAACCTCACCTATTACTGTGAGTTTAGTTCCTCCACCAAAGTATGCAGGATCGTAGTTGTCACACTGACACAAAGCTACTGATAAAACCCTTAGCTAAACTATGGAAACTATACCAAACCATTACAGTGATACTGTTGTAGCATTTTCACATTACCAAACATGATAACAGCCATTATATCAAGATTTTATTATAGTAACTTTTATGCCATTGTTATCATATTATCACATGCCAGTTATTTTCCATAAAGACAGACTGGCTGAGCAAAAGAAAAAGCCATTGTCCCTGTTTGCTGTAAAGCAGTTCTACAAATTACAGGCCATGAATTGGATTTTTTTCTTACCTAGAACAGTGAGTTTGGTGCCTGCTCCGAAATATGCTGGAGTATTGAAGCACAGAGTTTCAAAGCTGTACCCTAAATGTCTACCCTACAGCTTAGTGTAAACCATTGCATTGATTTATCATTTCATTCACCTGCCTTTCAAGCAAATGTTGCTCTAAATTAAACACAAGCAAACCAATCAATAAACAGCATTTTTTGAGTGTTTTGAAATGCCTTACCAAGAATGGTTAGTTTTGTTCCTTGACCAAAATGAGCAGGCCAGTTTCCAGAGGCACAGCTGTAGTCCTCATTGAGAAAACAATTGGGTTTGCATGGTCTTTACACTATCAGACCATCAAAATATATTTGAGCATTACATTTTAGGAAATATGTTTTGCCTGAATTCTCTAGATTCATGAATTACCTGTCCAAATGTCAAGGACCCTTTAATATGACATTTCCTTCTATTTCTTACATATTACAAGTAAAGCATTACTTACCAAGAACAGTCAATTTGGTGCCACTGCCGAAATAGGCTTCATAATTGCCACAGCACTGAGCCACCATTTCAAAAAGTGAGTCTAGACTAGTGCTGAAGTAGCTAACCATTATTTACAGAATGAATGCACTTAGCCTATTACATTAATTAAAGCACATATGTCTCACCAACATTATTTTAAGCCAAGAAAGCCTTCTTACCTATAACGGTTAGTTTTGTTCCATCTCCAAAGTATGCTTGATAACCAGAGTCACAGCATGGGTGCATTAACTAAATTCCTACATCTAAAATCAACCCCCATCAAACCTGACATTTCACATGCACTTGCTTCATCTCTTCCACTTCAACTTTTTCTCAGTTGGAATACATCTATAAAATAGGTCTGAAACACTGCTACTCAGATTTATGAGAATACTAACTTAAATAAAAAAAAGTGTTTACTGCATGATGACCCACATAGAGAAGAATACAATATTTTATCAGAATTTTTAAGGAAGAGAATGCTCACCTAAAACTGTCAGCTTTGTTCCAGCTCCAAAGTATGCTGGATTGCCATAGTCACAGCATGAGTTCATTCACTAATTTCCCAGTACAATTTATTGATAAACTCAGAAACTGGGAAAGTTCAATTTTCTTATACAATTACATTAAGACTTTATAAAGAAAAGTTTTTCTCCTTTCTGTTCCAGCTGAGTAAGAATGCACTTTAGACCAAAACTAATTAAGCAAAACTTGTGATTAAATGAGATATTACAGCAATATACAATGCTGAATTGTCCACAATAACCTTATTTTTCATCATCAGTAAAATTTTTCAGTAGTGCCAACATCATATTAAGAACCACAACATTCTTACCTAAAACTGTCAGTTTGGTTCCAGCTCCAAAGTAAGCTTGGTAAGCGTTGTCACAGTATGAGTCCATGAACTAATTTCCTAATGCTCTGTTACTTAAATCATGAATCTGATACAGAATTTCAAATTCCTTTAGAATTCATAAATAAAGTCTATGGCTGAAGGTACGCTTACACTTACATATTCCTAACGCTCTGAAGATATAATGATACATGAACGTTTAATAGGTTACAAGCTATAAGTTAATGTCTGAATTAAGTGAACTTACCTAAAACTGTCAGTTTGGTTCCAGCTCCAAAGTATGCTGGATTAGCAGAGTCACAGCATTCACTTGTCAACACATTTCACAGACCTGTCCCTCACTCTAATCTTATGAGTGTGTTATCAAACACCAAACCTATTTTATGTAACTTCAAGATTTACATCTTTCATAATGAATATCTACATTCTATTTTATTTTTACATAATAGAAATGCAGTATCATAGAATCCGCCAGGCCATTTTTGCAAGATACAAGGGACAACTGAATTTATCACACTTACCTAAAACTGTCAGCTTTGTTCCAGCTCCAAAGTAAGCTTCGCGATTGTCACAGTAAAAGAGTATGGCCTAATTTCCCAGATCTCTCTAATACTAAGCTTTGAACCTGATATCAAGATCAAACCCATGTACTGTGACTAGATTAATTATTGTAAGTAGAAAAACCCTTCCAGTTCTACAATGTTCAAATTAATATTTCATAATCATAGATGCAAACAAGGAAAGTTTATGAATATATGAGCTAACTTTAAAAATAAATAAACTTACCTAAAACAGTCAGTTTTGTTCCAGCTCCAAAGTAAGCTTGATCACGATTATCACAGTATGAACGATTAGACTAATTTGCCGGATCTTTCTAATGCTAATACAAAGAACCTCGAATTTTAAGCTATTTTGCCATTCACGAGGAAAAGTTGCACTTTAATTCAGACTTCAAAAAATTAATTAACTGCAAATTTTAATTCAGAAATCTTTGAACTTACCTAAAACTGTCAGTTTAGTTCCAGCTCCAAAGTATGCTCGATCAGTAGAGTCACAGTATGAGAGCAGGAGCTAATTTCCATATCTCTCTAATACTAATCTTATACACCTGACATTGAATTTGAAATTATTTGCTGTAAATTTAAAATGGAAAACTACCGTCACTTTTGTAATGAAACCGCTGTTTCAGCATACGAATCAGAATCGTAACGCTTAACCTGTATAAGATCACAAGCTACAAGTTGACATTTGATTCAAGTGAACTTACCTAAAACGGTCAGTTTTGTTCCAGCTCCAAAGTAAGCTTGACCAACGTTGTCACAGTATGAAAGTGTGGGCTATTTTCTGAGATCCTGCTAATGCTAGTCACAATCCAGGTTCAAACCAAACTTGAGCATCAATCACTTTAACATTCATGCCATAAAACATTCTTACCTAAAACTGTAAGTTTGGTTCCAGCTCCAAAGTATGCAGGATAATTGTTTTCACAGTAAGAACCCATGATCTCAATTCCCAGATTAGTCTAATTCTGATCTAATGAGCCTAATATCAAATTTCCAACCCAGTTTTTAACAAATGATTAGGAAAGCTCCACAATTCTGTTAGAATTCAGTGAAAATATACTTTGGATTAGAAAATTCAGAACTCAGATGAACTCAGATGTTTAATGGCTAGAAGATCAGAACCAGGTGAACTTACCTAAAACGGTCAGTTTAGTTCCAGCTCCAAAGTAAGCTTGGGCAGCGTTGGCACAGTATAAGTGTATGGACTAATTTCCCAGATCTCTATGCCCAATACATTTCAATCTCTTTTAGAGTAAATCTCAGGACCCATTTCATTCACCAAGAGAAACAACCCACATTCCAACTTTTTGGAAATGAAAGTTCGGAAATGAAAATTTTATATATTAACCAAGGCAAATTTACAAATTGAACATTTGAGTCATATGAACTTACCTAAAACGGTCAGCTTTGTTCCTGCTCCAAAGTAAGCTTGACTGCCAGTGTCACATTGGAAACTTATGCTTCAAAATAGGCCTCAGTTCTCTTGGTAATCCAACAAAAACAAGGAAATTTGAGTCTTATCCAAGAGATCCAGATAAATTCTTATCCAGGATAATGTTCATTTTAAAAGCATGAGGACACGGAACTTATAGTAAAGCCCCATTACAGAAATGATGAACATGACCAGTGTAGCTGCAATCAGCATACAACAGTTTGTGTTCACATGACTGAAAAATGTATCGCTTAATCAACATGAGAAATAAAATAGGTAAAACACATAAATCAAAATATGAATCAGTGTTAAGTTGGGAAGTTTCATTCAAAGTGGAATGGCATGTAGTCTCCAGTTCTCTGATGCTCAGGCACTGTTAGTAAATGGCAGGAGGTTTTTGTACAGCGACTCTATGGAAATGTATCATCGTGCCCCCCCTGTCCCCACGGTGCTAAAGCATTATACAAAAACAAAAACACTTTTTCTGCCTTTCACCTCTCCTCCCCGCACCTCGCCTTATCTTCATTTTCCATCATTTTTTGCATACTTGTTTAATTATGTCAGGTGCCTTGAAGACTGTAATCTAAACTGAATGTTTCTATTTCGGTGACTACTGAGAAATTGGGCAGGTGTTTAAGAAAATGTTTGACATGCCAGCCCAAAAAAAGTGCATGGCTTATAAGAACCCCGCCCATATCCTTCTGCAGCGATCATCAAAGTGAGGAGCGGTTACAGTATCGGCAACATCCACCCTCACTACACCAGGAGATGGAGACACAAAAGACTTACATAAAAGAAAAAAATTTTGGTACTGTCCTTGTAAATGGCTATTTTTATTGCCCTATTCATCATCAAATTATTAGTACCACTCCAGCCGGGACTATATTATGTATATAGTACAAAACAAGGCAATCAGAAATACTTCAGAATATACAGATTATTATTTTATTTTATTTATTAATTTATTAATTTATTGACACCACTGATTGATTTTTCACTACCTGTATAGATTTGGGAGTGGACAGTGCAGTTAGAAACTTTACCGTTTATACCTACCATACTGATTACTTTATCTCAGAACCATGAATATAATTCCAGTGAAATTCATTCATTCATTTTCGGTTACTGTTTTCACCCTGTTGATAAAGAGCCTAATGGCAAGGCACAGGGCAGAAACACTCTAGACATCATACCAGTCCATCACAGGGCATCACACACTCACACAGTAATTCCTATGATATGTGCTTTTATAAATATTAACTACTACTGAAAAAATAGTCAAATTAGTTAGTCATATGAACACATGAGTAACAACTCCACTTAGCACCTTAGTCATACCTAAAAATATCAATCTATATAATAATCTTCTATCAATCAGGTATTGCAGTAAAAAAAATAAATTATATCATTATATCATGATGATATCATATCAAAATTTGAATAAATCATGGTATAAGGGTAGTAGTCAAAAATCCCATGTGATTTTCAGTCTTCTAAATAAGACTGAAAACTAGATGCCTACATCACCCAGAATGCATTATCGGAATAAACCCCGCCTCCCTCCTGGAGTAGGGTCAACTGTATTTTAGGCAGCACTTCTTGTAATACTAATGAAACATCTTTATTTCAAACCTTGAGTTTTTCTCAAGAATGTACAGGAATAAAAGACAGTCGTTATGTCACACAGAGGAAAGACAATGAAAGAGGCAAGTGAGTTATAACACAAAATAGGACATGAACACAACGTTGATGTAATGACAAAAAATGCTCAAAACACTTTAGCGAGAAGATTTCAATTAGTTCTTGTTGCGAGTGTTATTTAAAGTCTAAGCACCAGCTATGTGAAAGTGTCAAACAAATAAATACAGTGGAATTTGAGTTCCTAACTTGTGTTCATTGATAGTCAGAAAACATGTTATTTCTTACTAATTCAAGGAATAAGGTTTAAAAGATTGTTGGTCCCCCCCAGTGTTCAGAAACTCTAATAGGCGTCTTGCCTGTGACGTAGATGGTGGACAACAACTCTAGAAGCTGCACTTTATTTAATGCACAATGACGAAAAGGTGTGTTGTTTTTGGCTGCAATCATTCAATGTACAGTGGGACATCTGTGAACAAATGGCCCAAAGATCCCAAAATATCCAGAAAATGGACTAAATTTGTCAACTTAAAACGGGCACTTTGGAAAGGACCATCCGCTCACTCCGTTATCTGTAGCTCATTTCACTGGCGCTTTTCCAACAATATGGGCATGTAAGGACACCAACGAAAGGTGTTCAAGAGCCTCTGTAACATGGAGGTAAACAGGGTAAGGACACTTACTTCGCCTGTTTTAGTTGGTGTTAGTTAACGTTAGCTTGACTCGCTAAACCCGGTGGCTCAGATTATACTCGGCTACGTAGCTGCATTACGGAGGTTTATAGTGTCGGAGGAATTCGAGTTCGACTTCGATCACATTTACAAGAATAACGGTACCTCTAAATTTGAGTTTAGCTTATTGCTAGGCTATTGTCATGAATAATGTTGGTTATTTAGCTAGATACTGTCATAACAGTCAGTCATAACGGTGTTTTACCGCGGCGTTGTTCAGCTGTTGTCCACCAGTGACGTCACGGTTGCGTTGAAGAATTTCCGTAGCGAGCTCGGGTTTTTCCGTCAATTTAATAAAATTGTCAGTTTTAAAGCAAATTAAGCTGCTGTTTTCATTTTAATTCATACTTATATATGTCAGTAACTAAAATGATGTGAAATCAGTGTGATTCATGGAGGTCCATTAAGTGATGCTTAGCCTATAAGTAAGGTAAATAGGTTAAGTAATTGTCAGTAAGTTTCTTATTCAAATATTTCTTTCCACTCAAAATTGTGCACTTACAATGTAACTGGAACTGAAAATCGTCACATTTAAGGTGGGAAAGAAACCTCAACAAAAATGTAAAGCTTTGTGATTTCTTGACCAGGGAATTCAGACTGGAGCTTCTAACCATGTCAGCAGGAACACCTTACAGACTGTGCTGAGGTAGGATGCAACTCTAATATCATTAATAACTCCTAAGCATTGCTAACAAAAGTGCTTTAGCTATTCAAAAGATGTGTTTGCATTATTAACTCCGGACGGTGAGCAGGAAAGTACTTTCTCCTCCCCTAACATCCACACAGATAGCAGATATATTTTGGGCCAATTCTGTCTTGCTACACTAACCAAGACAGGCGAGACAGGGAACAATTTCGATTGCGGGAAAACGCTGTTCTCTGGTTTATTCACATTCAGAATCTCCACATATTTTATGTGTAGATGTAATGGCATGTTTGAGGAACAAAAACAACTGTTTATAGGTGGCTGGAATTTAACTTGTCTGTAAATTTTATTCACTGTTTGAAATACCACAGAAACTCATTGGTAACTCGAGTTGTTTTGTAGCACTTTCGATAACGCAGTTAGTTATCTCATGAATTTGAAGACATTTCTGCCCTAAGTGATCTGAAACAGTAGGAGAAGTCAATATTGAACACATATGGAGCAGGAATAGAGCAATAGAAGTTTTATTTTCTTTTCTTTTTTAATTGTATTCAATAAAGTTTCATTGTCCTTTAATAATTTGTCATCTTCTGAAGACTAAAATAAGTGTTTTATAGATATATCTTTTAATTAAAGTATATGTAACCTTTGGGTCACTGTTGAAAAAGCCATTTGTACTCACTGGGAGTAATTCCATTGCATATAATTACTGGCAAATATAGTGTAAAAACGGTGTAATCACAGGAAAAGCCCCACCCAGTGGATACCTAAACACACCACAAGCTGAGAGCGTCTTCACTGAAGAATGAAATTATGAGGATGGTGGATTACCAAAAACAGCATTACAAACACCATCCTTGAACACCAAAAAAACCCCAAATGAAATGTTCAGACTGTGTAACACAACTACACAATGCAAAATTAAAATTAATAACTACATACAACAGATAGCAATAATAAAATGCCACATTCATTGGCTTAGAACAGGCAAAGAGTTCCTATCTAGCCCACTTTCTAAACTAAATTATTTACTCAATATATAAGATATATTCAATGGGAAAGATGTGTCAAAAAGTCACTGGTATACAGCTTTATCAGCTCAGGGTTATGGATTCAGTTTTCACCTAAAATCACTCTCTGTGAGGAATGTGTTCTCTCTGTATCTGTGTGAGTTTCATTATGATGCTTCCATAGCGTTTCCAAATACAAACCACATTTCCAGAATATACAGAAATCTGTCATTTGTTCATTCACTTGGACCTTTATTTAACAGAGAAAACGACAAAGAAAACCAGATAAACTTAATTCTACTTGTTAAAAATGAACAAATTTAGAAACTGAGGCCTGTAACACATTCCATAAACACACTTTAACTATCTGTTAAAACAAAGTTTCTAGTGAAGTAATAAATACTATTTCAGATTTATTACAGTTTCGGAAAATGTCCCAACATTTCTGAAAATTGGGTTTGTAAAAATAGTGGTTGAATTTGGAGAGGCGATATTTTCTGCAAGGAATTGCGATTGTTTGTTTAAACTGTATGTTTTTTACTGGCTGATGTGAAAAGGAAGGCTCTTCTATCAAAATCAGAGTCCATCAAAAAACACTAGAAGATGAACATGCTCTGATTTCTTGTCTCACGAGACTATGCTCTACCAGTTTTTTTTTTTTAATGTAAATCACAATCAGAAAACCCATCAAGCACTCATTCTCACTAAAATCTCAGTGTAATGAATATACAATTCGGAGCACTGGAAGTTCAGCATTATTTATTTGATTAACTCAGAGGACGTTAAACAATGTATTAAATAATGTTTTATGAAAACTGAAAAAGGCCCCTGAAAATACACGTGTGTATATATATTAGTGTGTATCTCTCTGTCTGTCCGTTTTATATACACCCTGAACACAGTATACAGTATAAAATCTTCTTGTAATAATAATAATAATAATAATAAAAATAATACAAAAATAATAATAGTAATTATTATTAAAATTATAATGATAATACATCATAAGCCTTGATATTCCACTGAGTTTTTAGTTACTGTAATATAGTTCCTACATTCATCCTGCAGAGGTCAGCATATGATCTTTAATCCACTGTATGCTGCTGTAAATACGTCATATCAAACTGAACTGCTCAGCTTAAAGGACTAATATGTTCACTGGGAGCAGAGGTGTGTGTGTGAAACTGACGTACAGCTTGCGTGAATGTTGTTTACACTAGGAAATGAATCTCAGCTTGCCCGTGACTATGACTGCGAGTGCCCCTTATTGCGCTCTCTCTCTCAGGAGGGGAATGTTGAGGTTATTGTTCAGATGTATAGCTCAGATAGGACACTGTGCCCTACTAGATGCACAGAAGTACACAGCTGAGTCTTCAGGCTCCAGCTTCTTTATCTGCAGCTCTGAGTGCATCACCTCAGGACGGGCAAGGTAGTATTTACTCTCATTAAATGGTTTATTTATTTGAAATACTCCTTTTCCAGCCGATACAGCAATGAGGTCCATTTTACCCAAACTCTGCTGCCTGTACCAGTATATATAGTAATAGCTACTGTCATCATGTTCACATGTTGCATTCCCTGATTCTCCATGGTTCTTAATGAGTAAAGCAGGATGCTGGGTTATCAATAATCCAGCTGATGATTCTGTTGGAGGAAAGACAAAATTATTCTTCGCTAGTTGTAGTATTAAAGATCTGTAGTTGAATGCACACATCACAATGAGTTTTTAATTGATAACTCTTTCTAAGTAACAATTTCTTACTCATAATTAAAACCCACGTGAAACCAAAACACAACGGATTCATGATGTGGAGAAGACTGAGTCTCTCTCTCTCTCTCTGGCTTTTCTGCCACTTTCTCATTGCTTAACAGGAAATTGCATCACTGAACTTGAACATCAACAGCTAGCATACACTTTTGTCAGAGTTTGTCATTGTTAAATACAACACGCCTCCTTATCTGCACCCATCACTCAGGGTACTGTGGGGATATAAATAGGCCTATAGTGATTATTTAATGCTTTATACTGCAAGGATTTAGATGTGTATGTTGGAGACTGAGGTCTAAAAACCTGAAAGGAAAAAACTTGTTGCTTTGGGGGATTACCCTCTCTGTTTTGTAGAGTTATTATAATAAGCTTTAAATTAATTTCTGTACTCAGACCTTTTCTCTGCTTGGAGGACACCTGTAAGGTATTAACCACAACTTTAGATGTACATCACCTTCTACTCTAGTGGATGTGTCAAGGTTTATGTTTTACTGTTAAATTGCTATGAGTTACTGTGCTACTTGAAGCACAGAAATATAAGGCAGAGTCTAAATCCTCCAGCGTCTGTATCTGCAGGGCTCCTTTCGTCACCTCTGGCCGAGTCATATTATATTTATCGCCTTCATCAAATGGTGGCTCAGGTTTTGCACTTTTTGGAGCACCAGAAAATGCCAACAATTCCAGATCCTGTTTGGTACTTCTTTGCCTGTACCAGGACATATAGTAATGGTCAGTTTTGTCGTGCTCACAGTGCATTGTCACTGACGAACTCTGGTTGGCAAATAACCATTTGGGGTTCTGAACAATGTTGAGTCCATTGGCTGTGTCTGTGGATAAAAGTGTAAAATGTTAACAATTGTATTACACTGAAAATAAAATAATTCAGAATATTTGGCTGTTGATAGACAGGTGTAACCTAGTTTAAAAATAAAAAAATAATAAATCGCACTTACTTATTATTGTCAGAATGAAAGCTATAGTGATAAAGAGAAATTCCATTCTAACAGACACTGCATTAAACACTTTTATTAAGGTTGTTTCCTGAAACACAAAGAGCATATCAACTTTCTTCTGGTTATCAGGGATCCACCCAGACTAGTGAGGGGCGGCCCAAACAGTCATGTCTGAATCTAAGCTTCGGTGTTGACATGAGTAGTAGGACATCATTGAATATTGTCTAAAAATGGTTAATTATTTAAAAATTAGAAAGGCACATTAAAACTATTGCAGCTCTCTAAATGTAAAATTACTGCGTCGGTATTCTGTCACACTTTCTGAACGAGTAAGACATTGACACGAGCCAAAATTGTTGTTTTAATAGAGCTTTAAATAAATAAAAATCTATAAAATCGAGAGTAACCAATTTTAAGAGAAAAGCAGTGCAATCTCTTCATTTCAAATGATTTATTGTAAAATAACCATAAAGCTGTGATGAACTGGCCCAGCGATTCCAGGTAGATTCAAGACCCACCATGACCCTGAACAGGATGAAGAGCTTACAGAAAAGGAATCAATAAATGAATAATAACAATAATAAAGAATAATCATCTGCACTGTTAGAAAAATTGTACACTCAATATTCCGTACCTTTAGTTGAAGAACATATTTGTACCATATTCTATATTAATTGTATAATTAAACTTGTGTTGATTTCATATGCCCAATATCTGTATCTATGAAAGCTGGCTTTTAATAAAGTATTTCCAGTGATTTTTGTCAGACAGCAGGTGTCTCATGATGCCTCTTGTAGAACTCAACCTCAGTAACCTTGAAAAACTGATCACTTTAAAGAGTAGAGAGTAACCAAACAACATTAAAGGACAATAACTACTAATAAAAAAGCAAACAAGTGATTATTTACATATTTATCCTTTACATTTGTCAACACAGGATGAGGAATCAAAATACTGTGTTCTCCCTGAATGCAACATTTACTCCTCATAGAGGCAGCACTGTTTAAACAACTCTTAGTACCATGTCTAGTGCCAGACCTGTAGGTGTCAGTATAACAGCTGTTTCTTAACATCAAAGAGAATCATTGGAGAACAACTGTTCCCACGGTGCTGCAGGCCTCAAATTAAAAAGGAGTGAATATTTGAAAAAAAAAAAAAAAAAAATAAATAAAAATACCCTTGTCATTGTAGTCTATTCAATTGAATATAGGTTGAAAAGGATTTGCAAATCATTGTATTCTGTTTTTATTTATGTTTTACACAACGTCCCAACTTCATTGGAATTGGGGTTGTACATGGGACACCTGCGATGTATTAACCACAAGTCCAGGTGTGCTTAACCCTTATATTGCCCTGCTGTAGGTGATGTAGTGAGGTTAATGTCTTACTGTTACATTGCTCTAAGTTACTGTGCCATACTTGAAGCACAGAAATATAAAGCGGAGTCAGAAGCCTCCATCTTCTTAATCTGCAAGGCTCCCTTTTTAATCTCTGGCCGTGTCATAGTATATTTATCAGCTTTATCAAACGGGGGTTCAATGTTTGCATTATTTTGGGCAAAAGAAAATGCTATAAATTCCAGGTCTTGTTTGCCTTCTCTTTGTCTGTACCAGAACATCCTGTAGTGGTCAGCTTGATCATGCTCACAGTGCAGCGTCATGGATGAATTCTGGCTGGCAAATAGCTTTTGAGGGGTTTGAACAATGTTGACTCCGTTGGATGTGTCTGTGTTGGATAAAGTTTTACAATGTTAAAAATGTCCAAATAAAACTGTACTAGATTTACTTTGCCTTCAAAACAAATGCAAAACTGTATCTATACAATTAATAAATTAAACTTACATATTGTAATAAGAAAGGCTAAAGAAATAAACAGAACTTCCATTCTCTCCTTCACAGCACTGAGCACTGACAGGAAGGTCTTATTAAGAAAACAGAGCTTTTCTTTCCACAAAACTATATATATCTGCAGGACGAAGACCAGCACATGGGAGGGACAGCAGGCAGGAGACCAGCATGTGGGAGGGACATACACAGTACGTAGATGTAAACCATAAAGTGGGAGGTCATGGTGTGGGTTAGGGAAAGGTTTAGTGTTAAGTTGTCCCTCCCACTTGGAGCTATACCTCCAGCCTTCTCCTTCTTTCTGGGTGTCAGGATAATGAGGGCCATCTTAAACAGTTATGACAGAGAATATAAATATGAAATGTTACCAAAGCTTTTCAGTCAGTTTCAGACAGCAGGTGTCTCCTTTGGCTTCTTGTTTGACTGAACCCAATGCTTACATCACTGTGACTAGCTGCACAGTAATAGATGCCACTTTCCTGGACTTTCAGGTCTGAAACCTGTAAACTGAACCTGTTCTCGTCTGTGGAAAGGTTTGCACTGAATTTCTCAGTGCTCTTCTCATATTTCTTAATTAGGAACTCCACTGGTGCTCCATAACGGACTTGCCTGTACCATGCCATTGTGTAGCTGCTCATACGAGACTCTGAAAGCAGGCTGCAGTGAAAGGTAATATTTTTCCCTTCAAGAGCTGTCATAAAGGCTTCAGACTGGATAATTTGTTGAGTAAAAGCCTCAGCTGTGGGGGGAAAAAAACGGTTTAGCAAACAGTTGGAGCATCTGTACACAGATTAAAATACAACTGACATCCATTATTAGACTAATGCTAAAATATACAGCATTTATCCATCACTCAACGTATACCCAGAATCAGCAATGAAAAGACAGCTGTCACCAGCATGTTTTCAGAAGAGGAAGTGGATTGAAGGGTTGTGTCATGCAGACTGATAGATGTTGGGCTTATGATAAATGTCGTATACTGTGCTCAAGGTTGTGAAGAAACTTTATTTGTTGAATTCAGTTGCTGTAAGAGCACCCAATTCATACAAATTCAAGTGAACATTCACAGCTTTTATTCTAGTAGAAACACTTCGGGACACTTTGTAGCAGCTGCTCATGACCTCAGAGCCTCAGTGCTCAATGCCAGGAATGGACAAGAGGAATAAAAAAGATATAGTACATTGTAGGTTTGTATTGCCCTCATGGTGAAGGTTTTATTTCTTTTGGTTCATTAGGCAGATAATTATAAAATCATTTTTTGACCATCATTGCAATTATTATAATTTTTTTTTCACTGGAGCTGTTTGAGATATGTTTTATTCCTCAAAGAATAAACTGTGAGACCATGATGAATATAACAAAGATTTATATCCAAATATTAACTAAATTAAACAAATTTTAAGTCATGTTACACAAAGAGAGAGGTGTAAATATATATTGCCCCTTACTGATCTGAAAGGGGCAACAAACAGTTACATATTTTTTTTTGTTCTTTGTTGTTAAAAAAGCACAGTTCCTTTTCAGTTTAGTTTATGTTTGTAGATTATTTTCAAAATGAAATAATACATGATATAAAATTACAGTAGATGGGCCCAAAATCATTGAACAACAAAACTTGAAATTCAATGTTTTTATTTTATTCAATGTTTTATTTTATTTTATTTGTAAGTATTTTTGTGTGTGTGTGTGTGTGTGTTTTATATACAGCTTCAGTGAAGAATCAGTAGGAATCTCCATTCTCCCCTCATCTTTCTCCTTCAAGGTGTTTTGAGTCATGTAGACTGGATACACGTCTTGAATATTTGTACTGGGGTGAAAATTACAATCATCATTAGGAAAGGCAAGGGCCAAAAGCAGTCAGTCACATGTAACATAGGCAAATCCATGCTCAAAAACTACACAGAATGCAAAATATAAAGCTGCAAGTTGTAACATTTCACGTGTGTAAATATCCCACTTGCGAGTGCAAATGTGAAACACAAGCATAGAGAGGAATTGTGTGCGCACTCAGTCCTGCTTTTCTTCATTCTCGATTTTAAAGTTTCCCTTGTGCGGCAAGATCTTTTCTCTCAGGCTCCGTCTACACTTTAGAGGATTTTCTGTGCTCTGGTTTTGAAATGGGTGGGTTTTTTGACAGGTTGGGGGCGGGACCAGGGTTGTTTCTCTCATCAGCTATTAGCTGATGACTTCTTATTCTGTGACTGCCCACCTCATACACTGTGCCCACATACTAGAAGCTTGTGAGATACACATTTGCGCTTGAGGGATATTTACACATGGGAAATATCAAAACGTATAGGTTTCCAGCTGGTGTTTTTGTGCCTTCTACTTTTGACATGTTGTGACACTGTAAAATTACCGGTTTACCTGTTATTCTCAGATTATCTGATTCTGCATCTCACATTCTAAATCTGATGGAGAAAAGAAAGGAAAAGCATTAGTGAAAATCACATGGATGATCTCCTATACATCAGTATGTCAGTGAAATATTGTTTCACTCCCTCAGAACATTGCGAGCATGAAGTCTGTGGAAAATAAGAAATTATAAATATACTTAGATAAGAGTGAAGTAGTAGGTGCCTGCTGTAGGAGAGCTGTACATATTGGCATTAGGAGTAAATTCAGCAGGCGTAGTTCTGTTAAATGGAATTATTACCTAACGTCCTGAGATGAATCCAGTGGCAACTGGCAGATGGTCACCAAGAATGACCTGGTGAAGTCTGTTTTGCTGGTCAGAATGCGAGGTGCTCCCACCCTCTCAGGCAGTTTCTACAGGTTCAGAGCTGTGCACCTTCTGACGGCAGCATTGCAGTGACTGCAACAAAAGACAGGAGGAAACCTTTGTATTTCGACATGAGAAATCACAGTAAATATTGTCAAGTCTTATTTTAAGATAAGTATAAGAATAGTATAAGACTATTTTTAGTCGTCTCTCTCTTGAATGTAGTAAATGTGGGTAATGAATGCTTCCTTTTCCACAGGCAGTTTATTTTATGATGTTTTTTATATTTATTGATTTATCCGTTTGTTTAATTGTTTGTTTTAAATTATTAAGTAATTGTCTGTAACCACTTATCCAGTTCAGGGTCGTGGTGGGTCCGGAGCCTACCCAGAATCACTGGGCGCAAGGCAGGAGTACACCACAGTCCTTCACAGGGTGATTCACATTCATTCACTCGCACACTCACACCTATGGACACTTTTGAGTCACCAGTCCGCCTGTCAATGTGTGTTTTTGGACCATGGGAGGAAACTGGAGCAACCAGAGAAAACCTACGTGGAGAACACATCAAACTCCTCACAGACAGTCACCCAGAGCGGGACTTGAACCCACAACCTTCAGGTCCCTGGAGCTGTGTGACTGCGACACTACTACTGCATCACTGTGCCACCTGTTTTAAATTAGTGGTTTTTTTTTTTTTTTGACATAATTATCTGACAGAATTTCAGGAAGTTTGCACACAGCAAATCAGTTTTTGTGACAGTAGCTCTTCTGTGGGACGATTTGGTGCCCAGTCCAGGGTGTGGTCTTGCATTGCACACTGTGATGTCTGGTGGGCACTGGACCCACCTCAACCCTGAACAGGATACAGTGGTTACAGAAAAGAAACTAATGAATAAATGAATTTTCTCTTAGGTCTCTCACCTAAGTCACCAGGGCATTTAGGACATGGTTGGGGTTGCAGTTCAGCACCATGCATTCAAGAGCCAGCTCCACATCTTCATGAAAGAAGCTGCTGGACTCTCCAGCTTTGTGAAGCAGCACAGTAGCAGTGCTTTCCAGCTCCTTACGCATATCCTTTTGTAGATGGACATACATGCGGCCTAGTATTGAAATAGCTGCACGAGCCACAGTTGACTGCAGGTTCTTCACCTAGACCACGTCCAGAAACAAAACTGGTTGCTATATGGTTCCAAAAGTGAGTTGAAAGAGAGTGAGTTGTATACATTCACTGTAAAATGAGAATGACACTTTAATATCATAAAATGAAACACAACAAATTTTGAAATACTTATATTTATATATATTGAAAGGATATATATTTATATATATTTTTTCTTGTTATTTTAAATCTATGATCTACATTTTCATGCTCTAAGAAAAAGCCTTGTGTCCTTTATGAGGCAGGGTCATGTGTGGTGTTACTTAAAACATACCATATGTTACACTTTATGCCAATTTTTTAAATACTACCCATGAGTCTAAATGACTCTTAATAGATTTTTAGTAAGAATGTTGTATATTATGGACACAATGACACAGTACAAATGGTAACTTCAAAGGGTGCCATGGTAATTATGTTGGGGGGAATTACAGGTATAAAATACTCTGGTTAAGAACCGGTCACTGAGAGAGGAAACGGTGCTACGACCGGCATAGCATTCTCTCTCCATTAAATAAATTGTTGTTTTACTTGATGCTGACTCAGAGACTCAGCTTTCTTATTTCTGTCATAATTTTCTACCACAATTTGGTGTAGTCGGCAGGATGAGCAACGGATTGTGGCGGAGAGAGGAGCAGTGAACATGGACCGAGGATGCTCTCCGGCAGAGATTGGACCCAAAGGCATGGAAGAAAAAATTAGCACCGTGGGGGTACGTGTGACTGATCGTCCCTCCGCTAACAATCCAAGCCTCATCTACGAACATTGGTGATGAGTGACAGACTAATTATTTGAGAATAATTATAGTTTAATCTATTCCCCTCCACCTCCCTTTAAGCACTCCATCCTGAATAAAGTGTAGTTGCATAACAGTGTAACTACTGTTGTCGATGGTGCAGTAGTAAAAGAGTAGCCTGCTCATAATGAGGCCTCTATTGATAGACGTATATTTAGAGCAATAGGCCCGGACCGTGGGAAGGAGTGCTAATAGTGTTAGGTACAGGTTACCAAAAGTGAATGAGTAGATAAAGGGAGGTGAAACGTTGTTGTTGGGGCTAAATTTCTCTGAGTCACTAAATCAAGTAAGAGAACAGGATGGGATCCCAATTAATAAAACTATTATATTTTAACCTAGAGATTCACACTGCGGCTCTTTTTAGTCAGATGAGCCAGGATTATGGCACTGATGGTGTAACCTCAGTGTGAAATATTTAAGTAAGTTTACAGGGTGAAACAACCACCCGTGAGGTGCCCACGGGCGGTGATTAAACATTGTAAAAAAAAAAAAAAAAAAAAAAGGAGGGGGGCAAAACTAAACCAGTGTCTCAGTGTGTCCCTTTTCCAGCCGATCCTGACCTTGATGCCGCCCTGCCGAAAAGAACCACACCAGAGAACAACCAAGCTGCAGCAGCACCTGAGCAAATGGCAGTGAAACCACCTCCACCAAAAAAACCCACCAGAGCACCAGGCCTCATTGAACTCGCATCCAGCACCTGGCCCCTATGTTAATCTGCAGCGGGAAATCGAAGTATTGGACAGAGAGCAGTGGAGAGCCGGCTTTCACTCTCCACCCGTCTCCGCCCGAACCCGAACAAAGACTTCAGGTGGATCTGAAGAGGGAGAACGATTCCAGAACCCAAGCGGCTCCTTCCCAATGGTAGAGGTGGCTGGCCCAGAAGAACCCGTTAGTACATTGATACTGGACTGAAAAGGAGATGGTAGAAGCTACCTCTGATCTGTCCAAGTAGGAGGATGGAAGTTCAGAGAAGAATTTGAGGATTTTTGCTAGTCATGTTGCCTGACTGAGAACAAGATAAGGCAAAAAACAAACAGAAAAAAAAGCGGGCAGACACTTTGGATCAAGCAAGTTGACGACGGAAAACTGCAAGTTGATGTTGGTACAAGCAAGTTGCGACCCTCCCCACCGTTTCATGTGAAGGAGGTCGAGGAAGAGGACAGGGGAGGGGTCGAGGGCAAAGCAGAGGAAGAGGATTTGCAGGCAATGGGCCAGTTTTCCAGACAAACGTGTTTCAGAGAGATATATGGGTGAATCGGTGCTACAATTGTGGCAAACAGGCAAATTGTGCTCAGGAGGAAGAAAAGCCAGAAACAGCACACTGCGAGAAGTGACGGGCGGCGGAGGGGCAGGACGCGGTGAGATGGGACCCACTGACACAGCGAAAAGGGAAGTACTCTCTTCTCCTTATTTTTCATTAGTGCAACAACTCACAACATGCCAACTGAGTATGCCCGAAATAACCTTTACTGTAGAAGATAAAACTTTGGATTTTCTGATAGATAGCGGGGCGGGCCACTTAGTAGGACAATCAGAAATTTCTTAGTGATAAATTTATTACCAAAAGCAATAATTATAAGGATTTTCAGGAACTCAAAACTTAAGTAAACTGTCTGACTAGATAATTGCTATAACTCTGCAGATCAGATAATGTTATAGAAACTAATAATAAAAAATAATAAATAAAGGGGATTTTATTGATAGACCATGCAAAGTATTTATTATGCAAAAATATAAGAAATTCTATGTGTAGATTGGCTGATCTGAAATATGTGATTTCAAGGGATTACCTAAGACTGAATGGAATCCCCCAGAGCTCTGGTGTAAATGTATGTGTGTGTATATATATATATATATATATATATATATATATATATATATATATATATATATATATATATATATATATATATATATATTAGATGCATTTAGTATGATGTATAGATATATTTATGTAGATTGTATGCAAACATGTCTATATATTAAAAAAAAATTAAATCCTGTATTTTGCCGCGTAGACCACTGTGCGAAAAAAGCGGGATTCTGATTCAGATTGAATCACTGAGTTGATTAATTGAGGTGAAAATTTGATTCACTTGAACCTTACATTTGTTTCATTTAAGTTTATAATGCTTTGTTTCAAATTTCAACTTGTTGAAATTGATTCATTAATTATCATCGAATTTGTTGATGGTTTGATTGAGTTTTATTCTAAATACTTGAGATTTTAAAATGATTATTGACAATGAGATTCATTTTATCTCCAGTTTGATTAATGGTTACCAGTTATTGATATGAATTGAGTCATTATTGATTTGAGCCAACTAATTTGCTTAATATAAGACCTGATTTAACATGTTTTAGAACATGTGATAACTGAGAAATCAATATATCACATTTTAAAGAGTTTGTGCGATTAATAAATTTATATCAGCTTTATTAGATACGAATGTGTGTGAAACCCCATGAAACCTGACCTGGCATGGGATAATTATAAACTCATGTAGCTAAACACACAGCTTACACAGCCCTGGTCCCCGCCACACAACTTCATGTAACAGACCAAGAGAAACCCACCCTGCGGGATATTCAATCCACTGCCACTGGAGCAGAGCGAGCTCAGTGGTCCAAATCAGGGTGCATTAAGCAAAACAATGTATGGGAACACACTGCAACAAACAGACCATGTCTCCCAAAAACATACATGAAAGGGTTAATTGCTATTGCTCATGGGAGAAGTCACATGAGCAAAGGGGGGTGATGGATATGATAGCTAGACATTGGTATGCACCCGGACTCTCAACACTCACCCAACATTTTTGTTCAGCATGCCTCAGGTGTGCACAAAACACACACAGGCACACACAACCTCTGTTGCAACAACCTGTAGGTCACCCCCCCAGCGACAGAGCCATTCCAACATTGGCAGATTGATTTTGTAGAGCTAACACCAGCAGAAAGGAAGCGGTTTCTCCTGGTCTGTGTGCATGTTCAGTAAATGGGTGGAAGCTTTTCCACAACCACAAACCAAGTGACTGGGTGCTGATACGGGACCTCCGCAGTGGACTGGACCAAACCAGGTGCTCCTAGTGACCCACACAGCCGTGAAAGTGGAAGGACGAGGGACGTGGGTACATCATACTCACTGCATGAAGGCTCCAACCTCACCTGAAGAAACAACAACTTAAGAGTGATAATAATGGGCAACCCCAAAGGAGTAGTAATGATGGAATTAGGACTGGGCTGTCTGCTGACCATCATAGGGACACTGTATATTTTAACCACTAAACATGACTTTAGTGGCTCTGGTGAGGTGTACTTCACACAACCAGGGAAGGATGTTTTTGGGCAGTATGCCAACTTCACAGCCCATGCATCAGGTATAAATAATACTTTTTATGCTTGTGCTTTGATACCACACACTGCAGCTGACCCGTTGTGTTGATGTTTTTTAAATATACACAGACATATATGACACAGTGAACAAAACTTGGCTCAATATTGTTCATAGGAATGCTGATGCTTTTCTTAGAGGGAAGCGGGAACAACCAGAAGCTGATGTTCAGCTCAGAATAACAGACACCAGGGTTTTCCCTGGGTTTTTGGTTGGTGAACACTGTTGTACTTATATTCCTCCTAACGATGCCCTGGAAGGTAATATCAGCGCGGTTCTGCGCCAAAGGCGTACTGTGGCTGCTCAACTCAGGAATGAAGAGCGGCGTGTTAGTTCATGGCCTGAGGTTTGGGGCTCCATGTTTGCTAGTTTACGTAGCATATTCTTCATGATTTTGCCTATTCTCATACTGCTGGTGTTTTTGCTTTGATGTGGACCATTGCTGTGTAATTGTATTTTCAAAAAATTGTCTCGTCGTGTTCAAGCAAGATACCAGCTCCTGCAGATCACAAATGACTCCAAACCTGATGAAGTAGATAAAGACCTGGGGCTGGAACATTGGTTTGGTGAAAATAATCTGTAAAATGATTGATTAGAATCAAAGGGGGGGGGGTGATTTGTTTTATTGAAATGATTCATAATCAATAGAGGTATTTTTGTTTATTATTTTAAATCATCAACGACCATGTATGCTTGTGTAACTTGGATTGTTTTATTCTCTGTGAGGACAGTGGGCTTAAATGTGTGTGTTTCAAATAACAGCATATCAATACCTTTCCTTCAATCAACACCTTTTGTCTCCTGTCAGGAACGAGGGGCGGACTGAAAGAGGCGGACGCACTTGCTAAAACACAGTAAACGTTTATTTTAACTGAAAATAACAAAACAGACTTTAAACATAAGGAAAACAGACTAAACTACACACTAAGAAATAAACAGGGTAAACGGGGACAGACGGACAACAAAGCGAAACGACGACAGAGGAAACTTCGGAGACAGACAGAAAACACGACTGACTTGACATAGGAGAAATGTGAAATGTACGACAAACAGGACGTGAAACAAGAGGGCTTAAATACAGACACAAACGAGACACACCTGGACAGATAACGAGGATGGGTTAACACATGACACGGACGAGGAGGCGGGACGAGGGCGGAGACAAGGATATAAACAAAACATAGCCATGTGCTAAAAGCATATGGCCGGGGACAACAGACATGACAGGACGAAGGCGTGACATCTCCAGGCCACAGAGAGGAGAACTAATGGTAGATTGGCTTGGAGTCATACTGAGAGCAGAATACATTGGTGATAGATATGTAAAAAAGTCATGGTATGCATGCTATACCAACAAATGGTATGGTACAAATGGTAACTTCAAAGGGTGCCATGGTAATGATGGTGGGGGGAATTACAGGTATAAAATACTCTGGTTAAGAAATGGTCAGTGAGAGAGGAAACTCTGAGACTTAGCTTTCTTATTTCTGTCATAATTTTCCACCACATCTGTTAATATGACACTGATACAGTGCCACATCATATTAAAATTGCTATTGACAGATTATCAGTAGGAGCCTTAAACACTCCTGTGATAAACAGAGCGGAAGCACTTTCCATTCAAACTATTAAATAACTAAATAACTGAGAATGATAATATAATAAAATTATTTAATAAAACATGGTGATGACATCTACATTGTATATTGTGATGCTGAATTAAATTAAACGTTACAAACAGCATGGCTAAATATTTTACATTACCTCCCGTGTGACCAAGTGGGTGATGTCATGAAGTTGGGGAAGTAAAACATCCTTGTGATGCTCAGCCAGAGCACGAACATGTTTTAGGCCTTCCACGGTCTTTTCCCTTTTGGAGATACATTTCAAGACAATTGACAGACATGTATCCAGTGGCAAAATGTAATTACTAGTGTCTTTGGAAACTGTGTCTGCCATAAACGAAATGCATCAGCTTAATTACACTACGCACCAATCTGTATCTCTAAGCAGATTGAAGGCTTGCATGAGGCGCCGTTTAGGCATCATTGTCAATGGCTCCTCTGTGGTCTGCTCCATTTTCTGGCCCCTGGACTGCTGCATGGGTGGCTTTTCATCTTTGGGTTAAAGGTAGGATTGGTTTAGCCTATCTCTCTTTTATTTTTTATTTTATGTATGTATTTATTTTTAATTATTTTATTGAACAATTTTCTAAAGATATTCCTAAAGAGACAAACCATTTTAAAGGTAACAGAAACCTAAAAAGATTTCCATAAACTATATCAAATTAGGCATATTAGTGTTTTGTTTTTTTGTTTTTTTGCTTATAATAACAGTTGTTTTGATCCTGACCTGTAGGTTTGCCAACAGTGTTGAGCTTGTGTGTTGGGATCCATACTTTTCTGAACTTAGACCCCTTGCTTCTGGGTTTAATGGCGTCAGAGGGGGGCTGAGGTGTAAGAGCTCTCAGTGCTGACAGTGGATGGAGCCCCAAGGAGGTGTTGAGGTCGACAGGACCTGGTCTTTCAATGGAGCTGATAGACTTCACAGAAACAGTGTTTTTCAACACACCTTTTATACACTCTTCCTCTTTTGGGTCTCCTGGTGCAAGTGATCTTTCATTATCTCAGACTCATTGTGTAGGCTCAACATGAGGTCATTATGGTGAAATGGGGGTCAGGTCTGCTCCTTTCTGGACTTCAGTGCCTTTTTGGCAGGTCTGATGGAGCTGAAGCAAGAACCAAGAGCAGTGGTGTTGCTGGTGTGTTCTTTAAGATGAAAGGCCTTTAAGGGATGAGACCTGTCCACACCTTGCAAACTCCCAGGTGAATGGGGGATGTACAGATTTTGCTGACTCCCTTTGATCTTGGGCATCACTGAGGTATCATCTGCAGGAATCATGTGGTACATATTATTCCTCATTGCTCTTCTTCTCTCCTCCTGCTTCTTCTTGAATTAAGTACTTAGTTTCCGTGCTCTGTCAAGCATACACTCATTGTGGGCTTTTTCAATTTCTGGAGTTCTCTCTCAAAAACAGGGTTAATTCTTGAAGAACCCTTGTCCATCCATCCCTGTAAAGACAGACCCTATATTCTTAATGTGTCTCTCAAAGCATAAGTCCCCTCTAAAACATTGGTAATCATCTTATCAAGTTAAAACAGATTAACTCACTGTGTTTCTGGGGAAATTCTTGTTCACAGAAGTCTGCTGTTTTTGACTTTGTTTCCTCCAAAAATGTTTCTCCTTGTTCCCCTCCTCATCACTGCTGGAACTGCTGTCTAAACTTACTCTGTCCATCGCTGATTTTGTAGTCTGTGCCAAACACCTGATTTTTAGTGCTGCTGCTGAAGCTGCAGTGAACACTGATATGTTCTGAATCAGTCTGTAAACACATGATGTCATAACGGCCTTAATGGCAGAAGTCTTACACTCAAATGACTTCATCAGTGCTCTTTAATTTTCCTGACCAATATTCACTGAAACATATCTGTAATAAATGTCTGAAACTGTGCCCTGACACAATACACAGACACTGTAAAGCTTTGCCATTTTTTTTAAATGTAAGAACTTTTACCCACCTCTTTCTCTCAGCCTCAGCAAGAGCCATCTCCTGCTTATCTATTGTTAGCCCCTTTTGAAGACGAACTTCTAATTTTTTCCATGTTGTCATGTGTGTACTGTGCTCCTGACTGTCCTCATGGGTCTTTAGGAGGTGGTTTGCATTTTTCCAGTCCCTTAGCCCTTCTTTATTCAATTTGTAATCTCTCTGAGAAAACATTTTGCAGCAGAAGCAGTACAAACTGTCATTCTGTTTTGAACACATTAGCCAGCTTCTTCTGATTTTTTTCTCCATTTACTAAGACTCTTTTGAAATAATCATGCTGACACCTTCTCCCGTTTTTTTGTTTGGGAAACGTGAAACTGTTCTTGATTTGGTATGGTTTTCTGAGAATAAACTCTATTATTATCTTTTCAGCCAGTTCAGGGGGCCAGTCAGCAGGGTATATTGATGGAGCATTTTTCCAGATGCCTGATGATGCAGCTTCACTTTGGTGTACTGAGGGGGAGGGGATAGAAGTCCCTGATGCTGTTTCACTTTGGTGTACTGAGGCAGAAGGGATATGATCATGTAATGCTGCTTCACTGGAAATGTGATAAGGTTGAGAATGTGTCTTCTGGTGGCCTAGAATGTGCAGAAACAGGATTTTAATATTTCAAAAGTGCATCTGAAATGAACATAATATATATTTATTTTAAAAACTTGCTGAGCTAAGCTAATAATAGTACCTACTAGGATTGGGCAGTATGATGACAGTATTGTAAAACTGTGGCAGTATATTAACCACGTGACGTGACGCAACATGCCAAATCTACTTTGAAAAATGCGACATTTAAGACATTTTGCGCATCCATTAAAAAGACCTGTGGGAGGGGTAAGCACTTGGAGCTCACTGATTGATTATGAAGTGGTGGTTTTCACTAAGATCATACAGAAGGGAAAAAGCCACAATGACGACGAGTGTTAGTTGTGAGTCAAGCGAGCTAGTTTCTAAAAAAAACACCACTGCTACAGATTGGCAACATTTTGGATTTGTTTCAAGTAGAAAGGGAGAGCCAGCAAATTTATATGAGTCAGTGTGAAAGATCTGCTTACAAAAATTCTCCGCCAAAGATGGAAACAAATCTAACATGCATTCTCATATTAAAACTAAGCACCCTTCAATTACAATTCAGCAGGTGCTAGAAAAGTCCAGACTCCGTTACCACTTTTGCCAAATCCAATACAAAAGAGACGATAGAAGGCGATTACATTAGCGACATCTGAAGTTTCTGCTTATTGTAGAGTCTCTAATCAACGAAAATTAAGATGTGAAAGATGTGAAATGGAATAAAAACGTGTCCATTCGTTAGTGCTGCATTTGTGCCGCAAAAATCATCGTTTGTTCTGGTACCGTTTTTGAAGAATTAGACATTATATCTTATTACCTGTTACGTAAGGCAGCCCCTCATTAGTGGCAAAATCGCGCCAAAGTGGTCTCATTCATTAGTGCTGCGTTTGTGCCGTTAAAAAAAATTTGTGTTCATTTACTTTTTGAGTTATAGGCTAAGAAATATTTACTTGAGCTGGTGACCTCACTCAGCCCCTCATCAATGTCCAAATCACGCATCAGTGGTCCCATTCGTTAGTTCTGGTTTGTGCTGTTAAAATAAATATTTGTGATCTTTTAATTATTTAATTATATAAGGAATATTTCTATATGTGATTTCACTGTACCCCCAGGCCAAACTGGGGTTTAAGCCCCTCCTGCATTGAACAAAAAACAATGTACAAAGATATATTGGAAGCTGATGGGGGAAGCTGGGTGATGTTTAAAAATAATTTTATATACATATCACCCAATTAAAAGTGCAAATTTTTAACACAAAAAAAAAACAAGCGCAGCACTAACGAATGAGACCACTCTGGTGTGAATTGGACGTTGATGAGTGGCTGAGTGACGTCACTCATTGAAACTGTATAGCTAAATAACTCTAGAATGAAAATGGCATGAACGTTTCTTTTAACGGCACAAACCAGCACAAATGAGGCACGAACAAATGAGATACGTGTGTTGTTATTATCATAATTATTAATTTGACTAATATTATTAAACAATGAAGTTATGATTATGTGGACTTTGCCTGTTTTCATATTTATTAATTGATCATTTGTAAAAAAAAAAAAGCAAAAAAAAAAAAAACAAAGCATGCACGCGAGCGCCCCCCGGACAGACGGCGCCCTTAGCATTTGCCTACATTGCCTAATGGAAGTGCCGGCTTGTCAGGGATCACGGATGGCGGACTGTCCGATGCGGACACACTCGCTAAAACACAGTACTTTATTAACGACAAATAACAAAACAAAGAGACTTTTACAGAAGGTAAACAAACAGGGAGCCAAGCAAGCTAAACTGGACACGGGAAGCTAAACAGGGCAAACGGGACAGACAGACTAAAGAGTTAATGGAATAACGACTGAGGAAATGAAACAACAACATGGAACACAATGACGAGGAAACTGCAAAGACAGACAGACTAGATAACATGACCGACTTGACACAGTACAAAGGAGAAATGTTCGACAGGAGGAAGTGATACAAGGGGACTTAAATACTTGACACAAACGAGACACACCTGAGACAGATAACGAGGACAGCGGACAAATGAAACACAGACGAGGAGGCGGAACAAAGGCGGGACTACATTTACATTTATGCATTTGGCAGACGCTTTTATCCAAAGCGACTTACAAAAGAGGATCTAACATTCGAACTACAGCACAAATTATACAAAATACCTTACATTAAGTGCAATATGCCAGGAAGTAATAAGTGCATTAAAGAAAGACATTCAGTGCAAAAGATACTCTCGGAAGAGCTGGGTTTTCAATGATTTCTTGAATGCAGAGAGGGTTTCTGTTGCTCTGATAGTGCTTGGAAGCTCGTTCCACCAGCGTGGTACCAGAGATGAGAATAGCCTCAACTGACCTGTACGGGGGGTTGGTCGTGTTAGTTGGCGCACCTTTGAGGAATGGAGAGGGCGGACGCTAACGTATGGTTTTAAGAGTCTATTGAGGTAGATGGGAGCAGAACCAGTGAATACTCTGAAGGCCATCATTAGTGATTTGAATTTGATGCGAGCCGCTAAGGGTAGCCAATGCAGCTCAAATAATAGGGGCGTGACATGTGCTCTTTTTGGTTGGTTGAAGACCAGGCGTGCTGCCGCATTCTGGATCATCTGTAGCGGTCTCACAGCACAGGCCGGAAGACCTGTCAGGAGGGCATTGCAATAGTCTGGACGGGAGATTACTAACGTCTGAACGAGGAGCTGTGTTGTATGTTGAGTTAGGTATGGCCTAATCTTCCTTATGTTGAATAGGGAGAAGCGGCACGATCGAGCTACAGCGGTAACGTGATCTGCGAAGGTCAGCTGGTCATCAACCATGACACCTAGGTTTCTTACAACCTTGGTGGGAGCTACTGATAGGGACTCTAACTTGATGCTGATGTTGTGGAGAATAGTTTGCTTGGCTGGGAGGACCAGTAGTTCAGTTTTGGATAAATTAAATTGGAGGTGATGTTCCTTCATCCATGTAGATATGTCAGAGAGACAGTCAGAGATTCGAGTTGCCACTGAAGTGTCTCCTGGAGGAAAGGATAAATAGAGCTATGTGTCATCTGCATAGCTGTGATAGGAGAAGCCGTGCGAATGTATGATTGGGCCTAGAGAGGTGGTGTACAAGGCAAAGAGGAGGGGTCCCAGCACCGAGCCTTGGGGCACACTTGTGGTGAGGTGGTGTCGCGCTGATGTTTGTCCAAGCCATGAAACACTGAAGGATCGTCCAGTGAGATAAGACTCAAACCAGGAGCGTGCATTGTTCTTGAAGCACATGTCAGTGAGTTTGTTTAGTAAGATGTGGTGGTTGACCGTATCCAATGCTGCTGATAGGTCGAGCAGAATGAGAACTGAGGATTGACCTGTTGCTTTTGCATCTTTAAGAGCTTCCATTACTCACAGAAGTGCAGTTTCCGTCGGGTGGCCGCTCTTGAAGCCGGATTGGTTTCTAGTCGAGAAGGTTATGTTGGGAGAGGAATTTTGTTGCCTGCTTAAAGACAGCTCTTTCAATGATTTTAGACAGGAAGGGGAGGAGAGAGACTGGTCGGTAGTTCTCTACTATAGAAGGAGCAAGAGCAGGTTTTTTGAGTAGAGGTCTTACTTGAGCTTGCTTGAAGGTGTTTGGAAATGTTCCAGAGGTTAGTGAGGAATTGATTACATGAGTGGCTGCAGACAAAATGAACGGGCTATGGTTTGCAGTAGGGTGGTAGGAATGGGATCCAGTGGACAGGATGTGGGATGGCCACCTCTAAGAAGATTTGATACCTCGTCTTCTGTGAGAGGAGTGAAAGAAGGGAAGGAAGCAGTAGGTTTAGGAGGATTCGAAGGGGGAGCCGGAGGCTGTGTAGAAGGGTCAGAAAACCGGGTGCTGATTGCAGCAACTTTGCTGGTGAAGAAGTCACAAAGACAGAGAAGTGGGTGGGAGATAGGTTGCGGAGATTGCGCCGGAAGGGGACAGGGGGAGCGGACACAGTGAGTTGCTGAGGGAGACAAGCATTGAGCTGAATAAAGTAATGGTCAGAGAGATGTAGAGGAGTAACATTTACAGAGTTAATTAGGCAGTGTTTGGTGAGAATGAGATCAAGTGCATTACCTGCTTTGTGAGTTGAGGGGGTGCATACCTGCTGTAGCTCAAAGGAGTGGGTCAGAGAGAAGAAGTCAGCAGCAGCCGGAGTGTCAAGGTGGATGTTCATGTCACAGAGAATGAGCATGGGACAGTCATGTTCAGGGATGGATGAAAGCAGGGTGTCTAGTTCTTCTAGGAAATCACCCAGTTGCCCTGGGGGACGGTATACCACGACCACATAAATTTTTACTGGTGCAGTCATCAGGTTGGCATGGAATTCGAAGGAGCTGTATGAGGCTGATGATTCGAACTGGGTATATTTCCATGTGTTGGAAATCAACAGCCCCGTACCACCACCTCGTTTACCAGGCCGTGGCGTATGGGAGAATCTGTAGTTGATGGAGAGAGCAGTGGGGGTAGCGCTGTTTTCCGGTTTGATTCTAGTCTCAGTGAGGGCTAGGATGTCTAGTGAAAGATGGTTTGCATAGGCGGAGATGAAGTCTGCTTTGTTTACTGCAGACTGACAGTTCCATAGACCGATTCCTGGGAAGGTTTGTTAGGATATGTAACATAAGGCCTTCCTGGAAATTATAATCGATCTGGTAATAAATCTGGTGTTAACACTTTAAATTGCAGCCCGCTAATTACTGGGTAAGTAAGCTGTAAATTAAAATAAGTAATGAGTAATAAAAGGGCAAGATACTAGAAATATGTGGTTATTCCTGGGAATCTTAGAAATATTTTATAAATTAGGCAGGCCGTAAATATAGAGTAAGTACCTATTAAGTAAGGTGTTAGAAAATGCAAGTACTGATTATAGCAAGCAAACACGAGTCTAACGAAAAAATAGAATTGACATGCATCTGATTAGAGAACTGCTTTTGGTGAAAGTGTTGTGTTGTGCACAGTTCAGAGCACCGTGATGCATATTGTTTTATACATCAGATAACAGACTGTAACTGAACAGTAAAATACCAGGTGGTTTTTTGTGAACAAGTCATGTAAAGTTGAGCACTGTGTATACTTGCTGCACAGTAATACACAGCAGAGTCAGAGAGCATCAGATTAGAAATAACCAGCTCTCCAGACGTGGTGCCCTGTCTGGTTATTTCAAAGCGCTGAGTGAATCCAGTCTCATAGTTCGGTGTGCTTGCTGCTGTGGTATAGATGTAACCGATCAGAGTTAGAACTGTGCTGTCCGTCTCTTGACGATACCAGAACATTCGAGCTAAAGAGCTGTCATCATGGCTACACTGAAACTTTGCTTTTGCTTTCTGATTTGATATCAATGGTGGAAACTCTTGAAACGTTACACCATGCACCGTCCCTGTTAAACATAAGAGGAATGCTGTTAGAAAATCTAGACAAATGCAATCATGATGATTAAAATTTGTCTCCGAAGAATCATACATCATACTTGAGATAATAAAGAGGAAAAATCCCAAGCTGTAAACAAAGACATACATCTTTCTGCAAGACTGTGGACTAAAGAAGATGATTCAAGTTTGAGAGAGAGAGAGAGAGAGAGAGAGAGAGTGTGTGTGTGTGTATGAAAGTACATGGGGAGTACATTGACTGTAAATGTTCAGATGATTAAGGATCTCCCCCTATTGGCATAAAATATTGAACAGGACCACCCCTGCCAAAAGAAAAAAAAATCTGACTCAGAATCAGTTTGAAGAATGTAATTTTATCTTGTTGTTATGAACAGATTAAGATATAATTGTGCATGGATCAAGGCTTTTTCAGTGGCCGTGTTTTAACATTTTGAAATGTCAGCTGCTTGATGAGTGTTTGAATGTTAATTCTAAATGTGTATAAATTTATGAGAAGTTTTAAAAAACAGCTTACATGGCCACTAGTGTTTACAATTCTGCAATGAACTGGTGCCCTGTCCAGGATGTGTTCCTGCTTCAGTAATTCCATGCAGGCTCTCGAGGCACTGTGACCCAAAATAGGATAAAGTGGTTAAAGAAAATGAACGTATCAATGAAAACACATTCTGTTATGTGTTATGTGCCACAGCAGTCATATGAATGAACAGTATACATCCCTTTATAATGAGTGCTTTAAGCTGCTTTAAGACGAACTTATTCTGTATAGTTCTGCACAACAGAAGGATGTAATGATGTTTGAAGTTATGCACTGTTGTCTTTCAAAAGTTGAACCCAGAATAAAAATGGTACATGTGTTAATCATCAGATAACTACATTTTATACAGTTTCCTGTGTGTTTGGGGTTTTAGTATGGGGGTGGTATTAATGTGCAGCACTGTGTAATTTAGCAGCACAGTAATAAACAGCAGAATCAGACTGGATGAGCTCAGAAATGGTCAGGTCTCCTTCCAGAGCTGAATGTCTGGTCATTTTGAATTGTTTTTTAAATTCTTCCTCAGGTTTTGGTTCAGTAGCCCCATATGTGTAGCCAATTAGGCTCATCTTTTTATCATCACTCTTTTGCTGATACCATAACATAACAGGTAAGCCATTGTCATTATGTTTACACTTGATGGTTTTGCTGTCTGTTTCATTGGCGAAAATTGATGAGGTCTGTTGAAATTCAACACAGGTTGTGCTTCCTGTTGAAAAAAAGTTAAATGTAAAGTCACATTTGTTAATGCATTAATAGTTTAAGATAAGACAACACTTTATTGATCCCAAAGGAAATAGTAGAAATTTACATTTGTTTAAAAAAAATAGATATAAGAAAATGGATTATTCCAAAGTAAATAAATATATCATTGCATTTGGAAGGAAGGCTTACCTACAAACACAACAAGGAACACACACTGTCCGTAAATGCCACTCATCTTTCTGATTCAGTATCTGAGTGAGCATTACACCCTCACTGATCTAACATCAGTTTGGAAGTGTGTGTGTGTGTGTGTGTGTTTGTGTGTGTGTTTGAGTGAAGTAGGTTGGGTAAGGATCCACAACACACTCCATATTGGCTCTTTTGAATCTGAGATAATTATAAAATGGTTCAGTTATTTCACATCTAAACATGATGCAATTGTACAGTGATTTTATTTCTGAATATTATATAATGATATTTATATGAAGATAGCTTTATTGGTGTTAGAACTCTTACAAAACCAGTCAGACCACTAGCATGCTTTCAGAACCTAAAAACTCACTCTAAAGCTGTTCACTGTACATATGGGGCATTGAGGCACGATGGAAAACTTATGTGGTATATGTATGTAACCAAATGTGGTTGGGTTGCTGTTTGTAATGCAGTTCAGACCATTGCCATATTTTCTGAGGTGTGTTTGTGTTTTGAGGAAGAAGGGGATTGTGTAACAGCTGCATTTTTAATGTCACTTAAGCTTGTTCATTAATGATGGAAGCTAACAAAACTTCAGACCAAAGTCTCTGAGTGTGTGTGTGTGTGTGTGTGTACGTACACCTGTGAGTTTGTGGGGTTATAATAAGACAGCCGTATTACTGACAGTACTGTGCTACTGGCTGTGCAGTAATAAACAGCAGAGTCAGACTGGAGGAGTTTGGAGATGATCAGATGCCCTTCGAAGATGCTCTCTTTGCTCAGTTTGAACCTCTCAGATTCAAATTCATCTTCATTGTTTATTCTAACCATGACACTCATGTAGCCGATCAGAGCTATTTTAGTACTGCCACACTTCTGCTGATACCAGAACATATAGAATAAAGTGCTGTCTTCATTGCTGCAGTTGATTATAACACTGGTGTTTTGTTTGGCAAAAAGAGAGCTTTGTTCAAAATTAGCACAATTTGTCCTCCCTGTTACACGAAGAAAATTGGCAAAACAAATGTTAAACAAAAAATCCCCTGGAACATCCATTATTCTCATATAAGAACATTAATATAAATAAATAATATTAAGCAAGACGTACCTAATAATATGAACAACACACAGAGTACAAATTGTACAGTTACTGACATCTTTCTGAAGCACCACTTGTGAGAGTCACTTCCATCATGTTGTTTTTATATCATTGACACAGCCTGTGTGAAGGTGGTTTAGGGAGGAGCTCCATATTCACATGGTCACTGTTACGAATAACATAGACTCGTTGTTGTTAGTTGTTGTTTTATTGCCCTCTGTATATACACAGCTTAGAGATAGCTGGTTATTCAAGAGATTATTCAGCATTTAAACACATTATAGTCTTCAACATTAAATTTTCAGATTGATAAAACTGTCAGTAAACTTAACCCTGTAAATCTTTAGTTTACCCTCAGATTCATCATCATTTACATCAGATTACACATTATGAGGATCTTATGGATCTAAACACAGAATTAAACAGAGTTTGTAGATTTATGGACATTCTGACTGAATATAGTGAGTAATCTCAATTGAAAACCTGTGCAGGAAAACATATTTCACCTTTATGCAAAATGAACGATAGTTTACTCCTTCAAACAATACAACGTCTGTTTACACATTTAAAACAGACGTTTAACTAATTAAATTAAATTAGAACAACTTATCACGTTGGGCAGTGTGATTTAGATTCGTAAGTGACAGGTTTAATCATTGTTGCATCTGCTTAGCTTGCCTGACTCTCATACAGCTGAAAAGCCACTTGCACATTTTTTCTCACCAGTCAGAAAGACACAAAACTGTAAACAAAGAGTGGAGCCCTCTAGAGGAAGGGAGTGATATCAACATACCGGCCCCGATGACGTCAACAGAGGGTCATCCAAGTAAAATTGGTGAACGACTACAGAATAATATGGTAATGAATGCTCTTTAGAGAAAGCAGTTAAACTTGAACACAAGATTAACAACAATTGTAACAGTCTCATGGAAACACAAGCTGAAAGTCTGTAGAGCTTACTTGTCCATTTTTCCTTCCAGCAAACATAGTTTGTGGATGGGACGGGTATAAATACCTGTTTGTGTCTTTACTTGTACTGAACCTACCAGTCCATCAGCTCCAGCATTGACATCAATGACCAATCCAAGGGGTTGATTGAATTTCCATTGTGTTTCTTGTTAGAGCAGATGTTCTAAAATCTTTTGCTGGTTCCATTCATCCAGCGCCTTTTGTAATTCACTACGAGCACCAACGAAATTTGTTCCGTTGTCTGAATGTATAAATTGAGGTGTTCCTCGACGAGCCATGAAACGCTGAAGAGCATTTATGAAAGAATCCGTGTCCAAGCTACCTCCAAATGAATGGCCCTGGTTGTTAAGCAAGTGAACAGGCAACCATACCTCTTCACCTCACTGCGTCCCCTTCTGATTTTAATGGGACCAAAATAATCAACTCCAACATTGGTGAAAGGTGGTTGACTTGGAGTTACACAACCAGCTGGTAGGTCAGCCATGTACTGAGTACTGATTGGAGCTCTGTTCCTTTTGCATGGTATGCACTGTTCTAGGACTCGTTTTACTCTGACACATCCTCTGACTATCCAGAAGAAATGTCTAATCTCAGAGCTCCAGAATAACCTGTGAGTTTGTGGAAGTGCCATATGATGAGCTCACTTACATGATGCTTCTGTGGCAAGATCACTGGGCGTTTCGCTGCTTCAGGTATCGGAGCATCGGTGACTCTGCCTCCAACTCAGAGTAGTCCATCACTGAGGTGTACTGGTGTTAACATTCTCAAGTTATCCACCCTCAGTGGATTGGTGATCTGGGAGCGCTGAACATAGTCAATGATGGAAATCTCTGCCCACTTCAGGTCATTGAGCATTATAGGTGCACATAGTTTGATTTTTGTCTTCTTCAAAAGAATATCTTTTGCTCATAAGGTCAATGCAATAGCTCGCTTGAGTTTGTACCAAGAGGAATACTTTTGGATAAAACAATCAACTGCTGGAAGACTGGTGACTTTGGATGAGATTGTGTATGTCTGACTTGATTTCTTTACCTCTGCTTCTGGAGGTAAGCTTCCTAGCTTAGGTTAGAGAGGCCAAAACTCTTCTTTCTGCCAAATGACCTTTAAGCCAGTGCTCCTGCTTGCAAGTTTTTCAGCTGATAATCCTCTAGAAACATCATCTGCGGGGTTATATTCTGTGCAGACATACTTCCATTGAGAGGCTGCTGAGACTTCATGGATCTGTGAGATTCTATTTGCGACAAAGGTTTGATACCTTTTATCTTTGTTTCTGATATAATGCAGCACAATGGTGCTATCAGTCCAGAAGACAGAATCCAGCAGGTGTAGCTCGAAGCTTTGGTGGATTTTCTGGTCGAGTTGCACTGCTACCACTGTAGCCACCAATTCTAGTCTTGGAATGGTGGTTGTTTTGACTGGAGCCAGCCTGTTCCTGGACATGATGATGTTACAGTAGATGTCTTCTCGGCTTATAAGCCTGAGATAGGTGATGGCACCGTATCCCGACTCTGTTGCATCGCTGAAGTGATGGAACTGCATGGTGACTGAAGGCACAGTATAGACTGTTGGTCTGAGACATTGAGTAACTTGTAGTTTGCACAGCCTTGGCAGGTCATCCAACCACTGGCCCCATTGCTCTGCGATCTCACTTGGAATGATCTCATCCCAGCCTAGCTTCATGTGACACAGTGCTTGGAATAGTGCCTTTCCTCATAGAATGAATGGGTCAGCTAAACCCAGGGGGTCATAGACTGAGCTTATTGTGCTTAACATGCCTCTCTTGGTGGTAGGTTTGTCTTTAACATTCACACTGAATGTGAGGCAGTCATTTTTTATGTCCCATAACACGCCCAGAGCTCTCTCCATTGATGGATCTCCGTCCAGGTCCAATGATGGTGAGCGATTTGCATGTTCCTGCTCTGGGATAGACTTCAGGACCTCTGCGGAATTGCTCGTCCATTTGGTCAAGTGAAACCCTCCTTGCTTGAACAGGTCTGTCAGCTGCGCTGCTAGTTGGATAGCTTGCTGAGGTGAGTCAGATGATTTTCAGACAATCATCCAAACAGAAGTTTCTTTCATCAGTGGAGATGGTGTCTGCATCATACAGATGTGCATGATCAAATGCACATTTCCTTAAGGCAAAACTTGCTGCACTTAGAGAGCACACTCCGCCTACACGATATTCCTCAGCTCTGATAAGGCGTGGGGCATCCTGTCCCATGACAAGGTGCACATCATCTGAGTTGACACTGGGAATAGGGATATCTGCTAAGTGATCCCATCTGGCAACCTCATCAGGTGTGGCGAGGCAACTGAGAGCTATATTTAACTCATTTAGTGTTCTCACACCATTGAGTGTATACATGTTGCCATCATGCAGAGTCTATCTCAAGGTTTACACTTCGAGTAAATATGCCTCCTTTGGCTACCTCCTACTGTATCAAGATCCAGCTTTGCAGGTTTGCCATTGACTTTGAGTTTCCTTGTGAGTTCTTCTGACACAAAATTTGCGTTGGCTCCAGGATCAAGAAATGCGTATGTGAAAGAACTGATGTTCTGTCAACTAATGTGCGGCGACCACTGAGCTCCTCCTCACACTTCATGGCAGAAAGTGTATCCTTGCAGCCTCACAGCTGGTCCGCAAAATCTCTGAGTTGCACATTGTCTCTTCTCTCTTTAAAGTTCAAAACCTTCTCAACCCAAACCTGGGAGATGGTATGAGTATGGTTCCAAAAATCAAGTGGACTTTATAGACAATTGGTTACGTTTTGAGGGCAAGCCTGGTCTTATAGGTAGGGATGGTATCCACCCCACGCGGGAGGGTGCTGCCTTACTTTCTTGCAGCATAGCACATAGTCTTTTAGTTAGTCAGCAGAGTAGTGTAGATAGCTGCTGACAATCCAGAGCCGGGACCAGGCCGCAGACAGACAGGCTAAACCGACCGTCTGCGAACTGTCTTGAGGCGTCACCCAGGTTCAACTGTATTGAGACTGTGTCTTTCCCCCGAACTAAATGTAAAAGTAGAAAAACAAAATCAGCCTGTTTCAGCAACCTAATCAATATTAAATCATACACAACACCTAGCAGCAACACCTCAGAACTAAAATTTGGGTTACTCAACATAAGATCACTAAACTCAAAAGCACTCATCGTAAATGATATTATAAGTGATCATAAATTCAATGTTTTCTGCCTCACAGAAACGTGGGTTAGACCAAATGAATATTTAGCACTAAATGAATCCACCCCCCTAGGCTATAATTATGCACATAGCCCAAGAATATCAGGCAAAGGAGGTGGAGTATGTGTAATTTACCAAAATACCCTAGAAATTAGTCTTAAACAACGTGACACCTTCTCTTCTTTTGAAGTTCTCTCCACTATTATTACAAATCCGGTCACAAAAAAGGACGCATTTTTATTATGCAACATTTACAGACCACCAGGGCCTTACTTAGAATTTCTGAAAGAATTCAGCGATTTTGCTACAAACCTAGCGGTGTGCAATCAAAAAGTTATAATTGTAGGAGATTTCAATATCCATTTTGAGAAGGAAAGTGACCCACTAAAAAAGGCATTTACCTCAATCTTAGACTCTATTGGTATTACTCAAAATGTAACAGGGCCTACACACTACTGCAGCCACACTTTAGACTTAGTTCTGACACTAGGTCTTAACATTGACAAAATTAATATCTTACTGCAATCCTCAGCAATCTCCGATCATTACTTAATTTCATATGAGCTACGTTTTAGCCATAATATATGTAAGAACCCTTGCTATTCTACAAAGCATATAATAAAACCATCTACCGCCCTACAATTTATAGAAAACCTACCAGAACTATCGACCCCAGTTCCAACTCCATCAGACCCAATGGACCAAGATGTACTAACTGATTACCTAGAAAATACCTGTCGATCTACTTTAGAAAAGGTAGCACCACTTAAACATAAAAGTATAAGACAGAAAAAGCTCGCACCATGGTATAACGATAAGACCCGTACTTTAAAACAAACATTACGAAAACTAGAGCGGAAATGGCGATCAACCAAGCTTGAAGTGTTTCATTCTGCCTGGAAGGACAGCCTTATAGAGTATAGAAATGCCCTCACTAAAGCTCGCTCAGCATATCTGGCCTCGCTGATCTCCAATAATAAAAATAATCAGGGAGCACTGTTTAGTGTGTTTTCTAGAATTACAAAAAATCAAGCAGGTTCTGAACAACTAATTCCAGCAACTCTCACCAGTAAAGATTTTATGGACTTTTTTTAATAATAAAATTCAGAATATTAGACAACAAACTCAAGCCACAGGATCAAATCCATCCTGGTTGCCACCCGATGTGAATGATATAAAACATAATGTAACTGTAAAAGAAAGACTTGAAACCTTTTACCCACTCCCACAATTAGAACTAGAGAAGATTATCACCTCCGCAAACTGTACAACTTGCACACTTGATGCAATTCCCACAAAGTTGCTCAAATAAGTACTACCAGCTATTATTGATCCTCTTTTAACTATAGTAAACTCATCCCTTAGTCTGGGCCATGTACCCAAAGTTTTTAAACTAGCAGTTATTAAACCTATGATCAAGAAACCAAATCTTGATGCTAGTACCTGGTTCAGCAGCAAAAAATCTTGGTGTCATAATTGACCCGGATTTATCATTTGATCAACACATAGGTAGTATCACTAGGACAGCTTTTTTACATCTTCGCAATATTGCTAAGATTAGAAATGCCTTATCCCTTCAGGACGCAGAAACATTAGTACATGCCTTTATTACTTCAAGGCTTGACTACTGTAACGCACTACTGTCAGGATGCACCAGCAGCAATTTAAGAAAACTTCAACTAGTTCAAAATGCTGCAGCTAGGGTCCTCACTAAAACTAGAAAATTTGAACATATCAGCCCAGTTTTATCATCACTTCATTGGCTGCCTGTTAAATTCCGCATTGACTACAAAATTTTGTTATTAACATATAAAGCTCTACATGGGCTTGCTCCTGAATATCTTCAAGATACAATTTCCTATTATGAGCCTCCACGTTCACTCAGATCACAGAATACTGTTTTTTTTTTATTGTTCCCAGAATTCAGAAGGCCTCAGCTGGGGGAAGAGCCTTTTCTTATAAAGCCCCCAAACTCTGGAATAATCTTCCAAAAAATGTTCGGGACTCAGACACAGTCGCAATCTTCAAATCTAGGCTAAAAACTCATTTGTTTAGTTTATGTTTTGGTAGCTAATGCTCCCCCATAGATAAAGGCGGCAGATTCGGGGGGTCCATGGACACAGGGAATTATAGTAAACTGAGACGCTGGTGCTGTCGTCCCGCCGCTTCTCGCGATCACTCAGGTTTGTTGACGGTGGAGCGGAGGGATGCCAGTGTTTCAGGATGCTCCCGTGTCTGTGTGTTCTCCAGGTTCTCTCCTTTTAGTTAAAGCTGTCCTAGTCAGATCTGCCGGAGTCATTAGCCACACTCTGGAAATTTTCATATTTTCTACTTTACAAACACAAAACAGTTCAAAACTAATTCCATCCCTTTACATCTTTCCGAGTAAACAACTGCCCACCTGTCTGTCTGGACACTGATGGATGACTGTCGAGATCCTCCTCCACGTCTCAGACCAGCTGCCCACGCTCCAGCAACCACCAAGTGCCTTGAAGCTGTCCTCACACTGAAGTTCTCACGGACTACTAACTATTATCACCAGTAGATCGACCAGAGGAGGATGGGTCACCCCTTGTGAGCCTTGGTTCCTCCCAAGGTTTCTTCCTCACTTGAGGCTTGCTCACTTGAGGGTTTTACATTTGTTTTTACATTTCATGTCAAATCTTTGTCTTACTGGAATTCTGTGAAGCTGCTTTGTGACAACATCAGTTGTGAAAAGCGCTATATAAATAAATTTGATTTGATTTGATTTGATATGAGGATTTCCAAATCTTGTTCTTAGTCGTTCGAGTGCTTCCTTGAAGCCTGTACTGGGATTGGGATTGTATAAGCAGTGACTAATAGCATCTTGAGCTTTTCCTTCAGTGTACTCGTGTAAATGAGTTAGCTTCTCTTCTGCAGCAACAGACTCTTTGTCCACCATCGTGGTGAAAAGCCTCATGAATTTCCAGTACTGAAGGGGGTCACCATTGAACTTAATCAGATCAGTTGGTGGGAGCCTCAGTGTGTTTTCTTTGGCTTGATACTGCTGCCTTGAGAATTCAAGCAGTTGTGAGATTGAATCTTCTGTTATTGGAAACAGTGATGGTGTGTTATCGAAAGGCTCTTGCCAGCCTTAGGTGTAGAATAAAGATCTGTTGTTGCAGCTTGTATTCTTTGTTGATTGTGTAACATCAGTGCATCTACGTCAGCCTTGTGATGCATTCCCTGGAGTTCCAGTTCAAGCTCTTCTTTGTTGCGTTTAAGTAACAGTTCAAAGTTTTGTTCCTTCTTTGTAAGGCACGTAGGTGACACAGGGTTATCATCATCTATTCCATCTGGAGCTTCTTCAACTGGATCATTTTGATTTATGTTGTCTAGTTCATCAGCATTTAGCTGATCATCAACCTCACCAGAGGTGTTCACTTCTTGCAGCCAGGCTTGAGCGTTGTGACGCACATCGTAAACACTCAGCAAGATGACCTTCTCATAGGCTTCTGACTCTTCTTTGTCAGTTTCATCAGTGAGCCTATAATGATAAAGTCTGTGTGCTTCTTGGGGTTGAGTGACAGCTAGGTCGAGGCTCTCCAGTACTTCCCTCAACCCTTCAGGCTCATTTTCTCTGATTTTCACATTAGCAGCTGTTATCATCCTAGTTACGGCTGCTTAAGCTTGTCCTCAGGGTCAGGGTCATTTCTCTCATCAGCTATTGGCTGATGTCTTCTTATTCTGTGACTGCCCACCTCTGTATTAATACACTGTGCCCACATACTAGGAGAAGCTTGTGAGATACACTTTTGCGCTTGAGGCATATTTACACATGGGAAATATTAACTTAGAAGTTTCCAGTTGGTGCCTTCTACTTTTGACATGTTGTGACACTGTAAAATTACCGGTTTACCTGTTATTCTCAGATTATCTGATTCTACATCTCACATTCTGATTCTGATGGAGAAAAGAAAGGAAAAGCATATCACATGGATGATTTCCTATATATCAGTATGTAAGTGAAATATTGTTTGTACCTGAGTTTGGTAATAATATTCTTGATGGATGCTTTATTCCTCTGTGGTATGAATTTGTCCACCATTTTGCTGAGGTCCTTATGTGTGGACAGCAGCCTCAGAATATTGCGAGCATGAAGTCTGTGGAAAATAAGAAATAATAAATATACTTAATGTGTCTTAGATAAGAGTGAAGTAGTAGGTGCCTGCTGTAGGAGAGCTGTACATATTGGCATTAGGAGTAAATTCAGAGAGCATAGTTCTGTTAAATGGAATTATTACTTAACGTCCTGAGATCTAATCCAGTGCAACTGTTTTGCTGGTCACAATGCGAGGCTCTCCCGCTCATTGCGGTGAATGCAACAAAAGGCAGGAGGAAACCATTGTATTTCGACATGAGAAATCACAGTAAATATTGTCAAGTCATGCAAACCTTATTTCAAGATAAGTATAAGAATAGTATAAGACTATTTTTAGCCATCTCTCTATTGATTTTAGTAAATGTGGGTAATGAATGCTTCCTTTTCCACAGGCAGGTTACTTTATGATCCATCGCTTATCTTGATCCGGGTCGCGGGGGAAGCAGTGGGAGCAAAGAAACCCAGACCTCCCTCTCCACAGCCATCACCTCCAGCTCCTCCGGGGGTATACCGAGGCGTTCCCAGGCCATTCGAGACATGTAGTCTCTCCAGCGTGTTCTTGGTCTGCCCCAGGGCCTCCTCCCCGTTGGACATGCCAAACATCTCACTAGGAAGGCGTCCAGGAGGCATCCGAATCAGATGCCCGAACCACCTCAACTGGCTCCTCTCGACGTGGAGGAGCAGCGGCTCCACTCCGAGTCTCTCCCGGATGTCCGAGCTCCTAACCCTGTCTCTAAGGGAGAGTCCAGACACCCTGCGGAGAAAACTCATTTCAGCCGCTTGTACCCGCAATCTCGTTCTTTCGGTCACTACCCAAAGCTCGTGACCATAGGTGAGGGTTGGGACGTAGATTGAACGGTAAATCGAGAGCTTTGCTTTTCTGGTCAGCTCTCTCTTTACCACAACGGACCGGTACAGAGCCCGCATTACTGCTGACGCTGCACTGATCCGCCTGTCAATCTCACGCTCCATCATTCCCTCACTTGTGAACAAGACGCCGAGGTATTTAAACTCCTCCACTTGAGGCAAGATCTCACTTCCAACCTGGAGAGAGCACTCCACCCTTTTCCGATTGAGTACCATGGACTCGGACTTGGAGGTGCTGATCCTCATCCCTACCACTTCACACTCGGCTGCAAACTGGTCCAGCAAGACCCTGGTTTTCTGATATTTTATGATGTTTTTTACATTTATTGATTTATCCGTTTGCTTATGTGTTTGTTTTAAATTCATTGTCTGTAACCACTTATCCAGTTCAGGGTCGTGGTGGGTCTGGAGCCTACCCAGAATCACTGGGTGCAAGTCAGGAATACACTCCTGGAGGGGGCGGAAGTCCTTCCCAGGGTGATTCACATTCGTTTAATCACACCTATGTGGAGAACACATCAAACTCCTCACAGACAGTCACCCGAAGCAAGACTTGAACCCACAACCTTCAGGTCCCTGGACCTGTGTGACTGCGAATGAAGCTGCTGGACTCTCCAGCTTTGTGAAGCAGCACAGCTCCTTATGCATATCCTTTTGTAGATGGATATACATGTGGCCTAGTGTTGAAATAGCCGCACCAGCCACAGTTGACCGCAGGTTCTTCACCTAGACCACGTCCAGAAACAAAACCTATTGCTATATGGTTCCAAAAGTGAGTTGAAACAAGAGTTGCACTCTTCTGTGGTGTGTTTGCAGTGTATAGATTCACTGTAAAATGAGAATGACAATTTAATGTCATAAAATGAAACACAACAAAAATACCCCTTCACTATTTTTTTTCTTGTTATTTTAAATCTATGATCTACATTTTCATGCTCTAAAAAAAGCCTTGTGTCCTTTATGAGGCAGGGTCCTGTATAGTGTTACTTAAACATACCATATGTTACACTTTATGCCAATTTTTAAAATACATTATAATTACTCTTGAGTCTAAATGACTATAAAAGATTTTTAGTAAGAATGTTGTATATTATGGACGGACATGATTGACAGTTTACGCATTACTAAATGACAGATGACCGATGCTTTGCTGCTGATGGAGGATGTGCAAAACTAAATATGCTTGATCTGGTTGAAAATAAATTTACATTTATGTTGTAGTTACAAAACACTGTTAATATGACACTGATACAGTGCCACATCATATTAAAATTGCTGTTGACAGATTATCAGTAGGAGCCTTAAACACTCCTGTGATAAACAGAGCAGAAGCACTTTCCATTCAAACTATTAAATAACTAAATAACTGAGAATGATAATATAATAAAATTATTTAATAAAACATGGTGAGCACATCTACATTGTATATTGTGATACTGAATTAAATTAAACGTTACAAACAGCATGGCTAAATATTTTACATTACCTCCCGTGTGACCAATTGGGTGATGTCATGAAATTGGGGAAGTAAAATATCCTTGTGATGCTCAGCCAGAGCACGAACATGTTTTAGGCCTTCCACGGTCTTTTCCCTTTTGGAGATACATTTCAAGACAATTGACAGACATGTATCCAGTGGCAAAATGTAATTACTAGTGTCTTTGGAAACTGTGTCTGCCATAAACGAAATGCATCAGCTTAATTACACTACACACCAATCTGTATCTCTAAGCAGATTGAAGGCTTGCATGAGGTGTCGTTTAGGCATCATTGTCAGTGGCTCCTCAGTGGTCTGCTCCATTTTCTGGCCCCTGGACTGCTGCATGGGTGGCTTTTCATTTTTGGGTTAAAGTTAGGATTAGTTTAGCCTTTCTCTCTTTTATTTTTAATTTTATGTAGGTATTTATTTATTTTTAATTAATTTATTGAACAATTTTCTAAAGATATTCCTAAAGAGACAAACCATTTTAAAGATAACAGAAACGTAAAAAGATCTCTATATGGTCTATAAACTATATCAAATTAGGCATATTAGTGTTTTGATTTTGACCTGTAGGTTTGCCATTAGTGTTAAGCTTGTGTGTTAGGATCCATACTTTTCTGAACTTAGACCCCTTGCTTCTGAGTTTAATGGGGTCAGAGGGGGGCTGAGGTTTAAGAGCTCTCAGTGCTGACAGTGGATGCAGCTCAGAGGAGGTGTTGAGGTCAACAGGACCTGGTCTTTCAATGGAGCTGATAGACTTCACAGAGACACTGTTTTTCAACACACCTTTTATACACTCTTCCTCTTTTGGGTCTCCTGGTGCAGGTGATCTTTCATTATCTCAGACTCATTGTGTAGGCTCAACATGAGGTCATTATGGTGAAATGGGGGTCAGGTCTGCTCCTTTCTGGACTTCAGTGCCTTTTTGGCAGGTCTCATGGAGCAGAAGCAAGAACCAAGAGCAGTGGTGTTGCTGGTGTGTTCTTTAAGATGAAAGGCCTTTAAGGGATGAGACCTGTCCACACCTTGCAAACTCCCAGGTTAATGGGGGATGTGCAGATTTTGCTGACTCCCTTTGATCTTGGGCATCACTGAGGTATCATCTGCAGGAATCATGTGGTACATCTTACTCCTGATTGCTCTTCTTCTCTCCTCCTGCTTCTTCTTGAATTTAGTACTTAGTTTCCGTGCTCTGTCAAGCATACACTCATTGTGGGCTTTTTCAATTTCCTGGAGTTCTCTTTCAAAAACAGGGTTAATTCTTGAAGAACCCTTGTCCATCCATCCCTGTAAAGACAGACCCTATATTCTTAATGTGTCTCTCAAAGCATAAGTCTCCTCTAAAACATTGGTAATCATCTTATCAAGTTAAAACAGATTAACTCACTGTGTTTCTGTGGAAATTCTTGTTCACAGAAGTCTGCTGTTTTTGACTTTGTTTCCTCCAAAAATGATTCATGTCTCTCTCCTTGTTCCCCTCCTCATCACTGCTGGAACTGAAGTCTCAACTTGCTCTGTCCATCGCTGATTTTGTAGTCTGTGTCAAACACCTGAGTTTTAGTGCTGCTGCTGAAGCTGTTATATGTTATGAATTCGTCCATAAACACAATGTCATAACGGCTTTAGTGGCAGAAGAGTTACACTCAAATGACTTCATCAGTGCCCTTTAGTCTTCCTGACCAATATTCACTGAATCAAATCTGTAATAAATGTCTGAAACTGTGCCCTGTTCACTACTTAGTAAACTATTTTGTAGTGTACATGCACTTTGAAGAGTTTGGAGAATTTTGAGTGCACTCAAACAATCTCACAGTGCACTGCAAAAGTAGTGTACCATTCTTGTGCGCTAGTGGATAGCCATGATCCACTGTGTTGTTTGGTAAAAAAACAAAACATAATAAGTGCTGGTTTACTCCCTCCTGAATATAGTTACTTATTATAATGCACTGTAGAGTGAGTAAAATAGGGAATAGTGGTTAAGAAGCCATTTTTGACACAGATAATATTTACCAATGGACGTTGATGAGGGGCTGAGTGAGGTCACCGGCTCAAGTAAATATTTCTTAGCCTATAACTCAAAAAGTAAATGAGCACAAATATTTTTTAACTGCACAAACGCAGCTCTAATGAATGAGACAAGTTTGGAGCGATTTGGACGTTGATGAGGGGCTGAGTGACGTCACTCATTGAAACTTTATAGCTAAATAACTCAAGAATGAAAATGGCACAAACGGTCCTTTTAACGGCACAAACGAGGCACTAACGAATGAGACCACTTTGGCGCAATTTTGCCAATAATGAGGGCTGCCTTACGTAACAGGTAATAAAATATAATGTCTAATTCTTCAAAAACGGTACCAGCACAAACAATGATTTTTGCGGCACGAACGAGCACAAACGCAGAACTAACGAAAGGACACGTTTTTATTCCGTTTCTCATCATATGAGTGGCCAGCTTCACGGGGTTGTTATGAGGTATTTAGGTGTCGTGTGTTGTTATTATAATAATTATTAATTTGACTAATATTATTAAACAATGAAGTTATGATTATGTTGACTTTGCTTGTTTTCATATTTATTAATTGTTCATTTGTAAAAAAAAAAAAAAAATAAGTACATAAAAAATAAAAAAAAAATGCACGCGAGCGCCCCCCTGGACAGACGGCGCCCTTAGCATTTGCCTATATTGCCTAATGGAAGTGCCGGCCCTGAAGCTGAACCAGAAACATAAGTGCCAGGAGTTCACAAGATGCCTCTGATACTTTGACTGGAGCTGGGTTTCAGAGCCTCTTGGTAAGCAGGGGACTGCTTAAATGCTGTTCAATGTAAGGTTGAATGAGAAATCTGAATTAAATCAAAAGCTGGATACTTATATAGTAGGTACGAGACAAGCCTCGTCCTGTGTGTGATGAAGGATCTATGAAAATTTGATTTGTTTTCCCCCCATAATTCCTGGGAAGGTTTGTTAGGATATGTAACATAAGGCCTTGTAGTTCCTGGAAATTATAATCGATCTGGTAATAAATCTGGTGTTAACACTTTAAATTGGAGCCCGCTAATTACTAGGTAAATACAGAGTAAGTAAGCCGTAAGATAAAATTAGAACTGAATAATAAAAGGGCAAGATACTAGAAATATGTGGTTATTCCTGGGAATCTTAGAAATATTTTATAAATTAGGCAGGCCGTAAGTATAGAGTAAGTACCTATTAAGTAAGGTGTTAGAAAATGTAAGTACTGAATATAGCAAGCAAACATGAGTCTAAAGAAAAAATAGAATTGACATGCATCTAATTAGAGAACTGCTTTTGGTGAAAGTGTTGTGTTGTGCACAGTTCAGAGCACCGTGATGCATATTGTTTTATACATCAGATAACAGACTGTAACTGAACAGTAAAATACCAGGTGGTTTTTTGTGAACAAGTCATGTAAAGTTGAGCACTGTGTATACTAGCTGCACAGTAATACACAGCAGAGTCAGAGAGCATCAGATTAGAAATAACCAGCTCTCCAGACGTGGTGCCCTGTCTGGTTATTTCAAAGCGCTGAGTGAATCCAGTCTCATAGTTCGGTGTGCCTGCTGCTGCAGTATAGATGTAACCGATCAGAGTTAGAACTGTGCTGTCCGTCTCTTGATGATACCAGAACATTCGAGTTAAAGAGCTGTCATCATGGCTACACTGAAACTTTGCTTTTGCTTTTTGATTTGATATCAATGGTGGAAACTCTTGAAACGTTACACCATGCACCGTCCCTGTTAAACATAAGAGGAATGCTGTTAGAAAATCTAGACAAATGCAATCATGATGATTAAAATTTGTCTCCGAAGAATCATACATCATACTTGAGATAATAAAGAGGAAAAATCCCAAGCTGTAAACAAAGACATACATCTTTCTGCAAGACTGTGGACTAAAGAAGACGTTTAAAGTTTGAGAGAGAGAGAGAGAGAGAGAGAGAGAGAGAGAGAGTGTGTGTGTGTGTGTATGAAAGTACATGGGGAGTACATTGACTGTAAATGTTCAGATGGTTAAGGATCTCCCCCTATTGGCATAAAATATTGAACAGGACCACCCCTGCCAAAAGAAAAAAAAATCTGACTCAGAATCAGTTTGAAGAATGTAATTTTATCTTGTTGTTATGAACAGATTAAGTTTATAATTGTGCATGGTTCAAGGCTTTTTCAGTGGCTGTGTTTCAACATTTTGGAATGTCAGCTGCTTGATGAGTGTTTGAATGTAAATTCTAAATGTGTATAAATTTATGAGAAGTTTTAAAAAACAGCTTACATGGCCACTAGTGTTTACAATTCTGCAATGAACTGGTGCCCTGTCCAGGATGTGTTCCTGCTTCAGTAATTCCATGCAGGCTCTCGAGGCACTGTGACCAAAAATAGGATAAAGTGGTTAAAGAAAATGAATGTATCAATGAAAACACATTCTGTTAATGGTCATATTCACCATTTTCATCCTAATGAACATGTAAGAAACCAGAATTTCTTTTGTGGGTTTGGTGTTTGGGTTTTCGCCACAGCAGTCATATGAATGAACAGTATACACCTCTTTATAATGAGTGCTTTAAGATGATCCTATTCTGTATAGTTCTGCACAGCAGAAGGTTGTAATGATATTTGAAGTGATGCACTGTGGTCTTTCTAAAGTTGAACCCAGAATAAAAATGGTACATGTGTTAATCATCAGATAACTACATTTTATACAGTTTCCTGTGTGTTTGGGGTTTTAGTATGGGGGTGGTATTAATGTGCAGCACTGTGTATTTTAGCAGCACAGTAATAAACAGCAGAATCAGACTGGATGAGCTCAGAAATGGTCAGGTCTCCTTCCAGATCTGAATGTCTGGTCATTTTAAATTGTTTTTTAAATTCTTCCTCAGGTTTTGGTTCAGTAGCCCCAAGTGTGTAGCCAATTAGGCTCATCTTTTTATCATCACTCTTTTGCTGATACCACAACATAACATATAAGCTACTGTCATTATGTTTACACTTGATGGTTTTGCTGTCTGTTTCATTGGCGAAAATTGATGAGGTCTGTTGAAATTCAACACAGATTGTGCTTCCTGTTGAAAAAAAGTAAAATGTAAAGTCACATTTGTTAATGCATTAATAGTTTAAGATAAGACAACACTTTATTGATCCCAAAGGAAATTGTAGAAATTTACATTTGTTTAAAGAAATAGATATAAGAAAATGGATTATTCCAATGTAAATAAATATATCATTGCATTTGGAAGGAAGGCTTACCTACAAACACAACGAGGAACACACACTGTCCGTAAATGCCACTCATCTTTCTGATTCAGTATCTGAGTGAGCATTACACCCTCACTGATCTAACATCACAACTGGAAGTGTGTGTGTGTGTGTGTGTGTGTGTGTGTGTGTGTGTGTGAGTGTGTGTGCGTGAAGTAGGTTGGGTAAAAATCCACAACACACTCCATATTGGTTCTTATGAATCTGAGATAATTATAAAATGGTTCAGTTATTTCTCATCGAAACATGATTCAATGGTACAGTGATTTTATTTCTGAATATTATATAATTATATTTATATTAAGATAGTTTTGTTGGTGTTACAACTCACACTCTACAAAAGCAGTCAGACTCCTACACAGGGTTTTATATATACAGTGTGTGTGTGTGTGCTAATTCACACATTTACATGTTAATTCTCAGTGTGCATAAAATTTTACAAAGTCTTTAAAACAACTTCCATGGCCACTAGTGTTTACAATCCTGTTAAAACTCACCGGGTCGGTGAGGTGTCACAACAGGTGGTGTCACTGTCACACAGCACCAGGGTCCAGAGGTTGTGGGTTCCAGTCCCGCCTCAGGTCGATGTCTGTGAGGATTTACCTCTGGGTGCTCTGGTTTTTCTCCAAAAACAAATATTGGTAGCTGGATTTGCGGTGTATAATGGTCCACATGTGACAATGTGTGAGAGATTGTGTGACTGTTTGGTGTCCCGTGATGAACTGGTGCCTTGTCCAGGGTGTGTTCCTGCCTCAGTGTATACAGGAAGGCTCTGAACAGGATAAAGTGGTTAAAGAAAATGAATGTATTAATGAAAATGTACTCGGTTAATGGTCATATTCACCATTTTCATCTGAATGAACATATAAGAAACCAGAATTTTTTTGTGGGTTTGGTGTTTGGGTTGCAGTACAGCAGTCATGAATGTGCTGCTTACACCCCTTTATAATGAGTGAATTCAGCTGCTTTAAGATGAACTTATTCTGTATAGTTCTGCACAGCAGAAGTTAGTAATGATATTTGAAGTGATGCACTGTGGTCTTTCTAAAGTTGAACCCAGAATAAAAATGGTACATGTGTTAATCATCAGATAACTACATTTTATACAGTTTCCTGTGTGTTTGGGGTTTTAGTATGGGGGTGGTATTAATGTGCAGCACTGTGTAATTTAGCAGCACAGTAATAAACAGCAGAATCAGACTGGATGAGCTCAGAAATGGTCAGGTCTCCTTCCAGATCTGAATGTCTGGTCATTTTGAATTGTTTCTTAAACACTTCCTCAGGTTTTGGTTCAGTAGTCCCAAATGTGTAGCCAATTAGGCTCATCTTTTTATCATCACTCTTTTGCTGATACCATAACATAACAAGTAAGCTACTGTCATTATGTTTACACTTGATGGTTTTGCTGTCTGTTTCATTGGCGAAAATTGTAGAGGTCTGTTGAAATTCAACACAGATTGTGCTTCCTGTTGAAAAAAAGTAAAATGTAAATTCACATTGGTTAATGCATTAATAGTTTAAGATAAGACAACACTTTATTGATCCCAAAGGAAATTGTAGAGATTTACATTTGTTTAAAGAAATAGATATAAGAAAATGGATAATTATTCCAAAGTAAATAAATATATCATTGCATTTGGAAGGACTACTTACCTACAAACACAAAGAGGAACACAGACAGCCCATAACCACCACTCATCTTTCTGATTCAGTATCTGAGTGAGCATTACACCCTCACTGATCTAACATCACAACTGGAAGTGTGTGTGTGTGTGTGATGTAGGTTGGGTAAAAATACACAACCCACTCCATATTGGTTCTTATGAATCTGAGATAATTATAAAATGGTTCAGTTATTTCTCATTGAAACATGATGCAATGGTACAGTGATTTTATTTCTGAATATTATATAATGATATTTATTTGAAGGTAGTTTTGTTGGTGTTACAACTCACACTCTACAAAACCAGTCAGACTCCTACACAGGGTTTTATATATATATATAGTGTGTGTGTGTGTGTGTGTGTGTATTAATTCACACACTTACATGTTAATTCTCTCTGTATGAAATTATACAAAGTCTTTAAAACAACTTCCATGGCCACTAGTGATTACAATCCTGTTGAAACTCACCGGGTCGGTGAGGTGTCACAACAGGTGGTGTCACTGTCACACAGCACCAGGGTCCAGAGGTTGTGGGTTTCAGTCCCACCTCAGGTCACTGTCTGTGAGGATTTCCCCTGGGTGCTCTGGTTTTCCTCCAAAAGCACATGTTGGAAGCTGGATTTGCTGTGTATAATGGTCCACATGTGACAATGTGTGAGAGATTGTGTGACTGTTTGGTGTCCCATGATGAACTTGGCCCTGTCCAGGGTGTGTTTCTGCCTCAGTATATCCTGGCAGGCTCTGAACAGGAAAAAGTGGTTAAAGAAAATGAATGTATTAATGAAAATGTACTCGGTTAATGGTCATATTCACCATTTTCATCTGAATGAACATATAAGAAACCAGCATTTTTTTGTGGGTTTGGTGTTTGGATTTAGTGTTTGGGTTGCAGTACAGCAGTCATGAATGTGCGGCTTACACCCCTTTATAATGAGTGAATTCAGCTGCTTTAAGATGATCCTATTCTGTATAGTTCTGCACAGCAGAAGGTAGTAATGATATTTGAAGTGATGCACTGTGGTCTTTCTAAAGTTGAACCCAGAATAAAAATGGTACATGTGTTAATCATCAGATAACTACATTTTATACAGTTTCCTGTGTGTTTGGGGTTTTAGTATGGGGGTGGTATTAATGTGCAGCACTGTGTAATTTAGCAGCACAGTAATAAACAGCAGAATCAGACTGGATGAGCTCAGAAATGGTCAGGTCTCCTTCCAGAGCTGAATGTCTGGTCATTTTGAATTGTTTTTTAAATTCTTCCTCAGGTTTTGGTTCAGTAGCCCCATATGTGTAGCCAATTAGGCTCATCTTTTTATCATCACTCTTTTGCTGATACCATAACATAACAGGTAAGCCATTGTCATTATGTTTACACTTGATGGTTTTGCTGTCTGTTTCATTGGCGAAAATTGATGAGGTCTGTTGAAATTCAACACAGATTGTGCTTCCTGTGAAAAAAAGGTCAAATGTAAATTCACATTGGTTAATGCATTAATAGTTTAAGATAAGAAAACACTTTATTGATCCCGAAGGAAATTGTAGAAATTTACATTTGTTTAAAAAATAGATATAAAAAATTGATAATTATTCCAAAGTAAATAAATATATCATTGCATTTGGAAGGAAGGCTTACCTACAAACACAACGAGGAACACACACAGTCCATAACCACCACTCATCTTTCTGATTCAGTATCTGAGTGAGCATTACACCCTCACTGATCTAACATCAGAAGGGTGTGTGTGTGTGAAGTAGGTTGGGTAAAAATCCACAACACACTCCATATTGGTTTTTATGAATCTGAGATAATTATAAAATGGTTCAGTTATTTCTCATCGAAACATGATGCAATGGTACAGTGATTTTATTTCTGAATATTATATAATGATATTTATTTGAAGGTAGTTTTGTTGGTGTTACAACTCACACTCTACAAAAGCAGTCAGACTCCTACACAGGGTTATATATATATATATATATATATATATATATATATATATATATATATATATATATATATTTGTGTGTGTGTGTGTATATATATTTGTGTGTGTGTGTGTGTTAATTTACACACTTACATGTTAATTCTCAGTGTGCATAAAATTATACAAAGTCTTTAAAACAACTTCCATGGCCACTAGTGATTACAATCCTGTTAAAACTCACTGGGTCGGTGAGGTGTCACAACAGGTGGTGTCACTGTCACACAGCACCAGGGTCCAGAGGTTGTGGGTTCCAGTCCCACCTCATGTCACTGTCTGTGAGGATTTACCTCTGGGTGCTCTGGTTTTCCTCCAAAAACACATGTTGGTAGCTGGATTTGCTGTGTATAATGGTCCACATTGACAATGTGTGAGAGATTGTGTGACTGTTTGGTGTCTCATGATGAACTGGTGCCTTGTCCAGGGTGTGTTCCTGCCTCAGTGTATCCAGGCAGGCTCTGAACAGGATAAAGTGGTTAAAGAAAATGAATGTATTAATGAAAACACGCTCGGTTAATGGTCATATTCACCATTTTCATCTGAATGAACATATAAGAAACCAGCATTTTTTGTGGGTTTAGTGTTTGGGTTGGAGTACAGCAGTCATATGAATGTGCGGTTTACACCCCTTTATAATGAGTGAATTCAGCTGCTTTAAGATGAACCGATGTTTGAAGTAATGCACTGTGATCTTTCTAAAGTTGAACCCAGAATAAAAATGGTACATGTGTTAATCATCAGATAACTACATTTTATACAGTTTCCTGTGTGTTTGGGGTTTTAGTATGGGGGTGGTATTAATGTGCAGCACTGTGTATTTTAGCAGCACAGTAATAAACAGCAGAATCAGACTGGATGAGCTCAGAAATGGTCAGGTCTCCTTCCAGAGCTGAATGTCTGGTCATTTTAAATTGTTTTATAAATTCTTCCTCAGGTTTTGGTTCAGTAGTCCCAAATGTGTAGCCAATTAGGCTCATCTTTTTATCATCACTCTTTTGCTGATACCACAACATAACATATAAGCTATTGTCATTATGTTTACACTTGATGGTTTTGCTGTCTGTTTCATTGGCGAAAATTGATGAGGTCTGTTGAAATTCAACACAGATTGTGCTTCCTGTTGAATAAAAGTAAAATGTAAATTCACATTTGTTAATCCATTAATAGTTTAAGATAAGACAACACTTTATTGATCCCAAAGGAAATTGTAGAGATTTACATTTGTTTAAAGAAATAGATATAAGAAAATGGATAATTATTCCAAAGTAAATAAATATATCATTGCATTTGGAAGGACTACTTACCTACAAACACAAAGAGGAACACAGACAGCCCATAACCACCACTCATCTTTCTGATTCAGTATCTGAGTGAGCATTACACCCTCACTGATCTAACATCACAACTGGAAGTGTGTGTGTGTGTGTGAAGTAGGTTGGGTAAAAATACACAACCCACTCCATATTGGTTCTTATGAATCTGAGATAATTATAAAATGGTTCAGTTATTTCTCATTGAAACATGATGCAATGGTACAGTGATTTTATTTCTGAATATTATATAATGATATTTATTTGAAGGTAGTTTTGTTGGTGTTACAACTCACACTCTACAAAACCAGTCAGACTCCTACACAGGGTTTTATATATATATATATATATATATATATATATATATATATATATATATATATAGTGTGTGTGTGTGTTAATTCACACACTTGCATGTTAATTCTCAGTGTGTATAAAATTATACAAAGTCTTTAAAACGACTTCCATGGCCACTAGTGATTACAATCCTGTTGAAACTCACCGGGTCGGTGAGGTGTCACAACAGGTGGTGTCACTGTCACACAGCACCAGGGTCCAGAGGTTGTGGGTTTCAGTCCCACCTCAGGTCACTGTCTGTGAGGATTTCCCCTGGGTGCTCTGGTTTTCCTCCAAAAGCACATGTTGGAAGCTGGATTTGCTGTGTATAATGGTCCACATGTGACAATGTGTGAGAGATTGTGTGACTGTTTGGTGTCCCATGATGAACTTGGCCCTGTCCAGGGTGTGTTTCTGCCTCAGTATATCCTGGCAGGCTCTGAACAGGAAAAAGTGGTTAAAGAAAATGAATGTATTAATGAAAATGTACTCGGTTAATGGTCATATTCACCATTTTCATCTGAATGAACATATAAGAAACCAGCATTTTTTTGTGGGTTTGGTGTTTGGATTTAGTGTTTGGGTTGCAGTACAGCAGTCATGAATGTGCGGCTTACACCCCTTTATAATGAGTGAATTCAGCTGCTTTAAGATGATCCTATTCTGTATAGTTCTGCACAGCAGAAGGTAGTAATGATATTTGAAGTGATGCACTGTGGTCTTTCTAAAGTTGAACCCAGAATAAAAATGGTACATGTGTTAATCATCAGATAACTACATTTTATACAGTTTCCTGTGTGTTTGGGGTTTTAGTATGGGGGTGGTATTAATGTGCAGCACTGTGTAATTTAGCAGCACAGTAATAAACAGCAGAATCAGACTGGATGAGCTCAGAAATGGTCAGGTCTCCTTCCAGAGCTGAATGTCTGGTCATTTTGAATTGTTTTTTAAATTCTTCCTCAGGTTTTGGTTCAGTAGCCCCATATGTGTAGCCAATTAGGCTCATCTTTTTATCATCACTCTTTTGCTGATACCATAACATAACATATAAGCTACTGTCATTATGTTTACACTTGATGGTTTTGCTGTCTGTTTCATTGGCGAAAATTGATGAGGTCTGTTGAAATTCAACACAGATTGTGCTTCCTGTGAAAAAAAGGTCAAATGTAAATTCACATTGGTTAATGCATTAATAGTTTAAGATAAGAAAACACTTTATTGATCCCGAAGGAAATTGTAGAAATTTACATTTGTTTAAAAAATAGATATAAAAAATTGATAATTATTCCAAAGTAAATAAATATATCATTGCATTTGGAAGGAAGGCTTACCTACAAACACAACGAGGAACACACACAGTCCATAACCACCACTCATCTTTCTGATTCAGTATCTGAGTGAGCATTACACCCTCACTGATCTAACATCAGAAGGGTGTGTGTGTGTGAAGTAGGTTGGGTAAAAATCCACAACACACTCCATATTGGTTTTTATGAATCTGAGATAATTATAAAATGGTTCAGTTATTTCTCATCGAAACATGATGCAATGGTACAGTGATTTTATTTCTGAATATTATATAATGATATTTATTTGAAGGTAGTTTTGTTGGTGTTACAACTCACACTCTACAAAAGCAGTCAGACTCCTACACAGGGTTATATATATATATATATATATATATATATATATATATATATATATATATATATATTTGTGTGTGTGTGTGTATATATATTTGTGTGTGTGTGTGTGTTAATTTACACACTTACATGTTAATTCTCAGTGTGCATAAAATTATACAAAGTCTTTAAAACAACTTCCATGGCCACTAGTGATTACAATCCTGTTAAAACTCACTGGGTCGGTGAGGTGTCACAACAGGTGGTGTCACTGTCACACAGCACCAGGGTCCAGAGGTTGTGGGTTCCAGTCCCACCTCATGTCACTGTCTGTGAGGATTTACCTCTGGGTGCTCTGGTTTTCCTCCAAAAACACATGTTGGTAGCTGGATTTGCTGTGTATAATGGTCCACATTGACAATGTGTGAGAGATTGTGTGACTGTTTGGTGTCTCATGATGAACTGGTGCCTTGTCCAGGGTGTGTTCCTGCCTCAGTGTATCCAGGCAGGCTCTGAACAGGATAAAGTGGTTAAAGAAAATGAATGTATTAATGAAAACACGCTCGGTTAATGGTCATATTCACCATTTTCATCTGAATGAACATATAAGAAACCAGCATTTTTTGTGGGTTTAGTGTTTGGGTTGGAGTACAGCAGTCATATGAATGTGCGGTTTACACCCCTTTATAATGAGTGAATTCAGCTGCTTTAAGATGAACCGATGTTTGAAGTAATGCACTGTGATCTTTCTAAAGTTGAACCCAGAATAAAAATGGTACATGTGTTAATCATCAGATAACTACATTTTATACAGTTTCCTGTGTGTTTGGGGTTTTAGTATGGGGGTGGTATTAATGTGCAGCACTGTGTATTTTAGCAGCACAGTAATAAACAGCAGAATCAGACTGGATGAGCTCAGAAATGGTCAGGTCTCCTTCCAGAGCTGAATGTCTGGTCATTTTAAATTGTTTTATAAATTCTTCCTCAGGTTTTGGTTCAGTAGTCCCAAATGTGTAGCCAATTAGGCTCATCTTTTTATCATCACTCTTTTGCTGATACCACAACATAACATATAAGCTATTGTCATTATGTTTACACTTGATGGTTTTGCTGTCTGTTTCATTGGCGAAAATTGATGAGGTCTGTTGAAATTCAACACAGATTGTGCTTCCTGTTGAATAAAAGTAAAATGTAAATTCACATTTGTTAATCCATTAATAGTTTAAGATAAGAAAACACTTTATTGATCCCAAAGGAAATTGTAGAGATTTACATTTGTTTAAAAAAATAGATATAAGAAAATGGATAATTATTCCAAAGTAAATAAATATATCATTGCATTTGGAAGGAAGGCTTACCTACAAACACAACGAGGAACACACACAGTCCATAAACACCACTCATCTTTCTGATTCAGTATCTGAGTGAGCATTACACCCTCACTGATCTAACATCACAATTGGAAGTGTGTGTGTGTGTGAGGTAGGTTGGGTAAAAATACAAAACACACTCCATATTGGTTCTTATGAATCTGAGATAATTATAAAATGGTTCAGTTATTTCTCATCGAAACATGATGCAATGGTACAGTGATTTTATTTCTGAATATTATATAATGATATTTATATGAAGATAGTTTTGTTGGTGTTACAACTCACACTCCACAAAACCAGTCAGACTCCTACACAGGGTTTTATATATATATATATATATATATATATATATATATATATATATAGTGTGTGTGTGTGTTAATTCACACACTTGCATGTTAATTCTCAGTGTGTATAAAATTATACAAAGTCTTTAAAACGACTTCCATGGCCACTAGTGTTTACAATCCTGTTTAAACTTGCTGGTTCGGTGACACAACAGGTGGTGTCACTGTCACACAGCACCAGGGTCCAGAGTTTGTGGGTTCCAGTCCTGCCTCATGTCACTGTCTGTGAGGATTTACCTCTGGGTGCTCTGGTTTTCCTCCAAAAACACATGTTGGAAGCTGGATTTGCTGTGTATAATGGTCCACATGTGACAATGTGTGAGAGATTGTGTGACTGTTTGGTGTCCCATGATGAACTCGCGCCCTGTCCAGAGTATATTCCTGCCTCAGTGTATCCAGGCAGGCTCTGAACAGGATAAAGTGGTTAAAGAAAATGAATGTATTAATGAAAACACACTCGGTCAATGGTCATATTCACCATTTTAATCTGAAGGAACATATAAGAAACCAGAATTTTTTTGTGGGTTTGGTGTTTGGATTTAGTGTTTGGGTTGGAGTACAGCAGTCACGAATGTGCGGCTTACACCCCTTTATAATGAGTGAATTCAGCTGCTTTAAGATGAACTTATTCTGTATAGTTCTGCACAGCAGAAGGTTGTAATGATATTTGAAGTGATGCACTGTGGTCTTTCAAAAGTTGAGCCCAGAATAAAAATGGTACATGTGTTAATCATCAGATAACTACATTTTATACAGTTTCCTGTGTGTTTGGGGTTTTAGTATGGGGGTGGTATTAATGTGCAGCACTGTGTATTTTAGCAGCACAGTAATAAACAGCAGAATCAGACTGGATGAGCTCAGAAATGGTCAGGTCTCCTTCCAGAGCTGAATGTCTGGTCATTTTGAATTGTTTTTTAAATTCTTCCTCAGGTTTTGGTTCAGTAGTCCCATATGTGTAGCCAATTAGGCTCATCTTTTTATCATCACTCTTTTGCTGATACCATAACATAACAGGTAAGCTACTGTCATTATGTTTACACTTGATGGTTTTGCTGTCTGTTTCATTGGCGAAAATTGATGAAGTCTGTTGAAATTCAACACAGATTGTACTTCCTGTTGAAAAAAAATGTCAAATGTAAATTCACATTTGTTAGTGCATTAATAGTTTAAGATAAGACAACACTTTATTGATCCCAAAGGAAATTGTAAAAATTTACATTTGTTTAAAAATAGATATAAAAAATAGATAATTATTCCAAAGTAAATAAATATATCATTGCATTTGGAAGGAAGGCTTACCTACAAACACAACGAGGAACACACACAGTCCATAAACACCACTCATCTTTCTGATTCAGTATCTGAGTGAGCATTACACCCTCACTGATCTAACATCACAATTGGAAGTGTGTGTGTGTGTGTGTGTGTGTGAAGTAGGTTGGGTAAAAATCCACAACACACTCCATATTGGTTCTTATGAATCTGAGATAATTATAAAATGGTTCAGTTATTTCTCATTGAAACATGATGCAATGGTACAGTGATTTTATTTCTGAATATTATATAATGATATTTATATGAATGTAGCTTTGTTGGTGTTACAACTCACACTCTACAAAACCAGTCTGACTCCTACACAGGGCTATATATATATATATAGTGTGTGTGTGTATGTGTATTAATTCACACACTTACATGTTAATTCTCTCTGTATGAAATTATACAAAGTCTTTAAAACAACTTCCATGGCCACTAGTGTTTACAATCCTGTTAAAACTCACCGGGTCGGTGAGGTGTCACAACAGGTGGTGTCACTGTCACACAGCACCAGGGTCCAGAGGTTGTGGGTTTCAGTCCCGCCTCAGGTCACTGTCTGTGAGGATTTCCCCTGGGTGCTCTGGTTTTCCTCCAAAAGCACATGTTGGTACCTGGATTTGCTGTGTATAATGGTCCACATGTGACAATGGGTGAGAGATTGTGTGACTGTTTGGTGTCCCGTGATGAACTGGTGCCTTGTCCAGGGTGTGTTCCTGCCTCAGTGTATACAGGAAGGCTCTGAACAGGATAAAGTGGTTAAAGAAAATGAATGTATTAATGAAAATGTACTCGGTTAATGGTCATATTCACCATTTTCATCTGAATGAACATATAAGAAACCAGAATTTTTTTGTGGGTTTGGTGTTTGGGTTGCAGTACAGCAGTCATGAATGTGCGGCTTACACCCCTTTATAATGAGTGTATTCAGCTGCTTTAAGATGAACCTATTCTGTATAGTTCTGCACAGTAGAAGGTTGTAAAGATGTTTGAAGTGATGCACTGTGGTCTTTCTAAAGTTGAACCCAGAATAAAAATGGTACATGTGTTAATCATCAGATAACTACATTTTGTACAGTTTCCTGTGTGTTTGGGGTTTTAGTATGGGGGTGGTATTAATGTGCAGCACTGTGTATTTTAGCAGCACAGTAATAAACAGCAGAATCAGACTGGATGAGCTCAGAAATGGTCAGGTCTCCTTCCAGACCTGAATGTCTGGTCATTTTAAATTGTTTTTTAAATTCTTCCTCAGGTTTTGGTTCATTAGTCCCATATGTGTAGCCAATTAGGCTCATCTTTTTATCATCACTCTTTTGCTGATACCACAACATAGCAGTTAAGCTATTGTCATTATGTTTACACTTGATGGTTTTGCTGTCTGTTTCATTGGCGAAAATTGATGAGGTCTGTTGAAATTCAACACAGATTGTGCTTCCTGTTGAATAAAAGTAAAATGTAAATTCACATTGGTTAATGCATTAATAGTTTAAGATAAGAAAACACTTTATTGATCCCAAAGGAAATTGTAAAAATGTACATTTGCTCAAAAAATAAATTGATAATTATTCCAAAGTAAATAAATATATCATTGCATTTGGAAGGAAGGCTTACCTACAAACACAACGAGGAACACACACAGTCCATAAACGCCATTCATTTTTCTGATTCAGTATCTGAGTGAGCGTTACACCCTCACTGACCTAACTGTGGGTGCGTGTTTTTGTGCATGTGTGAAGTAGGTTGGGTAAAAATCCACAGCAGACCCCATATATATATGTGTGTGTACTTAGACATCAGATATTTGGACACATCATCTGATTAGTTATTGGTGGAATAGGGCTGTATCACTGTATAGAACTGTGCACCAGCCCCTACCTCTACACAGCCCAAGTTATGGTCTTAAACACATTAAGAAGGTGAGCAGTTCTACAAATTAACTCTTGAGGAGGCCACAGGTGTTTAAGAAAAAAAACATTCAAAGTGACGATGAGGCTGGTTGAGAAACACTTTTTTGTTTACTACTCCACCTAAGGTGAAATTGGTGATGACTACACTAAGAAGAAGTACTGGGTTAAAAAATGCAGTCCTATTGATTAGTCCCACTTTCCACATGGATTAATATTGAATAAGTGCAAAGTGAGTGAGTGAATAAAATTGTGAACCTGGAATAGCAATGACCAAGTCTATGTTCTCCCTATTAAAGGTAAGTGATACATCACAATGACTTCTAAACTATACTTTTAAGGGGAAAAAAATACTGCATATATATATTTTTAATTTCAGAAGAAATGCTTTATTGATGCAATGCCTATTTTAAATAAGGACATCAAAAATGCCTTTTGAGACTTAAGAAGGTATAAAAAAACAATAAACCAATAATAAAAGGTTCTTCACTTCCTGTGTGTCTGGTGCATGTTTGAAGTTTTAGTGCAGCAGGTATATTAATGTGTTACACTGTGTCTTTGCAGAACAGTAATAAACAGCAGAATCAGTCTGGAGTGTATTGGAGATGGTCAGTTCTCCTTCCACTATTTTCGGTCTGGTTATTTTAAATCTCTCTTTAAATCCTTCTTCATAGGTTTGTTCACTCATGGTGTAGCCATAGCCAATTAGAGTCATATCTGCACTGTTCCTCTTTTGCTGATACCACAGCATAACCAGTAAGCTACTGTCATCATGGCTGCACTTAATGGTTATGCTTTCTGTTTCGTTGACAAGGAGAGGTGCACTCTGTTGAAATGTGGCACAGTTTGCACTCCCTGTTGAACAGAAGAAATATACATTTAGTTATATGACCATAAGAAACTATCAACAATTAAATAATTCTGGAAGGATATCATACCTACAAACAAAACAAAGATTGCACACAGTATACAGGCACTGCACATCCTTCTGAGATAGAGCAGCACTTAACACTTGGGCACGTGCACGCACACAGCCTTAATATAAGGATTTGAAGGCTGTAGGTGGGTGTGTTTGTTGAGGTGCTGATCAACACACACACACACACACTGCCTTGGTATAAGTATATGAATAAAGTAGGTGAGTGTTTGTTATTGAGCCATATGTCCACGTAGAGTATACAAGCAATTATAGTTTTAGATTTGCTTTACATAAATTTTCAAATTACATTTGAAGCTTAATAATGCATATTTTATCATTCATTGTTAATGTTTGGCAACACTCAGGTACCACATAAAATAATGTAATCCTATTACATATCCAAGGATTCTCTGTCAACAGTTTAGTTCCCCAAAGGCATTCAAAACAGGCATATGTTTTCCAAATATTAATAACATTTCTTAGTTTCAGTATTTGAAATGTTGGATTTATATTGTTTTCAATATAATATAGGGTTTAATGATTTACAAATTGTTTCTATTTATTTATTTATTTATTAATTACACTTTACACAGTGTCCAAACTTTTTTTGGAAATGGGTCTTTTAATTTGAAATTTGTAATTGATGATACCTGTTGGAAGCTGATGTTATTTTGGTGGTAAATGGTAAACAAAAACCCCAGGTATTGTTTGTGGTATATACACATGTAGATTGTTTAATTGTTGTTTATAGTGTATTAATCTCGCTAATGTCTGTAGATAATTCAGAGTTTATTTTAATTGTAAACAGTTAAGTAATACTTTAATAATGTAGGTTTGTGGCTTGTAATGGTGAAAATGTAAAGTGATTAAAATTAATAGTGATTACTTCCTTACATTTCTGGCTCTTTTCTTTTGTGTGATTTGATATGCATCAATGACAAAAAAAATGTAAACTTCAGTATCATTTTAAGATGTATAAGGCAAAGAAGTATAGATAAAAAAAATAACTGTTTCAAAAGTAACTATATAGCCCTTCATGTTGTTTAATACAATCAGATAACAGACTGTAACTGAACAGTAAAATACCAGCTGGCTTTTTGTGAACAAGTCGTGTAAAGTTGAGCACTGTGTATACTTGCTGCACAGTAATACACAGCAGAGTCAGAGAGCATCAGATTTGAAATAACCAGCTCTCCAGATGTGGTGCCCTGTCTGGTCATTTCAAAGCGCTGAGTGAATCCAGTCTCATAGTTCGGTGTGCCTGCTGCAGTATAGATGTAACCAATCAGAGTTAGAACTGTGCTGTCCGTCTCTTGACGATACCAGAGCATTAAATTTAAACTACTGTCATCATGGCTACACTGAAACTTTGCTTTGGCTGTCTGATTTAATATCACTGGTGGAAACTCTTCAAACCTTACACCATCCACTGTCCCTGTTAAATATAAGAGCAATGCTGTTAGAAAAGCAAGACAATTAAATGTATGCACGTATAACATTAATCAAATTTTCATTAGAAAATCATACCTGAAAATACAATCAGGAAAATGCTGAGGCCATACATAAATCCATACATCCTTCTGAGTGGCTGAAGAAAACAGACTGAGAGATAGGTGACATATGCATAACTCATAACTCACACCTCATAAACATGACTACCTCAAATAGCTGAATTACATCTCCCTCTGTTGGCTCAAAACAGAGAGGTCTTAAATGCAAGTCTAGTACAGTATATCACCAACAGCTGGCAGAAGTGCTCATCCAACATTTCACCTAGATATTGAAACATACATGCAAGGATTTTATGGCAGCCAGCAACAGTGATGTCAGATACTGATATTTGTTGATTAGTTCTAGATCACAGACCGAGATCAAGGACACTTTAACTCACTCAAAGATTTATGTCACTACAAACAGTACAAACAAGTACTTGCGGTGATGTATACCCCTCAGTTCAATGGTTGGCTTTGAGCATGGTGATCTAAAGTCTTAAAATAGCTGACTTCACAAACTCTTAAACAACTATTAAAGTGTATGAACAACATCAAGCCACAAACATGGTGTCAGTAATCAGATAACACTCACAAATGCAGAATAAAGTCACATTTTGAAACAGATTGTGTGTGCTCTTGTGTTTGGGGTTTTAGTACGACAGTTATAAGAACATGCAACACTGTGCTTACTAGCAGCACAGTAATAAACAGCAGAATCCGACTGGAGGAGCTCAGACATGGTCAGATCTCCTTCTGTAATTTGATTTCTGTTCAGTTTGAATCGCTCATTAAAATCTTCTTCATAGTTTGCATTCCCTTTTCCAATAGTGTAACCAATCAGAGCCATAGTTGTACTGCCACTTTTTTGCTGATACCATAACACAGTAGTGTAGGTATTATCATCATGGCTACATTCAATCTTCATGGTGTCTTTTTCATTGGAGAAGAGCAGTGAGACCTGTTTAACGGTCACAGAGTTTGCTCCTGTTGGGGGGAAAAAATACAGCTGTCAGAATTCCAGCATTATAACAGAAACCACACAAAGTATTTCTTATAACTTGTTTAAACAAGCCATACCTAAAATCAAAGCACTAAACACACACAGTCCATAAGCAATACACATCCTTGTAATGCAGAGCACTATTCCCTGAGCTGTTCTGAGCAGAGAACAGAGTTAGAAAGAGAGAGAACTCTAAAGCTAACTGTAACAAGAACAGCAGCAATGTTTGCACAACCTCAAAGTGGGAGGAGACAATTGCCAACTGTTATTATCTGCTAGACAGGAATGACAGTGTAGACATTTTCATTCATTCATTTATTCATTCATCTTAAACCTTTTCATCCTGATCAGGGTAGTGGTCAGTCTGGACACATCTGATAAACCTGAAAACTTGTTTAGCATATTGTAGCCTTTTATTAGTGGTGTCTACAGCTGTTTAAGAATCAGAACAAATCTCAAAGCACGTGACCTAATAAATCTTGCTAAATTCTTATTAGTTTTTAAAAATTTCAGGAGTGATTTGACACTACAGGAATAAAATATGGCGACTATACATTTATAAGCCCTGCTTGAAACTAAGTTTTGTGTTGAGTGAATGCAGTGGACGCACTGAACCATAAACTTGTCCATGAGTTTTATTGACTGATTGCCTTCATGCATGCACTGTGACTGCTGTCTTCTACTATATTGAATCAGCTTGACAAGGAATGAACAAATTGGAAGGGGTGTTAACAAACTGTATTATAGAGTATGAAACAACGTCTAACATCAACCCACAAACATGGTGTCAGAGATAACACTCACAAATGCAGAATAAAGCCACATTTTGAAGCAGATTGTGTGTGTGCTTGTGTTTGGGGTTTTAGTACGACAGTTATAAGAACATGCAACACTGTGCTTACTCGCAGCACAGTAATAAACAGCAGAATCCGACTGGAGGAGCTCAGAGATGGTCAGATCTCCTTCTGTAGTTTGATTTCTGTTCAGTTTGAATCGCTCATTAAATTCTTTTTCATAGTTTGCATTCCCTTTTCCAACAGTGTGACCGATCAGAGCCATAGTTGTACTGCCACTTTTTTGCTGATACCAAAACACAAAATTGTAAGTATTATCATCATGGCTACATTCAATCTTTATGGTGTCTTTTTCATTGGAGAAAAGCAGTGAGACCTGTTTAACGGTCACAGAGTTTGCTCCTGTTGGGGGGAAAAAATACAGCTGTCAGAATTCCAGCATTATAACAGAAACCACACAAAGTATTTTTTATAACTTGTTTAAACAAGCCATACCTAAAATCAAAGCACTAAACACACACAGTCCATAGGCAACACACATGTTTGTAATGCAGAGCATTGTCCTCTGCTCAGAGCAGCTCAGAGATCTAGAGACAGAGAGAGAGAGAGAAAACAATCCTAGTTGTAGCAGCAAGGTTTGCACAGCCTCAGAGTGGGAGGAAACAAGTGCACACAGATCTCATCTGTAAGACAGGAATGAGAGGTGTTAGTCAGTTTAAAGTATATATCATTAATTCATTCATGTATTAATTCATTTTTGTAATGTCTTTATAGTGATCTGAACAGTGATAAGTCTCGACCCATCTGATTAACCTGATTAATTATTATAGTTTTATTTGTTTACATATTTTAACCTTTTGGAATATGAAACAAATCCTGAAGTACATGTGACCCAAATGTTCCAGGAGCGAGCTTGGGACTGGAATATTGTCAGGTCTTCTCCCACAATTCTTGGTTGAGGGGCCCTTGTGCAAGTTACCTCACCCCTCAACTGCTTTTCAGGTGCTGGGGTGGCTGCCGACTCTCTGACTGTATGCACTAGGGGTAGGGGGTTTAATGGTAATATTTTATACTGTATATAAATATATAAAAATATGGACTGTAACACAAAATGAGGATAGCATTTCAATATTACGGCGTGTTCAATGTGCCCAGTATCTCTTCTCTGTCTGTCTAGTCAGTACATTGCCAAATTAGCTTTTGCATGCAAACGAGAGCCACAGGGAGGGGGCACTGTAGGAGTTCACTGACTGGTGATGTCAGGCTCTGAAAATGGGAGCGTAAAACAACACAAGCACAGTAGCCCCTTTTAGTTGCAAGGGTTGTAGCTGCTAACTTTAGCCAGATTAGTGATCTTTTTAGCATTAGACATTGATTCTGGCAATAACTGCTTTACAGTAGTTGCTGTGTGCTTGTAATGGCTAGAGTCCGTGTCTGTGGAACCCAAATTGTTGACAACAAAGAGTTATAATCAGGTTTTTGAGAGTTATTGAGGAATGATTGGCAGTGGTAGCACCTGCTAACTTTAGCAGAATTAGCAAGTGAGTGAGCATGCGACTGACCGACCGATCCACCAACCCACCAAAGAGCCGGTTATATGTAGAGAGATTAGTCTCAGAATACTTTACAAATGCGTAAATGTTAATCCACAAATTAAACACAAGTCACAAATATGTTTCACTATTCACAAGTGAATACATCCCAATCTGTGTCTCACGGTCTGCAATTTGTACAAATACAGTTACATTCATAAATTAGAGTGACCAGACGTCCTCTTTTACCCGGACATGTCCTCTTTTTTAGACTTAAAAAAATATCCGGATGGAATTTCACAAATGTCCGGGATGTTGTTTTTCTAGGGCTTACATAGAATTTCAAGAAGCGTTTCATTCACAAACTAGTCCCGCCCTCCCCTACTCTGATTGGTTCGCTGGAGTGAGAAGGGGGCGTGGTGAAGTAGCCTAAAATCTTCAGGGACCTGGACGGTCTGACTGTAGAGCTACCGTTATTGGTCGATAACCTTCTCTGTAAAAATTTAATTGGTCAGTCTGCATGGCAGTAGTCCTTGTTTACGTCAGGCAAAGCTCATGTACCTACCCTCATCTCAAGCAGCTATGCCGAAACATGAATGTAAGTTCTCGGGTGAGTTAAAAAAGAAATTCCCATGTTTTGTGTAGCAAATATAGGTGTAAAGGACCTAAAGGCACACATGGGTTCAGCTAAGCATACAACGAGGGGTGAGAGCTCCCCCCCATCTCAGCATCTCAGATCTGGTCACCCTACATAAATACATGTTTTTAGTTTTCATAGATGTATCACAATTTTATGGGAAAATAAATACACTTGTTTAAATTTACATAGCAAATATTTGTAAAGTCGAAGTTTCGAATTTAAAATGTATTTGTAAATTGTCGAATCTACATTTGTGGATCAAGTCACAAATCGGAGGGTCAGATACCCTATGGCTCCGAAACAGAATATGCGCTTCATATTGGTCATCACTTTCATTTAGCCAATCAGCAGCCATAATTAGCTGTCTATCATTTACAGCGGCAGCCAATTGAGTCATAGTCCCGCCTTAAAGGGGGGCTGTTTAGCTTCGTCCTTGAGAGCAACAAGTCAATCCTGAGACAGTGGGGGAAACAACAGTGCCCCCTAGCGGTGGCGTGTTCTCCTGCTGGCACATTTGTGGATCATGCTGCATTTGTATTTGGATCCGGTGAAATGCGAAAGCAAAGTCTCAAAATCCAAAAACACACGAGAGGAAATGAACAAATGCACGTCACGGAAAATTCTTTTTAATCTCTCTCCATACGGTTGTGACTGATGTGAGTATCCATCAGCTCAGAATGTGTGTGTGTGTGTGTGTGTGTGTGTGTGATTGTGAGAGAGAGAGAGAGTGTGTGCGTGTTTGTCTGTAATAGGGATGGACAGAGTGATTGATTTAACAATAACACATCCCCTATTTTGGTAATATTTTATACCGTGTTATATTTAATATTTTTTGTAAGGGGTGTCAACAAACATGGTGTCAGTAATCAGTTAAAAAAAAGTGAATAAAGCAACATCAAGCCACAAACATATTGTCAGTAATCAGATAATACTCACAAATGCAGAATAAAGCCACATTTTGAAGCAGACTGTGTGTGCTCTTGGGTTTGGGGTTTTAGTACGACAGTTATAAGAACGTGAAACACTGTGCTTACTCGCAGCACAGTAATAAACAGCAGAATCCGACAGGAGGAGCTCAGAGATGGTCAGATCTCCTTCTGTAATTTGATTTCTGTTCAGTTTGAATCGTTCATTAAATTATTCTTCATTGCTTGGGTTCCCTGTTCCAATAGTGTAACCAATCAGAGCCATAGTTCTACTGCCACTTTTTTGCTGATACCAATACACATACCTATAGCTACTGTCATCATGGCTACATTCAATCTTTATGCTGTCTGTTATATGGGCAAAAAGCAATGAGACCTGTTTAAAGGTCACAGAGTTTGCTCCTGTTGAAGAAAAAACAGCTGTGAGAAATCCAGTATTAAAACAGAAACCATGCAGAAAGTATTTCTTATTGCATTTTAAGTCATACCTAAAATCAAAGCACTAAACACACACAATCCATAGGCAACACACATGTTTGTAATGCAGAGCATTGTCCTCTGCTCAGAGCAGCTCAGAAACCAAGAGTCACACTGAGAGAGCTCGGAGGCTGGCTGTAAATAAAGCAGTTGCAGCAAGGTTTACACAGCCTCCAAGTGGGATGTCACCAGTTTTCTATCAAACTGGAGTGAGATTAGTCATTTTAAACTAGAGATCACTCATTTCTTCATTCTTTAGTTTGTCAGTGTATTTGTTAGTGTATGTCAGGTCAGTTTCGAGGTCAGTGCTTTATCAGAAACAAAACATTTTTTGTTACATCTTATTTATCAAACTGGGATGTCTCTAAGGAAACTAAGCTTGCAGAAACTTAGAGTGATTATCTTATGCTTATGACGTATAAACTACCGAACGCAATATTTCAGCACTTCCAGCATTAAATTAGGGCTTTTAAATATATGATCTCTAACATCCAAAGCACTCACTGTCTGTGATATTATTACTGATAACAAACTCTATGCATTATGTCTCTGCGAAACATGGGCTAAACCCAATGAATACATTGCCCTAAATGAGTCCACTCCCCCTGGCTTCAGCTATTACAGTTGCCCACGAACATATGGTCATGGTGGTGGTGTAGCCACAATTTATGACCCTACCATTGACACAACACAAAAATCTAGTTATGATACTAAATCCTTTGAAGTACTTACTCTTAAAGTCACTGCATCAAAAAGGCAGCACTCGTTTATGCTCATCACAATCTATCGTCCTCCTGGCCCTTATACAGCATTTCTTTGTGAATTTGCTGATTTTCTCTCAAGTGTAGTTATCGTATCAGAAAAGGCCTTAATTGTTGGTGATTTCAATATTCACTTTGAGAAGGTCCATGATCCACTTAAAATTGCATTTGAATCAATTTTGGATGCGCTAGGGTTCACTCAGAATGTTACTGGGCCCACTCATCAATGCAAACACACATTGGACCTAGTGTTAACACGGGGCATTGAGATAAAGAATCTATCCAATCTCTCGCTACATGAGACCATCTCTGATCACCATCTAATCACATATGAAATTGCGCTAAACTTTAATATTTGTCCACAACCACGCTATATTAGAAAGCGCACTATAACATCCTCAACAGTTAGTGATTTTACCAACAACCTTCCAGACCTTACCACCATTTCTTTTCCAACTCACCCAAATGACCTTGAGCTCATTACAAACAACCTACAACACTTATTGTGTACAAACCTAGATAGTGTTGCACCAGTCAAGACAAAACAATTTAGAGAGAAAAGGCTTGCTCCATGGTACAGTGACAGCATGCGTGCATTAAAACTGGCTGCTCGTAACCATAAACGTAAATGGAGACACACAAAACTAGAATGTTTCCGAATTGCATGGCAGCACAGCCTCACCGACTACAAACATGCCTTATCTAAAGCCAAATCACAGTACATCTCTTCCCTTATAGAAAACAACAAAGACAACCCTAGATTCCTTTTTAGCACTGTATCAAATCTAATTAGAAACAAAAAGGAAATCAACCCCATTGTTCCCTCTGATTTCTGTAGCAATGACTTTATGAGGTTTTTTAATGATAAAATTGATTGCATTCGCCTCAAAATCCAAAATCAGTCCAAAGTCACATCGGCTCTCGTAGATGAACCCCCCGCCAGCTCTGAGGTGCACTTAGACTACTTGAATTCTGTCGATGAAAATGACATGCTTAGTTTAATTAGCTCATCTAAATCAACTTCATGCTTACTGGATCCTGTACCAACACAATTATTTAAACAAATTTTACCTAAAGTCATTAGACCATTGCTCACAATAATAATCCCTCAACATTGGATATGTACCAAAACCTCTGAAACTAGCGGTAATCAAACCAATTATTAAAAAACCCAATCTTGACCCTCTTGTACTCGCAAACTACAGGCCAATATCAAACCTCCCTTTTATTGCTAAGATTCTAGAAAAATTCGTGTCACAGCAGTTGTGCTCTTATCTACGAAACAATGACATTCATGACATTTTTCAGTCTGGATTTAGACCAAATCACAGCACAGAAACTGCTCTAACAAGAGTAACTAATGACTTACTCCTTTCACATGATAAGGGCTATATCTCTATTCTGGTGCTGCTTGACCTTAGTGCAGCGTTTGATACCATAGATCATGTGATGCTTCTTGATAGGCTGGAAAATCTGGTAGGAATAAAAGGATCTGCCCTCTCTTGGTTCAGATCTTATTTATCCGATCATTATCAATTTGTTTATCTGAATAATAAATCCTCTAATCATACTTTAGTTAAATATGGTGTTCCACAAGGATCAGTGCTTGGCCCTGTATTGTTCACACTCTACATGCTGCCACTGGGTCGACTAATCCGTAAGCATGGGATTCAATTCCACTGTTACGCTGATGACACACAACTGTATATATCAGCCAAACCCAATGATGTTGCTTGTCTACGTAAAATAACAGAATGTCTAACTGAAATTAAAGACTGGATGATGGAAAATTTTCTCATGTTAAATTCTGATAAAACTGAGGTCTTGTTACTATGTACAGATACTCAGATACATTCACTCAGAAATGCTGCTATTAATCTTGATAATTCAACAGTAAAACACAATGCCATCATTAAAAACTTAGGGGTAGCCTTTGATTCGACTCTCACATTTGATACCCACATATCCAATACAGTCAAAACCGCCTTCTTCCACCTACGCAATATTGCCAAAATTATTTTATCATTAAAAGATGCAGAGAAACTAGTGCATGCTTTTATTACTTCACGTCTAGACTACTGCAATGCGCTCCTGGCTGGGAGCTCGTGCAAAGCGTTACACAAGCTTCAGTTAGTTCAAAATGCAGCAGCCAGGGTGCTCACTAGAGCTAGAAAATTCAAACATATCACCCCAGTTCTCTCGTCCCTACACTGGCTACCTGTAAAATGTCGCATTGACTATAAAATACCCCTCTTAGCTTATAAATTTCTAAATGGTTTAGGCCCGCAGTATCTTACTGAACTTCTCATACCTTATCGCCCGTCACGTACACTTCGTTCACAGGATGCCCATCTACTCTTTGTTCCTCGCATTAAGAAAAACACAGCAGAAGGAAGAGCCTTTTCTCACAAAGCTCCTCAACTCTGGAATAGCCTTCCGGTTACTGTCCGGGGCTCAGACACACTCTCAATCTTTAAATCTAGATTAAAAACCTACCTTTTCAAACAAGCTTTTGGTTAATCACTCACTTTCAGGTTACTCCTTCTATATTGGTGTTCGGGCTGGTTTTCATATTATCACTGTTCTGTATTAACCATGTCATATCACCATAGCTACAGCATTCTTAGTTAGCTTTGTAGTAACCGCCAACACGCTGTCTGTCGCTGGGTTCTCTTGCCTGACCGGTGGAAGCTTTTTTCGCAGGACAAATTTGCCCGTTCTTTACCATGACCCTACTAACCTCTGTATTTTTATTTGTTCCCTTTGTCTGGCTTTCTTTCTCCTGTCTCTCTCTCATGCTTTGAGATGTCCTGCTGCTCTCCAGGTGTTGCCCTGATCCAGCCCGTGTCCTGTACAAGATCCTGGCCTTGTCTCATCTACACTATCATGCTTGGCCATGCTGATTTATCTCAGATTAACTCTGCACCTAATTTTAACTCACACAGAATCCCTGATCACCTCCTCCTTCATCAGACTCATACATCACTAATATCATCATCCTCACCATTTTCATTTCTGCTTCTCTATCATCACTAATATACTACATTTATATTACTATAACCCCTTCATCGGTCATCATTTCACTTTTACTTCTGTTCTCTGTTGTTTCTCCGGTGTCAACCCGAGGAGGATGGGTTCCCCGTATGAGTCTTGGTTCCTTCCAAGGTTTCTTCCTCGTGTGCTGAGGGAGTTTTTCCTTGCCACTGTTTCCTGGCTTGCTCATAGGAGGCTTGGATCCGGATCTCTGTATAGCTGCTTTGTGACGACTTTTTGTTGTGAAAAGCGCTATATAAATAAAATTTGATTGATTGATTGACTACCTTTATAAACTCTCTGTGAAAACATCTTCTTTGTCCACATTCACATAGTGCTCTGTGCTATTGTGTGTTGACCACCTTAATGTTAATAAACTACTTTCTGACTGCAAATGCTCTGTTAGATTTCAATTCTTAACACTTGTAATTATTTTCTCCACCACAGTAATAATAATAATAATAATAATACATTTTATTTATAGGTGCCTTTCAGGACTCTCAAGGTCACCGTACATAAAAAGATTAAAATCAATGCAAGAAAACATGTACAAACAACATAGAAACATTTTTAAAGAAAAGCAAATTAAAGAATAACATAAAATCAAAGGAGCAGGCTAAAGACTGTAACCTTTTATTAGTGGTGTCTACAGCTGTTTAAGAATCAGAACAAATCTCAAAGCACATGACCTAATAAATCTTGCTAAATTCTTATTAGTTCTTACAAAATTCAGGAGCGACTTGACACTACAGGAATAAAATATAGTGAATATACATTTATAAGCCCTGCTTGAATCTAAGTTTTGTGTTGAGTTAATGCAATGTGAATCTATATTGAAATCAGGACCGATTCCTTGGACGCACTGAACCATAAACTTGTCCATGAGTTTTATTGACTGATTGCCTTCATGCATGCACTGTGACTGCTGTCTTCTACTATATTGAATCAGCTTGACAAGGAATGAACACATTGGAATGGGTGTTAACAAACTGTATTATAGAGTATGAAACAACATCTAACATCAAACCACAAACATGGTGTCAGAGATAACACTCACAAATGCAGAATAAAGCCACATTTTGAAGCAGATTGTGTGTGCTCTTGTGTTTGGGGTTTTAGTACGACAGTTATAAAAACATGCAACACTGTGCTTACTCACAGCACAGTAATAAACAGCAGAATCCGACTGGAGGAGCTCAGAGATGGTCAGATCTCCTTCTGTAATTTGATTTCTGTTCAGTTTGAATCGTTCATTAAATTCATCTTCATTGCTTGGTTTCCCTGTTCCAACAGTGTAACCGATCAGAGCCATAGTTGTACTGCCACTTTTTTGCTGATACCAAAACACATTAATGTAGGCATTGTCATCATGGCTACATTCAATCTTAATGCTGTCTGTTATATGGGCAAAAAGCAATGAGACCTGTTTAACGGTCACAGAATTTGCTCCTGTTGAAGAAAAAACAGCTGTGAGAAATCCAGTATTAAAACAGAAACCATGCAGGAAGTATTTCTTATTGCATTTAAGTCATACCTAAAATCAAAGCACTAAAAACACACAGCCCATAGGCAATACACATCCTTGTAATGCAGAGCACTATTCCCTGAGCTGTTCTGAGCAGGAACAGTGTTAGAAAGAGAGAGAACTCTAAAGCTAACTGTAACAAGAGCAGCTGCAATGTTTGCACAGCCTCAAAGTGGGAGGAAACAATTGCCAACTGTTATTATCTGCTAGACAGGAATGACAGTGTAGACATTTTCATTCATTCATTTATTCATTCATCTTAAAACTTTTCATCCTGATCAGGGTATTGGTCAGTCTGGACACATCTGATAAACCTGAAAACCTGTTTAGCTTATTGTAGCCTTTTATTAGTGGTGTCTACAGCTGTTTAAGAATCAGAACAAATCTCAAAGCACATGGCCTAATAATTTTTGCTAAATTCTTATTAGATCTTAAAAATTTCAGGAGTGATTTGACACTACAGAAATACAATATGGCGAATATACATTTATAAGCCCTGCTTGAAACTAAGTTTTGTGTTGAGTGAATGCAGTGGACGCACTGAACCATAAACTTGTCCATGAGTTTTATTGACTGATTGCCTTCATGCATGCACTGTGACTGCTGTCTTCTACTATATTGAATAAGCTTGACAAGGAATGAACACATTGGAAGGGGTGTTAACAAACTGTATTGTAGAGTATGAAACAACGTCTAACATCAAACCACAAACATGGTGTCAGAGATAACACTCACAAATGCAGAATAAAGCCACATTTTGAAGCAGATTGTGTGTGCTCTTGTGTTTGGAGTTTTAGTACGACAGTTATAAGAACATGCAACACTGTGCTTACTCGCAGCACAGTAATAAACAGCAGAATCCGACTGGAGGAGCTCAGAGATGGTCAGATCTCCTTCTGTAGTTTGATTTCTGTTCAGTTTGAATCGTTCATTAAAATCTTTTTCATTGCTTGGGTTCCCTGTTCCAACAGTGTAACCGATCAGAGCCATAGTTGTACTGCCACTTTTTTGCTGATACCAATACACATACCTATAGCTACTGTCATCATGGCTACATTCAATCTTAATGCTGTCTGTTATATGGGCAAAAAGCAATGAGACCTGTTTAACGGTCACAGAGTTTGCTCCTGTTGAAGAAAAAACAGCTGTGAGAAATCCAGTATTAAAGCAGAAACCATGCAGAAAGTATTTCTTATTGCATTTTAAGTCATACCTAAAATCAAAGCACTAAACACACACAGTCCATAGGCAACACACATGTTTGTAATGCAGAGCATTGTCCTCTGCTCAGAGCAGCTCAGAAACCAAGAGTCACACTGAGAGAGCTCGGAGGCTGGCTGTAAATAAAGCAGTTGCAGCAAGGTTTACACAGCCTCCAAGTGGGATGTCACCAGTTTTCTATCAAACAGGAGTGAGATTAGTCATTTTAAACTAGAGATCACTCATTTCTTCATTCCTTAGTTTGTCCAGTGGTTCATTAATTTATTCATTCTGTCATTTGTCAGTCCATCCACCCATCAATGAATAAATTAATTTATTAATAATCAATTAGTTAATCCATTTATCTATTTTATTCCTGATCAGTGTAGTCATGGGTCTAGAGGTTACCTGGAATCATTGAGCTCAGGGCAGAAAAAACACCCCATAGGCTGTCCTTACCCAGTCATACCTGTGGAGAGTTACACACAGGTAATCCACCTACCAAAAGATTTTGGACTGTGGGAGGAAACTAGAGCTAAGTAGAGTTCCTGGCCCTTTATTACACTATGTGCTTGGATGTTTTCTTGATTAAAATGATTACTGTAAATATGAGAAAGTAAATAAAATTTTTTATTCATTTGATCACTGATATTTTGGGACCTGTTCTGCTAGTTGTTAAATGTAGAATACCACAACACTGTGGTCTCAGTGTTCTCATTTACCATTGTTAGTTATAACATCTGTCAGGAACGAGGGGCGGATAGAAGGAGGGCGGACGCACTCGCTAAAACACAGTTCTTTAATAAAGGGAGGTAACCAAACAAAGCACGAAAACATACAGGGAAACAAGGCAGGCTAAATTAAACAAGGGAAACTAAACAGGGTAAACCGGACTGACAGACTAAAGAGTAAACGAAGGAACGAGAGAGGAAAAGAAACTACGACACGAAACAACGACTAAGAAAACAAACACGGAGAAACTGGAGACAAAGACAGAGACGGGAACCATGACAGGGACAGACAAGGGAACCAAAATAACAGGGCGGTGCCCAGGACTGGCTAATGTCTGTGTGGCAGACTGAGGAACCAGCCTGGGCACAGTTCTGGGGATCGGCCCTGAAGTCCTTCGGGCCGACCTACGGACATGGACAGGAGAGGCCGTAGCCGCAGTCACGGGGACAGGAGAGGCCGTAGCCGCAGTCACGGGGACAGGAGAGGCCGTAGCCGCAGTCACGGGGACAGGAGAGGCCGTAGCCGCAGTCACGGGGACAGGAGAGGCCGTAGCCGCAGTCACGGGGACAGGAGAGGCGGGTGCCGCCATAGTCACGGGGACAGGAGAGGCGGGTGCCGCCATAGTCACGGGGACAGGAGCGGCGGGTGCCGCCATCACGGGGACAGGAGCGGCGGGTGCCGCCATATTCACGGGGACTGGAGCGGCGGGTGCCGCCATAGTCACGGGGACTGGAGCGGCGGGTGCCGCCATAGTCACGGGGACTGGAGCGGCGGGTGCCGCCATAGTCACGGGGACTGGAGCGGCGGGTGCCGCCATAGTCACGGGGACAGGAGCGGCGGGTGCCGCCATAGTCACGGGGACAGGAGCGGCGGGTGCCGCCATAGTCACGGGGACAGGAGCGGCGGGTGCCGCCATAGTCACGGGGACAGGAGAGGTCGTACATTTCTCATTTCACCTTTGTTCAGTCGCGTTGGTTCACCTTTCTCATGTCGGTCGTGTTTTCTTGTCTGTCCGTCTGTCTCCTCAGCTTTTCCCCGTCTCTTTTCCTTTATCGTTGTTTTCGCTGTTTGTCCGTCTGTCACGCTTTCCCTGTCCAGTTTCCTTTGTTTTATTTAGCTTGTTTGGCTCCTTGTTTGTTTATTTCCTGTTTTAGTATCGTTGTTTTGTTTATATTAAATTCCCGTGTTTTAGCGAATGCGTCCGCCTCCCTCAATCCGCCCCTCACTCCTGACAACATCAATATCTGAATGTGTGTTAGAAGATTTGTTGAAGACTTGAAATCAACTTAAAAATCTATAATTATTATCGAATATGGCACAATTATTTTCTCTAACTGAAGGTACTGAATATGTACCCTTCAGGGTACCACCACAGTGGCACAGTGTTTTCTGACAGTGCACATGAACATCTATGCACAATTCCCTGATTGGGGCATTTATAAATCTATTTATATTTGTCATAATTTGCCAATATGAAGCAGGTATGGGCTACATTCCAATTATTTTTGTTTAATCTAAATTGGTCTTACATATATATGGAGTCTTTTATTATTATTAATAATAATAGTAATTGTAATGGACATTTTTATATGTCTCTGTTGAAAGACCCTCTCTGCTTGTTTTGTCTGTATATTGATTTCTAACCATCAACGCAACTCAGAAAAAGTGTGTGTCAGGTCAGTTTCGAGGTCAGTGCTTTATCAGAAACAAAACATTTTGTCCTACATCTTATTTATCAGACTGAGATCTCTCTAAGGAAAATAAGATTGCAGAAACTTAGAGTGATTATCTTATGCTTATGACGTATAAACTACCTTTACAAACTCTCTGTGAAAACATCTTCTTTGTCCACATTCACATAGTGCTCTGTGCTATTGTGTGTTGAACACCTTAATTTTAATAAACTACTTTTTGATTGCAAATGCTCTGTTAGATTTCAATTCTTAACACTTGTACTTATTTTCTCAACCACAGTAATAATAATAATAATAATAATAATAATAATAATAATACATTTTATTTATAGGTGCCTTTCAGGACTCTCAAGGTCACCGTACATAAAATCAATGCAAGAGAACATGTACAAACAACATAGAAACATTTTAAAGAAAAGCAAATTAAAGAATAACATAAAATCAAAGGAGCAGGCTAAAGACTGTAGCCTTTTATTAGTGGTGTCTACAGCTGTTTAAGAATCAGAACAAATCTCAAAGCACATGACCTAATAAATCTTGCAAAATTCTTATTAGTTCTTACAAAATTCAGGAGCGACTTGACACTACAGGAATAAAATATGGTGAATATACATTTATAAGCCCTGCTTGAATCTAAGTTTTGTGTTGAGTGAATGGAATGTGAATCTGTATTGAAATCAGGACCGATTCCTTGGACGCACTGAACCATAAACTTCTCCATGGGTTTTATTGACTGATTGCCTTCATGCATGCACTGTGACTGCTGTCTTCTACTATATTGAATCAGCTTGACAAGGAATGAACAAATTGGAAGGGGTGTTAACAAACTGTATTATAGAGTATGAAACAATGTCTAACATCAAACCGCAAACATGGTGTCAGAGATAACACACACAAATGCAGAATAAAGCAACATTTTGAAGCAGACTGTTTGTGTGCTTGTGTTTGGGGTTTTAGTACGACAGTTATAAGAACATGCAACACTGTACTTACTAGCAGCACAGTAATAAACAACAGAATCCGACTGGAGGAGCTCAGAGATGGTCAGATCTCTTTCTGTAATTTGATTTATGTTCAGTTTGAATCGTTCATTAAATTCTAATTCATTGCTTGGACTGTCTTTTCCAACAGTGTAACCGATCAGAGCCATAGCTGTACTGCCACTTTTTTGCTGATACCATAACATAGTAATGTACGTAGTGTCATCATAGCTGCATTCAATCTTAATGGTGCCTGTTTCATTGGCAAAAAGCAATGAGACTTGTTTAACTGTCACAGAGTTTCCTCCTGTTGAAGAAAATCATCTGTGAGAAATCCAGCATTAAAACAGAAACCACCCAGAAAGCATTGTTTTGCTTTTGTAAAAAGTTCCTACCTAAAATCAAAGCACTAAACACACACAGTCCATAGGCAACACACATGTTTGTAATACAGAGCATTGTCCTCTGTTCAGAGCAGCTCAGAGATCTAGAGTCAGAGAGAGAGAGAGAGAGAGAAAAACAATCCTAGTTGTAGCAGCAAGGTTTGCACAGCCTCAGAGTGGGAGGAAACAAGTGCACACAGATCTCATCTGTAAGACAGGAATGAGAGGTGTTATTCATTTTAAAGTAGACATCATTAATTCATTCATGTATTAATTCATTTTTGTAATGTCTCTGTAGCGATCTGAACAGTGATAAGTCTCGACCAATCTGATTAACCTGATTAATTATTATAGTTTTATTTGTTTGCGTATTTTAGCCTTTTGGAATATGGAACAAATCCTGAAGTACATGTGACCCAAATGTTCCAGGAGCGAGCTTGGGACTGGAATATTGTCAGGTCTTCTCCCACAATTCTTGGTTGAGGGGCCCTTGTGCAAGCTGCCTCACCCCTCAACTGTTTTCCAGGTGCTTGGGTGGCTGCCGACACTCGGACTGTATGCACTAGAGGTAGGGGGTTTAACGGTAATATTTTATACTGTTATATATAAATATATGGACAGTAACACAAAATGAGGATAGCATTTCAATATTACGGCGTGTTCAATGTGTCCAGTATCTCTTCTCTGTCTGTCTAGTCAGTACATTGCCAAATTAGCTTTTGCATGCAAAGAGAGCCACAGGGAGGGGGCACTGTAGGAGTTCACTGACTGGTGATGTCAGGCTCTGAAAATGGGAGCGTAAAACAACACAAGCACAGTAGCCCCTTGTAGTTGCAATTATTGTGCCCAGTTCAGGTGAATGGAAGACAAAGCGAGCCTTTGAATAGACGAAGACAGTCAGAAGGCTTTTCACTCAACTTTGAGCTTTATTCTTTGTGTGTGATATCAGCCTCAGTTAGTTGGAACACGGTGTGTGCTGTGGTGTTTTAACCTGTTAGCTTATTTATAACTGGTCAGCTATGCTTCCACATTTCTTTTTTTTTTTTTGGGTAGTCCAGCATAATCTCTCTCTCAGATACACTGAGCTTTTAGCATCAGCATGTGTCAGTAGCTCAGAGGTCGGTAAGAATAACCACACTGAGGTGAATAGCAGCTGCACTGAGTTGTCAGACTGACAATTTAAATGAACACTACGTAGTATTTTATCTTAAAATAACAGCTTCAAAAGGAGAGAGAGAGAGAGAGAAAAGAAAGAAAACTGCGTAACACTTTACAGCACATAGATAGCTCACTACAAGTAGAATCTAGCTCTGTATTCCCCGTACAGATATCATGTCAGAGGGAGCAATAAGAACAAATTGTCAGAGGAAGCAAGGAGGAGAAAGAGAGAGAAAAAGCAAATGGCCGTGCAAGTGTTAATACTGGACTGACTTTGCTCAGAGATATGACACACAACGGAGCCTTGCTCCTCTTGGACTAGTAAGTAATGGCATGTTGCACTTTCTTCATGTGCTGCTGCCTTTGTTAGTGATATGTTTTGTTGGTGACAGTGTTATAATCAGGTTTTTGAGAGTTACTGGTAAGTGAGCCAAGGGTTGTGGCTGCTAACTTTAGCCAGATTAGTGATCTTTTTAGCATTAGACATTGATTCTGGTAATAAGTGCTGGTAATAAAACCTGCGAGAGGAAATGAACAAATGCACGTCATGGAAAACACCTGAGTGACTTGATCCACAAACGCAGATTCAACAATTTACAAATAAATGTTTAAATTCAAGACTTCGACTACTTTACAAATATTTGCAATGTAAATTTAAACAAATGTATTTATTTTCGCATAAAATTGTGATATATCTATTAAAACCAAACACATGTATTTGTGAATGTAACTGTATTTGTACAAATTGCAGACTGTGAGACACAGAGTGTGATGTGTTCATTTGAAACATATCTGTGACTTGTGTTTTATTTGTGGATTAACATTTACGCATTTGTAAAGTATTTTGAGTCTAATCTCTCTCCATAAGGTTGTGACTGATGTGAGCATCCATCAGTTCAGAATGTGTGTGTGTGTGTGAGAGAGAGAGCGTGTACGGATGTTTGTCTGAAATAGGGATGAACAGAGTGATTGATTTAACAATAACACATCCCCTACTTTGGTAATATTTTATACCATGTTATATATAATATTTTGAGATGGAATGATGGTATGAAAAATGCGTATACTACCCATTCCTAGTGCACTAGTGTGTATGAGTGTGTGTTCACTGCTATGGAAAGGGTAGATTTTTGAAAACACATTTCGTTGTATGTTTTTATGATAAAAAATAACTTCAGGAGCCACTTAAGGCATGTATTGAGTGAATGCAGTTTGAACCTGTACTGAAATCCAGTTAAATTGACCTAGAAGTTTATTGATTGATTGTCTTCATGCATTAACACATTGTAAGGGGTGTCAACAAACATGCTGTCAGTAATCAGTTTTTTTTTTTAATCAGATAACACTCACAAATGCAGAATAAAGCCACATTTTGAAGCAGACTGTGTGTGCTCTTGGGTTTGGGGTTTTAGTACGACAGTTATAAGAACATGCAACACTGTGCTTACTCGCAGCACAGTAATAAACAGCAGAATCCGACTGGAGGAGCTCAGAGATGGTCAGATCTCCTTCTGTAGTTTGATTTCTGTTCAGTTTGAATCGTTCATTAAATTCTTCTTCATTGCTTGGTTTCCCTGTTCCAATAGTGAAACCGATCAGAGCCATAGTTGTACTGCCACTTTTTTGCTGATACCAATACACATACCTATAGCTACTGTCATCATGGCTACATTCAATCTTAATGCTGTCTGTTAAATGGGCAAAAAGCAATGAGACCTGTTTAACGGTCACAGAGTTTGCTCCTGTTGAAGAAAAAACAGCTGTGAGAAATCCAGTATTAAAACAGAAACCATGCAGGAAGTATTTCTTATTGCATTTTAAGTCATACCTAAAATCAAAGCACTAAACACACACAATCCATAGGCAACACACATGTTTGTAATGCAGAGCATTGTCCTCTGCTCAGAGCAGCTCAGAAACCAAGAGTCACACTGAGAGAGCTCGGATGCTGGCTGTAAATAAAGCAGTTGCAGCAAGGTTTACACAGCCTCCAAGTGGGATGTCACCAGTTTTCTATCAAACAGGAGTGGGATTAGTCATTTTAAACTAGAGATCACTCATTTCTTCATTCCTTAGTTTGTCCAATGGTTCGTTTATTTATTCATTCTGTTTGTCCGTCCATCCACCCAACAATTAATGAATTAATTGATTAATAAATTAATTAGATAATTCATTCATTTATTCGTCTATTTTATTCCTGATCAGTGTAGTCATGGGTCTAGAGGTTCCCTGGAATCATTGAGCCCAGCGCAAGAAACACCCCATAGCCTGTCCTCACCCAGTCATACCTGTGGAGAGTTACACACAGGTAATCCACCTACCAAAAGATTTTGGACTGTGGGAGGAAACTAGAGCTAAGTAGAGTTCCTGGCCCTTTATTACACTATGTGCTTGGATGTGATTTTGATTAAAATGATTACTGTAAATATGAGAGAGTAAATAAAAATTTTAATTCATTTGATCACTGATATTTATGACCTGTTCTGCTTGTTGTTAAATGTAGAGTACCATAACACTGTGGTCTCATTGTTCTCATTTACCATTGTTAGTTATAACATCAATATCTGAATGTGTGTTAGAAGATTTGTTGAATACTTGAAATCAACTTAAAAAACTATAATTATTATCGAATATGGCACAATTATTTTCTCTAACTGAATATGTACCCTTCAGGGTACCACCACAGTGACACGGTATTTTCTGACAGAGCACATGAACATCTATGGACAATTCCCTGATTGGGGCATTTATAAATCTATTTATATTTGTCATATTTTGCCAATGTGAAGCAGGTATGGGCTACATTCCAATTATTTTTGTTTAATCTAAATTGGTCTCACATATATATGGAGTCTTTTATTATTATTAATAATAATAGTAATTGTAATGGAAATTTTTATATGTCTCTGTTGAAAGACCCTCTCTGCTTGTTTTGTCTGTATATTCATTTCTAACCATCAACGCAACTCAGAAAAAGTGTGTGTCAGGTCAGTTTCGAGGTCAGTGCTTTATCAGAAACAAAACATTTTGTCCTACATCTTATTTATCAGACTGAGATCTCTCTAAGGAAAATAAGCTTGCAGAAACTTAGAGTGATTATCTTATGCTTATGACGTATAAACTACCTTTATAAACTCTCTGTGAAAACATCTTCTTTGTCCACATTCACATAGTGCTCTGTGCTATTGTGTGTTGACCACCTTAAGGTTAATAAACTACTTTCTGATTGCAAATGCTCTGTTAGATTTCAATTCTTAACACTTGTACTTATTTTCTCCACCACAGTAATAATAATAATAATACATTTTATTTATAGGTGCCTTTCAGGACTCTCAAGGTCACCGTACATAAAAAGAATAAAATCAATGCAAGAAAACATGTACAAACAACATAGAAACATTTTTAAAGAAAAGGAAATTAAAGAATAACATAAAATCAAAGGAGCAGGCTAAAGACTGTAGCCTTTTATTAGTGGTGTCTACAGCTGTTTAAGAATCAGAACAAATCTCAAAGCACATGACCTAATTAATCTTGCTAAATTCTTATTAGTTCTTAAAAATATCAGGCGCGACTTGACACTACAGGAATAAAATATGGCGAATATACCTTTATAAGCCCTGCTTGAAACTAAGTTTTGTGTTGAGTGAATGCATTGGACACACTGAACCATAAACTTGTCCATGAGTTTTATTGACTGATTGTCTTCATGCATGCACTGTGACTGCTGTCTTCTACTATATTGAATCAGCTTGACAAGGAATGAACAAATTGGAAGGGGTGTTAACAAACTGTATTATAGAGTATGAAACAACGTCTAACATCAAACCACAAACATGGTGTCAGAGATAACACTCACAAATGCAGAATAAAGCCACATTTTGAAGCAGATTGTGTGTGCTCTTGTGTTTGGGGTTTTAGTACGACAGTTATAAGAACATGCAACACTGTGCTTACTCGCAGCACAGTAATAAACAGCAGAATCCGACTGGAGGAGCTCAGAGATGGTCAGATCTCCTTCTGTAGTTTGATTTCTTTTCAGTTTGAATCGTTCATTAAATTCTTCTTCATTGCTTGGTTTCCCTGTTCCAACAGTGTAACCGATCAGAGCCATAGTTGTACTGTCACTTTTTTGCTGATACCAATACACATACATATAGCTACTGTCATCATGGCTACATTCAATCTTAATGCTGTCTGTTATATGGGCAAAAAGCAATGAGACCTGTTTAACGGTCACAGAGTTTGCTCCTGTTGAAGAAAAAACAGCTGTGAGAAATCCAGTATTAAAGCAAAAGCCATGCAGGAAGTATTTCTTATTGCATTTTAAGTCATACCTAAAATCAAAGCACTAAACACACACAGTCCATAGGCAACACACATGTTTGTAATGCAGATCATTGTCCTCTGCTCAGAGCAGCTCAGAAACCAAGAGTCACACTGAGAGAGCTCGGAGGCTGGCTGTAAATAAAGCAGTTGCAGCAAGGTTTACACAGCCTCCAAGTGGGATGTCACCAGTTTTCTATCAAACAGGAGTGAGATTAGTCATTTTAAATTATAGATCACTCATTTATTCATTCCTTAGTTTGTCCAGTGGTTCATTAATTTATTCATTCTGTCTTTTGTCAGTCCATCCACCCATCAATGAATTAATTAATTTATTAATAATCAATTAGTTAATCCATTTATCTATTTTATTCCTGATCAGTGTAGTCATGGGTCTAGAGGTTACCTGGAATCATTGAGCCCAGCGCAGGAAACACCCCATAGCCTGTCCTCACCCAGTCATACCTGTGGAGAGTTACACACAGGTAATCCACCTACCAAAAGATTTTGGACTGTGGGAGGAAACTAGAGCTAAGTAGAGTTCCTGTGCCTTTATTACACTATGTGCTTGGATGTGTTTTTGCTTAAAATGATTACTGTAAATATGAGAGAGTAAATAAAATTTTTTTATTCATTTGGTCACTGATATTTTGGGACCTGTTCTGCTAGTTGTTAAATGTAGAGTACCACAACACTGTGGTCTCATTGTTCTCATTTACCATTGTTAGTTATAACATCAATATCTGAATGTGTGTTAGAAGATTTGTTGAATACTTGAAATCAACTTAAAAATCTATAATTATTATCGAATATGGCACAATTATTTTCTCTAACTGAAGGTACTGAATATGTACCCTTCAGGGTACCACCACAGTGACACAGTGTTTTCTGACAGTGCACATGAACATCTATGGACAATTCCCTGATTGGGGCATTAATAAATCTATTTATATTTGTCATATTTTGCCAATGTGAAGCAGGTATGGGCTACATTCCAATTATTTTTGTTTAATCTAAATTGGTCTCACATATATATGGAGTCTTTTATTATTATTAATAATAATAGTAATTGTAATGGAAATTTTTATATGTCTCTGTTGAAAAACCCTCTCTGCTTGTTTTGTCTGTATATTGATTTCTAACCATCAACGCAACTCAGAAAAAGTGTGTGTCAGGTCAGTTTCGATGTCAGTGCTTTATCAGAAACAAAACATTTTGTCCTACATCTTATTTATCAGACTGAGATCTCTCTAAGGAAAATAAGATTGCAGAAACTTAGAGTGATTATCTTATGCTTATGACGTATAAACTACCTTTATAAACTCTCTTATGAAAACATCTTCTTTGTCCACATTCACATAGTGCTCTGTGCTATTGTGTGTTGACTACCTTAAGGTTAATAAACTACTTTCTGATTGCAAATGCTCTGTTAGATTTCAATTCTTAACACTTGTACTTATTTTCTCCACCACAGTAATAATAATAATAATACATTTTATTTATAGGTGCCTTTCAGGACTCTCAAGGTCACCGTACATAAAATCAATGCAAGAAAACATGTACAAACAACATAGAAACATTTTTAAAGAAAAGGAAATTAAAGAATAACATAAAATCAAAGGAGCAGGCTAAAGACTGTAGCCTTTTATTAGTGGTGTCTACAGCTGTTTAAGAATCAGAACAAATCTCAAAGCACATGACCTAATAAATCTTGCTAAATTCTTATTAGTTCTTAAAAATATCAGGCGCGACTTGACACTACAAGAATAAAATATGGCGAATATACATTTATAAGCCCTGCTTGAAACTAAGTTTTGTGTTGAGTGAATGCATTGGACACACTGAACCATAAACTTGTCCATGAGTTTTATTGACTGATTGTCTTCATGCATGCACTGTGACTGCTGTCTTCTACTATATTGAATCAGCTTGACAAGGAATGAACAAATTGGAAGGGGTGTTAACAAACTGTATTATAGAGTATGAAACAACGTCTAACATCAAACCACAAACATGGTGTCAGAGATAACACACACAAATGCAGAATAAAGCCACATTTTGAAGCAGATTGTGTGTGCTCTTGTGTTTGGGGTTTTAGTACGACAGTTATAAGAACATGCAGCACTGTGCTTACTCACAGCACAGTAATAAACAGCAGATTCCGACTGGAGGAGCTCAGAGATGGTCAGATCTCCTTCTGTAGTTTGATTTCTTTTCAGTTTGAATCGTTCATTAAATTCTTCTTCATTGCTTGGTTTCCCTGTTCCAATAGTGAAACCGATCAGAGCCATAGCTGTACTGTCACTTTTTTGCTGATACCAATACACATAAGTATAGGTACCATCATCATGGCTACATTCAATCTTAATGCTGTCTGTTATATGGGCAAAAAGCAATGAGACCTGTTTAACGGTCACAGAGTTTGCTCCTGTTGAAGAAAAAACAGCTGTGAGAAATCCAGTATTAAAACAGAAACCATGCAGGAAGTATTTCTTATTGCATTTTAAGTTATACCTAAAATAAAAGCACTAAACACACACAGTCCATAGGCAACACACATGTTTGTAATGCAGAGCATTGTCCTCTGCGCAGAGCAGCTCAGAAACCAAGAGTCACACTGAGAGAGCGCGGATGCTGGCTGTAAATAAAGCAGTTGCAGCAAGGTTTACACAGCCTCCAAGTGGGATGTCACCAGTTTTCTATCAAACAGGAGTGAGATTAGTCATTTTAAACTAGAGATCACTCATTTATTCATTCTGTCGTTTGTCCGTCCATCCACCCATCAATTAATTAATTCATTGATTATAAAATTAATTAGATAATTCATTCATTTATTCATCTATTTTATTCCTGATCAGTGTAGTCATGGGTCTAGAGGTTACCTGGAATCATTGAGCCCAGGGCAGGAAACACCCCATAGCCTGTCCTCACCCAGTCATACCTGTGGAGAGTTACACACAGGTAATCCACCTACCAAAAGATTTTGGACTGTGGGAGGAAACTAGAGCTAAGTAGAGTTCCTGGGCCTTTATTACACTATGTGCTTGGATGTGTTTTTGATTAATATGATTACTGTAAATATGAGAGAGTAAATAAAAAATGCTTAATTCATTTGATCACTGATATTTTGGGACCTGTTCTGCTAGTTGTTAAATGTAGAGTACCACAACACTGTGGTCTCAGTGTTCTCATTTACCATTGTTAGTTATAACATCAATATCTGAATGTGTGTTAGAAGATTTGTTGAATACTTGAAATCAACTTAAAAATCTATAATTATTATCGAATATGGCACAATTATTTTCTCTAACTGAATATGTACCCTTCAGGGTACCACCACAGTGACACGGTATTTTCTGACAGTGCACATGAACATCTATGGACAATTCCCTGATTGGGGCATTAATAAATCTATTTATATTTGTCATATTTTGCCAATGTGAAGCAGGTATGGGCTACATTCCAATTATTTTTGTTTAATCTAAATTGGTCTTACATATATATGGAGTCTTTTATTATTATTAATAATAATAGTAATTGTAATGGAAATTTTTATATGTCTCTGTTGAAAGACCCTCTCTGCTTGTTTTGTCTGTATATTCATTTCTAACCATCAACGCAACTCAGAAAAAGTGTGTGTCAGGTCAGTTTCGAGGTCAGTGCTTTATCAGAAACAAAACATTTTGTCCTACATCTTATTTATCAGACTGAGATCTCTCTAAGGAAAATAAGCTTGCAGAAACTTAGAGTGATTATCTTATGCTTATGACGTATAAACTACCTTTATAAACTCTCTTATGAAAACATCTTCTTTGTCCACATTCACATAGTGCTCTGTGCTATTGTGTGTTGACCACCTTAAGGTTAATAAACTACTTTCTGATTGCAAATGCTCTGTTAGATTTCAATTCTTAACACTTGTACTTATTTTCTCCACCACAGTAATAATAATAATAATACATTTTATTTATAGGTGCCTTTCAGGACTCTTAAGGTCACCGTACATAAAATCAATGCAAGAGAACATGTACAAACAACATAGAAACATTTTAAAGAAAAGCAAATTAAAGAATAACATAAAATCAAAGGAGCAGGCTAAAGACTGTAACCTTTTATTAGTGGTGTCTACAGCTGTTTAAGAATCAGAACAAATCTCAAAGCACATGACCTAATAAATCTTGCTAAATTCTTATTAGTTCTTAAAAATATCAGGCGCGACTTGACACTACAGGAATAAAATATGGCGAATATACATTTATAAGCCCTGCTTGAAACTAAGTTTTGTGTTGAGTGAATGCATTGGACACACTGAACCATAAATTTGTCCATGAGATTTATTGACTGATTGCCTTCATGCATGCACTGTGACTGCTGTCTTCTACTATATTGAATCAGTTTGACAAGGAATGAACAAATTGGAAGGGGTGTTAACAAACTGTATTATAGAGTATGAAACAACGTCTAACATCAAGCCACAAACATGGTGTCAGAGATAACACACACAAATGCAGAATAAAGCCACATTTTGAAACAGATTGTGTGTGCTCTTGGGTTTGGGGTTTTAGTACGACAGTTATAAGAACATGCAACATTGTGCTTACTAGCAGCACAGTAATAAACAGCAGAATCCGACTGGAGGAGCTCAGAGATGGTCAGATCTCCTTCTGTAATTTGATTTCTGTTCAGTTTGAATCGTTCATTAAATTCATCTTCATTGCTTGGATTCCCTTTTCCAACAGTGAAACCGATCAGAGCCATAGCTGTACTGTCACTTTTTTGCTGATACCAAAACATAGTAATGTAGGTATTGTCATCATGGCTACATTCAATCTTTATGGTGTCTGTTTCATTGGCAAAAAGCAATGAGACCTGTTTAACGGTCACAGAGTTTCCTCCTGTTGAAGAAAAACATCTGTGAGAAATCCAGCATTAAAACAGAAACCACCCAGAAAGCATTGTTTTGCTTTTGTAAAAAGGTCATACCTAAAATCAAAGCACTAAACACACACAGTCCATAGGCAATGCACATGTTTGTAATACAGAGCATTGTCCTCTGTTCAGAGCAGCTCAGAGATCTAGAGTCAGAGAGAGAGAGAGAGAGAGAAAAACAATCCTCGGTGTAGCAGCAAGGTTTGCACAGCCTCAGAGTGGGAGGAAACAAGTGCACACAGATCTCATCTGTAAGACAGGAATGAGAGGTGTTAATCATTTTAAAGTAGACCTCATTAATTCATTCATGTATTAATTCATTTTTGTAATGTCTTTGTAGCGATCTGAACAGTGATAAGTCTCGACCCATCTGATTAACCTGATTAATTATTATAATTTTATTTGTTTACATATTTTAATCTTTTGGAATATGGAACAAATCCTGAAGTACATGTGACCCAAATGTTCTAGAAGTGAGCTTGGGACTGGAATATTGTCAGGTCTTCTCCCACAATTCTTGGTTGAGGGGCCCTTGTGCAAGCTGCCTCACCCCTCAACTGTTTTCCAGGTGCTGGGTGGCTGCCGACACTTGGACTGTGTGCACTAGGGGTAGGGGTTTACTGGTAAGTGAGCCAAGGGTTGTGGCTGCTAACTTTAGCCAGATTAGTGATTTTTTAGCATTAGACATTGATTCTGGTAATAAGTGCTGGTAATAAAACCCGCGAGAGGAAATGAACAAATGCACGTCATGGAAAACACCTGAGTGACTTGATCCACAAACGCAGATTCTACATTTTACAAATAAATTTTAAATTAAAGACTTCGACTTTACAAATATTTGCAATGTAAATTTAAACAAATGTATTTATTTTTGCATCAAATTGTGATATATCTATGAAAACCAAACACATGTATTTATGAATGTAACTGTATTTGTACAAATTGCAGACTGTGAGACACAGAGTGGGTTGTGTTCATTTGTGAACAGTGAAACATATCTGTGACTTGTGTTTTATTTGTGGATTAACATTTACGCATTTGTAAAGTATTTTGAGTCTAATCTCTCTCCATACGGTTGTGACTGATGTGAGTATCCATCAGCTCAGAATGTGTGTGTTTGTGTGTGTGTGTGTGTGTGTGTGATTGTGAGAGAGAGAGTATACGGGTGTTTGTCTGTAATAGGGATGGACAGAGTGATTGATTGAACAATAACACATCCCCTACTTTGGTAATATTTTATACCATCCATCCATTATCTGTAACCGCTTATCCAATTTAGGGTCGCGGGGGGTCCAGAGCCTACCTGAAATCATCGCGCGCAAGGCGGAAATATACCCTGGAGGGGACGCCAGTCCTTCACAGGGCAACACAGACACATTCACTCACACCTACGGACACTTTCGAGTCGCCAATCCACCTGCAACGTGTGTTTTTGGACTGTGGGAGGAAACCGGAGCACCCGGAGGAAACCCACGCGGACACGGGGAGAACACACCAACTCCTCACAGACAGTCACCCAGAGCTGGAATCGAACCCACAACCTCCAGGCCCCTGGAGCTGTGTGACTGCGACACTACCTGCTGCGCCACCGTGCCGCCCTATTTTATACCATGTTATATATAATATTTTGAGAGGGAATGACGGTATGAAAAATGCGTATACTACCCGTTCCTAGTGCACTAGTGTGTGTGAGTGTGTGTTCACTGCTATGGAAAGGTTAGATTTTTGAAAACACATTTCGTTGTATGTTGGACAATGTCAAATAAATGTCTGTTGATGTTTACGTTTTACCTTTTTTATGCTAAAAAATAACTTCAGGAGCCACTTAAGGCATGTATTGAGTGAATGCAGTTTGAACCTGTACTGAATTCCAGTTAAATTGGCCTAGAAATATATTGATTGATTGGCTTCATGCATTAACACATTGTAAGGGGTGTCAACAAACATGGTGTCAGTAATCAGTTAAAAAAAAAAAGTGAATAAAGCAACATCAAGCCACAAACATGGTGTCAGTAATCAGATAACACTCACAAATGCAGAATAAAGGCACATTTTGAAGCAGATTGTGTGTGCTCTTGTGTTTGGTGTTTTAGAACGACAGTTATAAGAACATGCAGCACTGTGCTGCCTAGCAGCACAGTAATAAACAGCAGAATCCGACTGGAGGAGCTCAGAGATGGTCAGATCTCCTTCTGTAGTTTGATTTCTGTTCAGTTTGAATCGTTCATTAAATTCTTCTTCATTGCTTGGTTTCCCTGTTCCAATAGTGAAACCGATCAGAGCCATAGTTGTACTGCCACTTTTTTGCTGATACCAAAACACATAACTATAGCTACTGTCATCATGGCTACATTCAATCTTAATGCTGTCTGTTATATGGGCAAAAAGCAATGAGACCTGTTTAACGGTCACAGAGTTTGCTCCTGTTGAAGAAAAAACAGCTGTGAGAAATCCAGTATTAAAGCAGAAACCATGCAGGAAGTATTTCTTATTGCATTTTAAGTCATACCTAAAATCAAAGCACTAAAAACACACAGTCCATAGGCAACACACATGTTTGTAATGCAGAGCATTGTCCTCTGCTCAGAGCAGCTCAGAAACCAAGAGTCACACTGAGAGAGCTCGGATGCTGGCTGTAAATAAAGCAGTTGCAGCAAGGTTTACACAGCCTCCAAGTGGGATGTCACCAGTTTTCTATCAAACAGGAGTGTCATTTTAAGCTAGAGATCACTCATTTCTTCATTCCTTAGTTTGTCCAATGGTTCATTTATTTATTTTTTATTTATTCTTTTATTTATTATTCTATTGTATTCCTGATCAGTGTAGTCATGGGTCTAGAGGTTCCCTGGAATCATTGAGCCCAGGGCAGGAAACACCCCATAGCCTTTCCTCGCCCAGTCATACCTGTGGAGAGTTACACACAGGTAATCCACCTACCAAAAGATTTTGGACTGTGGGAGGAAACTAGAGCTAAGTAGAGTTCCTGGGCCTTTATTACACTATGTGCTTGGATGTGTTTTTGATTAAAATGATTACTGTAAATATGAGAGAGTAAATAAAAAATGCTTAATTCATTTGATCACTGATATTTTGGGACCTGTTCTGCTAGCTGCTAAATGTAGAGTACCGCAACACTGTGGTCTCATTGTTCTCATTTACCATTGTTAGTTATAACATCAATATCTGAATGTGTGTTAGAAGATTTGTTGAAGACTTGAAATCAACTTAAAAATTATTGAATATGGCACAATTATTTTCTCTAACTGAAGGTACTGAATATGTACACTTCAGGGTACCACCACAGTGACACAGTGTTTTCTGACAGTGCACATGAGAGTACATGAACATCATTTATAAATGTATTTATGTTTGTCATATTTTGCCAATGTGAAGCAGGTATGGGCTACATTCCAAATATTTTTGTTTCATCTAAATTGGTCTTACATATATATGAAGTCTTTTATTATTAATCATAATAATAGTAATAATAATAATAATAATACATTTTATTTATTGGTGCCTTTCAGGACTCCCAAGGTCACCGTACATAAAAAGAATAAATTTGTATGCTGTTTTAATTTAAATGCTGCCAGGAAGGAGGGGAAATGGTGCAATGACTGTTTAGAATTTCAAAAACACCTATAATAAAGTCATTGCATGTCTTGTTATTGAAATAATAAGCAAATGTAGTCAGTCTGCACTTGATTATAATATTTGTTTAACTGTCAGCATTACTGAATTACACTACAGCTGCATTATCATGGTCTGGTCAGGTGTGAGGATTGGCTGTCTTCCAGCGTGTTTTTGTTCTGGTGTTTATTAAAACTCATTCACTGTGTAAACTAGCTGCACATAAATACACAGCATCACTGTCCTCTTTAACATCCACGGTCAGGGACCATTCCTTCTTATCCTTTGTGGCCCTGACCTTAAAACCATTTTCAAAACCCTTTTCAAAAGTGGCAGGTTCAGCTACATATCTTGCTATGAGCACTGGTTCTTTGCCTTGGAGCTGTTTGTACCAGTACAGGTAGTCATAATCTGTGTCATTTTGAAAACAGTGCATGTCCACTGAGGATCCTTGGTGACTGAAGGTGTATTCAGGCCACTGTGTGATGAGCACTCCCTCAGTGGAGCCTAAAGGGCACAAAAGGATACAAACCAAACCAAAGTTAAAGAAACATTTCTGTGTAGAAGTTTGAATAAATGTTCAGAAAATGATCCTACCTTTTAGAGAAATGACCCACAGTGTGAATATGAGGGCTTTTGCCATGTTATTATTGGCTTGGAAATATTGATTCACTAATGTCGTCTTCAGTAGAAGTGAGATTCAGTTAATGTCACTTCATCATCCATATGGTGTGTTTTGTTACCATCCAGTGCTTTCAAATGTAACTACAGCAGACTCAATAACTCACTCCCCCTTTGCTTCATCGTCATCAGTCCAATTAGAAGTAAGGTGTTTCTGTGATGACTGGTCATTTTCTCACAGCAGCACATTAGTACATATGTTCAGTATTATTATGAAGCAAATAAAGCCAGTGTCCCAACTCATTTCATAACTCACAGCCAAATAAATGTATCAATGCACATCTTAAAGTGTTGGTTACCCAGTAACGCTTACAATTTTTTTTATTAGCTACAAAATAGCGAAGTCACTTGATCCTTAGGGAATGAAACATTGCTAATACTGTATTTTTTTATATCAGGGTTTTTCCCCTCTACTAAAAATTAATGGTAATTTGGTTATGACTTATTGTGTTTTGAATTATATGAATGCTTCAGGAGATACAGTTGTTTGCTTCTCTGTGGAATTTATGACTTGATCACTTGATCACAACCTTGTACTCTGCAGGGGTCCCAGAGACCATGAGAATAATGGATGGTCACTGCATGGTCAGTGAAAGACTCCTGTCTATGGGATATATAGTGACCTAACGGGGATCGTGAATGATCACGTTGATGAAAAAAAAACAGAATTCACAAACTTCACGTACGACAGAAGTGCAAAAATGTCATTGATAATGTGAGAGTGAACCGTGTTTGCAGCTCTCCTACTGTTGAGATAATCTGCTGAATAAAGTTTCTTTCTCATTCCTAAGGCAATATGTTTGGTGAATTGTTCTTAATAAAATACAGTGAAGAGACAGCTTGGTTTTAAATATTGCATGAAACTGTACTACAGAAATGTTGCTTGTTTTGGTGTGAATTTCCTGTGTTTGGGTTTTAGGTCAGGTAACTGACAACACAGCAGCACTGTGTCTCCTGACAGCACAATAATACACAGCAGAGTCTGATCTGCTGAGGTTAGAAACAGTCAGATTTCCAGTTACCGTGTTAGTCCTCCCGAGTTTGAAGTGCTTTGCAAATTCTGGCTCATAGTTTGGATTAGCTGAGGCGTAGCTGTAACCGATCAGTGCCGGAGATGTGCTGTCTCTGCCTTGTTGATACCATAGCATGACATCTAGATTACTGTCATCATGGCTGCAGGGAATCTTCACATCTTCGGCTGGTTTTACTATCAAATTTGGTGGCTGCTCAATCTGAACACAGTATGAAAGACCTGTTAATAAAAAAAATATATTGTATATGAGACCATATGTAAAGAAACAATATATACAAATATATTATAAACATATTTGCATTTAATTTTAATATATTACTGGATAATAGGCTGAGGAGAATGCAGAGACCATAAGCCACCTCAAACATCCTTCTGTTCAGCATGAGAGTGCTTTCAGAATGCAGCTAGAAGCACAATGGTTCTAAAAGTCTTAACACATCATCAAAACCTCCTGAGACATAACTCCCCCTATTGGCTCAAAGCACAAGTAAATTATCATTTATCTCTTCAGTGATTTTCTTTCTGTTTTATTTTCTGGCAAAGCGGTTCCACATAAAGGCTGATATTGCTCTGTAAGATAAACAGTCAGCCAAATCATTTAAATGACCTTATTTCTGCACTCATTGTCCGTTTTATAAGCTCCACAGACCATATAGGTGCAATTTGTAGTTCTACAATTACAGACTGTAGTTCATGTCTTCAGTGGCTCTGGACTGTATTATTTGTGGTATTATTTATCATTCTTAGAACTGCAGTGACTCTGATGTAGTGCATGTGGATGAGGCAAAGCAGTGCTGCAGGAGTTAATAAACACTGTGCCCACTCTATTAGACACACCTGTCTTACTGGTCCAAATTGTGTACAAGTCAGTGACAGCAGCTCCTCAGTTACTGTCCGTTTCTGGACAGCTTATTAGTCATCCTCTAGACCTTCATCACTGGTCACAGAATGGTGTTTACTGATTTATTTTTGGTCAAAGGAATATTCTAAGTTCAGCCATGACACCGAGGTGTTTTACATCACTAGTAGCACTAATGTGTCTGAGCCACTCACAAGCACAATGGTCACAGTGTTGCTTAAAATGATCCACCACCCAAATATTACCTCCTCTGTGGTGGTCCTATGGGGGTCCTGAAGAGGACTACTCATGTAGGAATAGTAACAACCGGACCACAGTCTGAATTTGTAGAGCTATAAATGTTCCTGTATGGTCAATGGAGCTGATAAAATGGACATGAATGTTCCAGTAAATCCAGTCAGATTCCTTCTATGTAATACAGTGTTGACTAATAAAAACTGATAGATGGAATGTTTGACTGATATGACAGTGGTGTCCTATACGTGTAGGTGTAGGTTTTCAGTCATTTTTAGTGTAACATATAATTAAAATAAAAATTCTCCTGTTGTTTAAAAAGACAATTTAAATTTTAGTTAACAAATATTAAGTAATGTGAAAAAGGCAAGATAAATGTTCACTGCACCAATTATGGTGCTTTTCCACTGCATGGAACCCACACAGCAGCTTGTAACTTTACCTCAAGGTGTTTTGAAGAATTTTAATTGCTCCTAGGGCCGATGGCCGACAAAAATTTTCCAGTGAAAGCTGAAAGTGCAACAACTAAAACTGACCTGTAAGAGCTGGAGTGTGGAGCCGTGTTCAGTCCAAAAAAAGATGGTGTTGTTTCATCTGTTAGCATTTGTGGGTATTAATATTTAAATTACAATTGCCTTTTTTAATAGTACCCAGCAGCTACCATGAAATAACCAAAAAGTGGGGGCATGCTTGATTTACAATTATATACTAGGCAAAAATATAATCAGCTAGACAAATATAAAAAATTTAACTAAATAGCCATTTTACTTTAAGATTTTAACTTTATACTTGCAGGAACAATTTGGAAAAGTAAAACTTTACAAATTTACTCGAGTCAGATAGGAAGAAGACTGGTGATGTTCCTGTCGGCAGCAAAACATCACCACGCTAGTAAACACAGTTCCTCTGTAGATATGTGATAAGTGTTTTTGAAGAAGGTATTGAGAGGCTGAAGCACTGTGTATCTCTCACAGCACAGTAATACAATGCACTGTCTTCTGAAGTTAGGTTGGAAATCTCAAGGATTCCGTTGGTTTTCGCATTTCCATAAATGTGAAAACGCTTCTCAAAGTCCTTCTCACTGTTGAAGGTTGATGTGTAGAGATATCCAGTAAGTCTTAGAGATGTGTCGTGAGGGGATTGTTGGTACCAGAAAAGGTAGAAAAAGTCTTTGTATGTGTGTGAACAGCTTAGATTCACACTTTGTCCTGCTGTCTGAAACACTGCAGTGGACTGAGTGATTTCTGAGCTTGAGGAAAGATCTTCAGTGGAAAGAGAAATGGCATTAGTATCAATTCCTCAATATGTATTACGTTAGACACGTTAGTTTAAAGCATTTAGTTTTATTCTGCAGATATTACCTGGCAACCAGAGCAACACAATGTGGAAAAGCAATGTTTGGAACACCATCCTGAATATGTGGAGAGCAGGCTGTTATAATAGCACAGAGAATTAGTAAAGATGAAAAAGTACTGCTGGGGAAACTGAAATGAAATTTTATTGGAGGCGCAGATGGCATGCATTTAGTTTTCTAGAGTTTAAGAACCCACCCAATTACATATTTCCCCTCCTATTTGTGTATATAAGGACCACGGTATCTCCTCCTCTGTAGGGTTATGTAGGTGCAGTTTGAGGGGGAGGTTTTTGTGTTGTGGTCACAGCAGATAAGGAACTGTGCATATGCTGCGCAGAAGTAAAACGAGCTGTCTTTTGCATTGAGTTTATCAATTCTGAATAATCCCTTCGACTCTGCGCTTCCACTCATCTCAAACCTCCTCTCCTCAGTGGTTGCAGTTCCAAAAAAAAGGTTCCCTAGATATGTCAGTTGTGCCCCAGAGTCGCTCTTTTTGTACCAAGACATGCGGTCCATTCCTGTGATATTATTTTCACAGTGGAACACAGCAGCATCTCCTTCACTTTTAATGATATCTGGAGGAGTCTGGACAACCACTTTACTCAGTGTCCTTCCTAAAGAGACGAGCAAGAAGAAGGAATTGAATTTAAAAAATATTTGCCCCTTGAAAATGACCATATCTCTGTATGTTTATGCCAGTGATAATGTATATGATGTATCTCACCTGTTAATAATGTCACTGAGATGATTTGCAGGATGAGAAGTCTGAGTTTGGCCATTGCACTCATCATTGTAAAGAAGAGTAAGAGACATTCCCAGCTCAGTCTGTCTGAATGAATGTTTGAAACACAGCCAAGATTGTTGAACTTCTTCCACTTCTCCTCGATGCCACCTATTGGAAGAGCAAGTGTTCTGTTTTGATTCTAAAACGCCTACTTTACATCAGACGTGGAAGTGTTAAGCAAGTTAGAACCTCCACATATTTGTATTTATTTCAAGTACTTTAGCCTTTCATTTTAAGAGTGAAGTTGATGTTACTTAAACTATTATAGCTGTAAATCATATCCATATGTTTGTAATTTAAATGGACATTTACGTAATATTGCAAAGAGTAATATAACACTGGAGCAGCAGCATCAACGGAGTTCTCTATATAAACAGGACAAACTTTTAAGGAAGGATGGCTGTGTTTATTAAGGGTATAAACTGGATTCACTGGTGGTTGTAGTAGAACAGTGATCCACCAAGAATCAATATATCACAACCTTTACAAACAACAGTGGACAAACAGTGAAGTACATTCAGTGGAGTACTGCTGCTTTGCTAACGAGTGACTGTGATATTGTTCCTTCCCACAGCAATGAGACTTCTTAAGTCTCCTTAAAGCAGGTATACTACTGATCTCCTGCTGTGTGAACTGTGCTGGGTTACAGTGTACAGCTCCATGTTCGCAGTGTATTAATACTTACACTGTACCTGCAGGTCTTAACATTTTCTGCATTCTGCACTGTAGACTGAATACTGCAATTACTGGTGCCCTATATGCAAATGAAGGTCTGTCATAGTGCTGGATGATATCAGTCACCGCGGTTATTTTAGCATTTTGGCAGTGTGGTTTTAAAGGGACAGTACATGAACACACTGTGGGGACACAACAGAATAAAAATAATCGATATAAACAAGATTATGTCGATTAAAAGTTCTGAACATCAATTCATTTTTGATTAACTGCCCAGCCCTATCCGGTCACAATAAATACTTTATAATAAATACACTATCATACTACAGTCTGCAATTACCTCAGCTGTTTTGCTGACCTCAACGTTTGCCTTTATATTTGCTGGATTTTGTTTTTTTGTTTACGTAAGGCATGGTGGCGCAGCAGGTAGTGTCGCAGTCACTCAGCTCCAGGGGCCTGGAGGTTGTGGGTTTGATTACGGCTCCGGGTGACTGTCTGTGAGGAGGTTGGTGTGTTCTCCCTGTGTCCGCGTGGGTTTCCTCCCACAGTCCAAAAGAACACGTTGGTAGGTGGATTGGCGACTCAAAAGTGTCCGTAGGTATGAGTGTGTGAATGAATGTGTGTGTGTCTGTGTTGCCCTGTGAAGGACTGGCGCCCCCTCCAGGGTGTATTCCCGCCTTGCGCCCAATGATTCCAGGTAGGCTCTGGACACACTGCGACCCTGAACTGGATAAGTGCTTGCAGATAATGAATGAATGAATAAGAATTACTGTCACCAATATTTTAACCAGTCACTCTGTTCTGTTTTCTGTTTTTTTCCTGGTCTTACGGATTCATTATGTAAACTGTCTGGAGGAATTTTAAACAGTAGTTTTATTTTTATTTGTTTTATTTATTTAATATATTTAATCATTGTAACTATTTCCTTTCAAATTTCATTATTATGCTAACATACTATTTTTATATTAGTATAATTATAGTGTTATTTTATCATATCAGAGAAAATAGTCTAGGTTTTTCACAACTGCAAGCATTCTCTAGTGGAGTGAACAATAATGGACCTGCTCATATCATCACTGTTGTATGTGAACTACAATTGCCTCTATTGTTTATACCGTATTTATGTTAATTTAGTTTGGAAACAAAATACTGAGCCATTATAAGGCCTTCATTTAAACTTTTGGACACATAGGGAGCCTTATGGGAAAGACTAAGATTTTCTTGTGCTCAATTTCAGTAGGTTGGGTGACATTTTCAGAAAATAAAATGACAAAATAAATTCATTTTCCATTTCCATCAGACATGTTTATGATGCCATTGAACAAGAATCATGCCTTTGGAGTTTATAGTCATTGGTTGATTTTTATTAATGACATCTACTGGCACAGATTATGTACTGCACTTCATTACTGACAGTGTTAACCAGAAATCAGCCACTGTCTTATTTACAGGTGTGTGATGTGGAACTTTTTGTTGAAGAGAGGAGGGAGTTGTGTGGCTGTGCCATACTAGCAGCACAGAAATATAACGCACTGTCCATTGCAGTGATATTGGTTATGACCAGAAATGCATCCCCCTTAGCGTGTCCTGAAATGTTGAATCGTGATTTGAATTTGTCTTCCTGCAAGACACTTTCATATTGCAGCCTTCCAATGAGCTCAATGGAGCTACCCTTCTGCTGATACCAGTACATGTATGGGTAGCTGTTATCCCCATGTCTGCAGCTAAACTTCACTTCTCTCTGGTCAGGTGTCCTCAGAGCATGTAGTGGAGCCTGTTGGATGATGAGGGAAGAGAGCACAGCAACTACAAGAAGGAGAGGTTGACATTACTCACAAAATGTTAACATGAAGTTCATTTCATGACATTTGGAAACATGCTTACCTCCTGTAATGAAGAAAATGGCCAAGCTTGTTATAAGTTTGCTCATGTTTTCCCGTTCTTACTTACACAGCCCATACAAACGTTAGATCAAATCAAGGAAAGTGAAGGAAGAGAGACTCAACACTAGCATTCTGAACATGTATAACCATTTAGTCCAGTCATTCAGTGCCACCTAGGGGATGGTCTAATATCCAATCAGGTGCTATGAGACAAATTTACTCCAATAGGCAAATAGTTTCTTGAAGGGAGGGTGGGGATCCTATCAAATCTCTTTTAGTTATTTTACTTAACAAATAATATGTGACTTAAAAAACAGCCTTAATCCTATAGAAACTCTAATTTCACTACAGTGCCCAAGAAAAGCTTCTGATTTCACTGCATCAACAGTATTTGTTTATTATATGTTATTATATGTAGAATATGGTGTGGTGGTGACTACTTGCTTTTGCAACTCATGGTTTAAACTTGTATCACAGGTGCAAAAGTGTCATGTGGCAAAGGCAGGGTTTTCAGTATGTGGTTCTGAGTATTTGTAACACAGTGCAGAACTCACAGCACAGAAATATCTAGCATTATACTCTGTTGTGACAGAGGAAGCTGTAAGGTAGCCTTCATTCTCTGCATCCCCTGAAACATTGAAGTCTGTTCTCACTGAGTAGGCCACCTTAAAGGACAGAGTACCAAGGGGCTCCAGGACTCTTTTGTTGACCTGCCGATACCAGTAGATTTTGTCGTAGGCTTTGTCGCGGTGGCTGCAGGTGATGTTTAGTAATTCTGTAGGTTGCAGAAAGAGGTTGACAGGAGACTGTACAACCTTTAGCGAAGTGGAACTTTCTAGATCAAGAGTAGAGTCAGTTAGTGAGAAGATAATTGTAAAACATCTGCTAAAACACCAAGTTATATTCCATTTTACTCACCTATGAACCACGGTATGTAGAAGCAAATGACTAGTAGAGTATACATGGTGCTACAGTAGATAGAACTTAATAATTCTGGAGATCAGTGTTGATAATCTGATGGAGTTCTGTACATGGGGGTTGGGTTTGCTTTCCCTTTATGTGCATTAACACTGCCCCCTGTTGTAGTTCATCTATGCTGTATACAGTACTCATGTATGTTGCTATGACATTGCTAGTTCTTCTTCGGTTTTGAAGCTTCACAGTTTGACATAGGGCCCCTGGAATAGTTGTACTTTGATAAAAACATAAGCAGTATACAAATATTGAATACATTTGTTGTGCCACACACTTTACATAATTGTGAGGTTATTTTAGTGGTAACCTGCACTCTTCAGCATAGTGCCCACTTGCAGCACTGTAATACACTGCACTGCCAGGTTTTTCAGTATCAATGTGCTTTTGCAGAAAACAAAACACACACACACACACAAATATATATACATGAGTAATATATATATATATATATATATATATATATATATATATATATATATATATATATATATATATATATAAATTTATTATTATTTTAAATAAAAATAATAAACAAATTATTTATGTTTTTTAAAAAAATTAAAATGTTTTAAATTATGTTTTTAAAACCCAGATTTGATTTTGTCTCCTGAAAATGTTTTTCTTGGGTGTAAGTTAAGTGTAATGTCGGTTTGTTTTAAAGTAGTACAGCTTCCATACATGCCAAGAACCACAAAGATGTACTGAAGGTGGCATGGTGATCTTGTTGAGTGATGAAACAGAGACGTGTGCATCTGCGTTTACTGCACCAGAGACTTGAAATGACATTATGAACAATGTTATCATTGCTGAACATTTCTGACTCTTGTGACGTGAAGATACTGGTTTAGTTGTCAGCGACCACAGTTATCGCGGTTGTGGCAGCCTTGTATTGCTATCTGCTCAGGAGATGAGTATTTGTTAAACCTAAAGGATGTGTGCCTCACTGTGCACTCCGTGTTGCACAGAAATATATTGCAGTGTCCTCAAAGGAAAGGTTCACCAGGATTATTGAAGAGTTATTGACTGAGTTCCCTTGGAGCTGAATTTTGTCTAGGTAATCAGGCTCAATATTGGCTATTGTAGCATAAAAGTTTCCAATCAGTTCAAACGTCTGGTTAGAATGTTTATACCAGAGAATGCGATCATTATCCGGGGTCTTGTTTAAACACCATATTTTGGCAGATTCCTTTTCCTTCTTTGCTATGTACGCTGGAGATTGGCCGACATTCACAGCCACACAGAGACCTGTTCAAGAGAATCATAAAGAGAAAGTGTTGTATATTGATGTTATTTTCCCATCAACTTTTTAAATAAATTAATTAGACAAGTCAACACACAACACACCTGTAAAACAGAGGAAGTACAGAGAAATACTTATGGCACTGATCATCTTAAAAGTCATTCTCAAGGCAAGATACACAAGAAAGTTAACGCAAGCTGAAGCCTTGTTAAAAACACTGACAGCCTACAAAAGACAAGAGGAAATTATCAAATCAGCAGTGATGCTGCCCTCGTGATCATGAGAGGTTTTGTAACAGAGTTGTGGATGAACTGTAAGACAAAAGACATGCACACCTCTCAGAAATGTTAATAATTTATATACAGTGTGTTTGCATTTATATACATTCCAAAATTTGCATTCCCTTGTTACAGTGTTCCTTTTTATTTGTTTATACATGTTAATAATAAATACATTTGTCTTTCCTAAGAGATATTATTGTATTAGATTTTTTTCACAGATTTTTCAGACTCTTTAGCATTACCTACAGCTGTACTCATAATTTTTTATTCATTTCAAAATTTAGTTTATTTAATTATTTACATTCTTAAAATTTTGTTTTTGAAGAATTTTACAACACTTACATTATTCATTCATTCATTTTCTGTTACCGCTCTGTCCTGCTCAGTGTGCCGGTGCATCCAGAGCCCACCTGGGAACACTGGGTGCGAGGCAGGAACACACCCTGGACAGGGGCGAGCCCATCAGTGGGCATCTCACACCCACACATTCACTTTAACACTCATACCCATGTGGACAATTCAGCATTGCCGATCCACCACCCAACATTTGTGGGACTGTGGGAGTAATCTGGAGCACCCGGAGGAAACCCATACAGACACTGGGAGAACACTTCAAATACCTCACAGACAGTGACCTGAGGGGACCTCAGTATATATATATATATATATATATATATATATATATATATATATATATATATATATATATATAGTATATACACGTGGGGACCATATTGTCATCTTTAAATATCTATAATAACTGCTGCCAGCCATTTATGGAAACAGTCTTCTTTATCTTCACTTACCAGGTGTGTATGTTTGATGATGATAATTTGGGGTTTTGTTATTGGGAGATGCACATTTTGAAGCACAGTGCATAGAAAGCTGCACAGAAATACATGGCACTGTCTTTAGGTATTTTAGCTTGTGGAAAATGAAGAGTTGCATTTTTTTCTCCATCTCCCGACACATTAAAGCGCTTTGTAAATGGTTCCTCCATGTATATCCTTTTGTAGTATACATAACCAATGAGTTTCATTTCTGTATCGCCGTTTGATGCCTGGTACCATAATATTGTGTCATAGCTTTTTATGGAATGACTGCAGTGAAGTGCAAACTCTTGATCAGGAGCACAGAACACAGCAGGTGGAAACTGATGAACGTCTTTGGAGAATGCTGGGACTTTAAATAGAAAGAAAAAAAAACACTCCATTAACCGGGCAGATTTACAAAGGTCCTCTATTTTGCAAATAAGTTAACATTTCTGTTGAAATAAATACAAGAATGCTGATTTGTATATGATTTTTAAGCATCATACCTGTCAGCACTAACATTGGTAGAGCATAAGTGAAGATACTCATCATGCTGGCATTTAGCACAGTAAATGGAAGCTGATCTGATATCCTCTTCTATTGGTGTCACAGACTCTGTCATATGACTACTGTCATAGTCTAAGAGGCCTGGCTTTAGAGCATAGGAGGACATACAGTCTCCCCTCCCCATTGAAATTATCTGTAACCACTTATCCAGTTCAAGGTCTCGGTGGGTCCAGAGCCTACCTGGAATCATTGGGCACAAGGCGGGAATACACCCTGGAGGGGGCGCCAGTCCTTGACAGGGCAACACACACACACACACACACACTTTTTTGAGTCGCCAATCCACCTACCAATGTGTGTTTTTGGATTCTGGGAGGAAACCGGAGCACCCGGAGGAAACCCACTAACTCCTCACAGACAGTCACCCAGAGCGGGAATCGAACCCACAACCTCCAGGTCCCTGGAGCTGTGTGACTGCGACACTACCTGCTGCACCACCGTGCCACCCCCATTGAAACTTTGTATTTGTTTTCTTAAAACTTCATATATCATCATCTGATGATTTTACATAGACACAGCTGGATGAAAGTTTCTTGATCACATCCCAAAGATTGTTGGATGGAGCTCTGCTGCTCCACAATCCAGCTGGAGGCTTTATATTGCTCAAGCCCACATTTATGTTGTATATTGCACATACTACACATATGTTTACGGCCAGTGTGTTGTGACTTCTGCTGTGGTTAAGCAGGTGTACCAGACTGTGTAAGAGAATATGATCAGAGATGAGTTTTTGTTATTACAGTTAGAAATGTGCAGCGCTGTGCCTCATAAGCTGCGCAGAGGTACACAGCACTGTCTTCGACTGGTCGTGCTTGGATAATGTGGAGAGAAACCGATGACTGCCCATTCCCGCTCACATTAAAATGAGTCTTATACTCTTTCTCAATTTCTTTACGAGAGCCATAACTTGCAAATGCTATGAGTTTCAAGTTGGTGTCTCCACGTTTTTGTAATTGTGTCATAGTTAGAGAAGGTATGGTTGCAGGTGAGGGTCACGGTATTTTTCGGCAAACATAGTACCTCAGCAGGGCTTTGATGCACTTCTTTGCCATTTGAAAAACCTGTGATAAAAGAAATAGACTTAGACATATACAGCTGTGTGAGTTTTTATGTGCAGAATCCCATCAGCAGCACCAGTGATACCTGAAAAGCAGCACACACAGACGATGAGCTTCAGAGATCTAAACATAATGAAGTGTTTAGACTGGCAAAAGAAAAGAGCAAGTGTCAAGTCTTTGACTCAAGATGGAGGGAGGATGTGACATCATATTATGACTATGATGATTATACTGTGATCCCACCCTTCAGTGTAACATTGTATGTGGTTGTGTCAGAGCAACTTTACTTGAAATTAAATATCATTCTTAAGTTTTAATTTAAAGGCAATATAACAAGGTTTAATTTATGATAATGACCTGGAATTTTGTTAAACACAGTTTGTGGATCCACAGAAAAACATGGCACGTGGTCTTTAGATATTTTAGCTTGTGGAAAATGAAGAGTTACATTTCTTCCCTACTACCAACATGGTTAATAGAGTGGCTAAGCATCTAGTTTTAGGCCGGACTTTAATAGTCCTCCTTTTTGGAGCAAACTACTTAAATGTTTTACTTTGGACTGTTTTTTTATTTAAATTTTTTGTCATTGCTTCATGCACAGGTCAGAAGATTGTTCTTGTATTTAATAGATTTAACGGTGATATATGACATCATAGCTCACTTGCTTATGGGTTACTGCAGAAGGTCCGTTCTTGCCTGTGTGTTTTCAGTGAAGTGCACAGCATGGAGAAATTAATTGAAACATCTTGAGGCAAAGAGTGTCAAACCAGAGCAGCAGATCAATGTGAACCTTCCTAAAGTGTGTATTGGCCAGCAGCAAACTTTAGGCATTCATGTTTGTGGAGTAAAACAATAAATTGTTATAGGTTTCTTGTTCAAATCCGTGATCTATATTATATAGGTTATGGTTTTGATGGTGGGCGGCACGGTGGTGCAACAGATAGTGCCGTAGTCCCACGACTCCAGGGACCTGGAGGTTGTGGGTTCGATTGTCTGTGAGGAGTTTGGTGTGTTCTCCCTGTGATTGCGTTGGATTCCTCCAGGTGCTCCAGTTTCCTCCTACGGTCCAAAGAACACATGTGTAGGTGGATTGGTTACTCAAAATGTCCATAGGTGTGAGTGTGGCACTCTATGAAGGAATGGCGACCCTGAATTAGATAAGCGGTTACAGACAATGAATGAATGGTTTTCACTGTGTGTGTTGTAGTTTCATGCCTCCCTGTTTCTGGTATGATGTGCTCTTTTTTGGGGGTGGGGCGTAGTGTATTGTGGGGGTGATGTAACCCTAAACTAGTTATTTGAAAACACATCTATTATCTTATGATGCTTTTTGATTGGCGTAACCCACTAAAAATATTTTCAAAAATGGACAATGGAAAATGGACAACAAAAACTTTGCAGTGGTCAGCTGTATTGCTCCACAGCCTGGTGGGATAGGGGGGGTGGGGGTTATATCTCTCTAGCACACTACTGGCCTTGTAGTCATATGTAGTCATTATGTAGTCTACATAATGTAGTGTGACTTCTGCTGTGGTTAAGCAGGTGTACCAGACTGTATAGGAGAATATGATTAGAGATGGGTTTTTGTCATTAAGAGTGGAAATGTGCAGCTCTGTGCCTCATAAGCTGCGCAGAAGTACATAGCACTGTCCTCGACTGGTCTTGGTTGGTTAATGTGGAGAGAAACTGATGACTGCCCATTGCCGCTCACATTAAAATGCGTTTTATATTCCCGCTCAATCTCTTTAAGAGTGGCATAACGTGCATAAGCAATGAGCTTCAGGTTGGTGTCTCCATGTTTTTGCTGATACCACGTAATTGTGTCATAGTTAGAGAAGGAATGGTTGCAGGTGAGGGTCACTGTCTCTTCAGGCAAACATAGCACTTCAACAGGACTTTGATGCACTTCTTTGCCATTTGAATAACCTGTTTTAATAGAAATAATCTTAGACATATATAGCTGAGTGAGTTTTTCATATAAAGAATAACATCAGCACCAGTGTTACCTGAAAGGCAGCACACACAGATTATGAACGTCAAAGGAAATCTGATCATGCTGAACTGTTTAAAGTGGCGAAACAAAAAAGCATCACGTATTTGACACAAGGTCTTATTCATACTGCCAGCAGTGAGGGAGGATGTGACATCATACTGTGACTATAATGATTATTATAGTATGATCCCTCCCTTCAGTGTGACATTTACTAACAGATGAGGAACCATTAATGTGAGGATTAAAAAGACATTCATTTGTCAACCACTTAACGTCATAGCACTGAAACAAGTAAAAAGTAATTAAGTGATCAAAGCTAGATCATTGTTCACCAATAAACTTTTTGTGAACAGCAATAAACGACCTCAAAATAGTACAAACCAGACATGAAAGGGTATGAACATTTTATATGCTTATCATGGCCAAATTATTCTGGTTATTAATATTATCTGTGTTTTCAAAATTTGCTGGAAAAGTAATTATACACACCATTAAATAATTTCAGCAGATTTTTAATGGACACCCCAGCAGCAACATTATGTTCTCATTGTAATAAAGTTTAAACAAAAATAGACATAAATGGACAATGAACTGCAATTTAATCTATTTATTTTTAATCTATTTTCTGGTTGCCATATCATCGCTGTCCAATATGAAGTGTTCAAATGATGTAGAAAACTCCAAATTCACAAAAATGGAGAGTTTTAATTGGACAGCTGGAAATTAACTGTGAAGCTGGAAATTTACATAGAATAGGTTATACTAACTTATAGATACTTTACCAAATTTACCGTGAAATCTGTTTCGAGTCCCCTACAAATCCCTCAACACAGTCCTTACACAAACCTTTTAATTATATATAGTACGGAATTTTCATTTACGCATACACTATGTGGCCAAAAGTTTCTTCGGATCTAAGCGATATTCATAAAGAGTTTTGTTGCACTGATGGTGTCCACAACAAATTTCCTTTTATGAACAATGACCTTTACACTATATCTATTTTACTTTACTTTAACTTTACAGTTACTCTACTTTTATTTTGCTCTTACTCTAACACTGTAATACTCTATTATTACTCTACACATACACTAATTAATCTATTCCACATTTAGTCTACTCTTAAAATCACTCTGTTTTCACTGTACACTTCTTATTCATATTACTGTAATGTGATATCTAATAACATATTACCATGGAAAACCACATCCACCTGATGGTTTGATATTGTTTTCTGACAGAAAAGACTTCTGAGAATTGTTCACTCATTTTAAGGAATGAAATAACAGCACCATCTAGAGGTCAGACAGTTGGTTACACACCTGATTACTCTGGATATTTGTTGAGTGTTTTGGTGAGTTTCGATCACAGTGCTTACTGACAGCACACAAATACACAGCACTGTCCTGTGGATCCACGTTCTTCACAGTTAAAGAACCACTTTTTACTACAGTTTTAACGGTCTCATATTTATCTTGACTGAAGTCACCATAGTCTGGTTGACCACCAACAAATGTAAATGCAATGCATATGATTCCCTCTCCTGGAAGCTGCTTAAACCAGTACATCTGTCTGTGATTGATGTCCTTATCATGACTGCAGTTCATTTTCACTGAGTCTCCTGCAGAAGCCCAAATAATAACCGGCTCCTGGAAAACATCATTTTCAATACTCTGACCTGTTAAGAACGGGAGAAGGACATATTAAGCACAGAAACAAATTAATTAGTTAAATATTGAACAGTGTGTGTGTTAAAGGGAAACAGCACCTGTGAAGAAACAAGCAGCTAAAATCAGGAGAGTTGTGAACATGTTGAGTGCCTGGTGATGAAGTAAATCAGACACTGGCTTCAGCTGAGCTCCTTTTATAGTGGGAGGAGTGATTAAACAATTGCCCCAAAAAAGCGTAGAATAAATTCTAATTGAACTGTGCAAATAAAACCATATATGTTAATTCTCTTCATTTTCCTTCTTTTATAAATAAAAGAGTATAATAATGAATATAGAGACCTGCTGTGGGTGACTGTCTGTGAGATTGTTCTCCCAGTGTCTGTGTGGGTTTCCTCAAGGTGCTCCTGTTTCCTCCCACGGTCCAAAAAACACTTGTTGGTAGGTGGATTGGCGACTCGAAAGTGTCCCTATGTTTCAGTGTGTGAGTGAATGTGTGAGTGTGTGTTGCCCTGTGAAGGACTGGGATACAGGGTGTGATCCCGCCTTGCACCCAGTAATTCTGGGTAGGCTCCAGATGCACCACAACACTGAACTGGATAAGCGGTTACAGATAATGAATGAATAAATGATTGATGAGTGAAAATAGACTTTAAATGTATTAAATTGTTCTGTCTTACTCCTCATTAATTTTAGCATTATTTATTCACAGGTCACATGATTGTCATAGACTCAATCAGAAAGAAACAACCTCTATGACTAATATATCACATCGATATGATAAGGGTGTACATTATAGTTTTGCATGAAAAATGACTGGAAGTGACTCAAGTTATGCCACAGGAGCAGGTGTTTAATGAAACCATAACTGGGCTTTATATCAGCAGTTTATAACAGAGGTTTTTGTAGTGAATAGTGTAATTCTCCAACACTGTGTAATATGCAGCACAGAAATAGACTGCACTGTCTGTGAGAGAAAGACTTTTGATTTTCAGAGAGACATTGTTGTATCCATCTCCAGTAATGTCCACTTTAGTCTGAAAATCTTTTTCCTTGTTGAGAGCTGTTTTTCCACTGAGATATCCAATAGACGTTAACTCCTGACTCTGGGCCTGTTTGTACCAGTTGATCTGATTGTAGTTTGTTACAGTGTGTGAACAATCAATCGTAGCAGATACATTTTGGTTCAAAATCAAATGATGTGGAGTCTGTGTCACACTGTTGCTGTGAGAAAAGCCTGCAATGAGAGACAATAACATGAGAAAAATAAAATAAAAAAAATTAAACAAAAAGGTAATAATGAGTAGATGAACTCAACAAAATGTAAAGCTGTACCAATGAGACATAGACACACTGAAATAAAGAAAATATTGTCCACAGTGATCATGGTGAACATCGTTTCTAGAGGAACTCTTTCTTTGAACTGAGTGTTTACTTAACTGTCAGATGATTTAAAATGTGATTGTGTTTCTCCCCAGGTTCAGTGTAAATAGTGCCCTCAGATGAGGAAACTCTGAACTACACCTCTGTAATCAAGAGTAACTTACAAACGTTACTTTAATAGAAGAAGTCACTTTTGAAGATTGAGAAGAGAACAGTAACAACAGGCATTCACTAGCTTTTTTCATGTTTCTAAGGATGTCTGGTTGTGGTATTAAACTTTGGGATGTCTAAAAATCACTTGTTCAGATATTAGTATACTTCAGAGAATATATATATAATGTATCTCCATTGTTGATTTTTAGTTTACTTCATTATTTGATCACAGCAGCTGTCCTTCATATTGTGTGAAAATTTCATAATGAATGGACCAATAGAAAATCTCCAAAAATACTTGGAATAACATCTTTTTTACAGTGACTTCCAATGAAAGTTAGCATGTTTTTTCTCTTACTATTTTGGAGATATATGTTTTTAATCAGGGTTTCGTGGTGGCGCAGCAGGAAGTGTCGCTGTCACAAAGCTCCAGGGTCCTAGGGTTTCAGGTTCAAGCCCCACTCCAGGTCACTGTCTGTCAGGAGTCCAAAAACTTCCAACTTCCATGGTCCAAAAACGCATGTTGGTAGGTGGATTGGTGACTCAAAAGTGTCCATAGACAGTGAGTGTGTGAGTGAATGTGAGTGTGTCACCCTGCGAAGGACTGGCGCCCCCTCCAGGGTGTGTTTCTACACCTTCGTGTAGGCTCCAGACCCACCGTGACCCTGAACTGGACATAAGGATATAGACAATGTATGAATGAATGTTGAATTTGACAACAAAGATATAAAGGTCAGAAAACAATGACTATTGAGCTAATTTTCTACCAAGACTTCACAAGTCAACAGAATATGAAATGCTGGGTGATGACCTGGAACTGTGCTTCCTTTCCCTGTTGTAATGTGTGACGCAGAGGCACTTTATCTATTTCTGTCCACTGCCTCCACATTCTTTGCAGCACTGTCCTCGCCATCAAGCTACTTTTTCACACTCCTTGCTGCGCTCCTGTGGAGCACTGTCATTGCGCTTTCAGTGGGTCCAGTCACTGCTCTCCTGGAGCTGCTTTGTGCTATGTGTCGCAACACTAAGTGTGTACAGTCCTAGGGGTTTGTCCCCAAAATAACCCTAAATCTTTTCAAGATGGAGCCACTACACTGTCAGATAAATGTATGTTAAAAATGGTACATTATTGTCACTAGAGCGGCACGGTGGCGCAGCAGGTAGCGTCGCAGTCACACAGCTCCAGGAACCTGGAGGTTGTGGGTTCGATTCCTGCTCCCGGTGACTGTCTGTAAGGAGTTTGTGTGTTCTTCCCATGTCCGCGTGGGTTTCCTCCGGGTGCTTCGGTTTCCTCCCACAGTCCAAAAACACACGTTGGTAGGTGGATTGGTGACTCCAAAGTGTCCGTAGGTGAGAGTAAATGTGTGTGTCTCTGTTGTCCTGTGAAGGACTGGCGCCCCCTCCAGGGTGTATTCCTGCCTTGTGCTCAATGATTCCAGGTAGGCTCTGGACCCACCGTGACCCTGACTTGGATAAGCGGTTACAGATAATGAATGAATGAATTATTGTCGCAAAAGGTAAAGTGTAAATGTACCTTTAAAGTTTCAACAGTAAATTTTAAGCCCACTGGTGTTTTCTACAGGTACATTATATCCTCTTCTTCAGAAGTTGAGGTGAAAGATTTTATTATAGATCTGTTAAAAGAGTTAAATAGAAGTTAAAAGAACATAATATATGTCCTGGAAATGAAATAGGGCCTATGCTATCAACACAATCTTAAAATCTACATTCATAATAAAATAAAGTGCAATCATGTTCTCTAATGAAAGGTACAGAATATATCCTTGAGGGTACCACCACACTGACAGTTTTTCATTTGGAGATTTAATGTAGTATATTTCTTGCTTGTAAAGGATCTGGCAGTGACTCAGATCATGCCACAGAAGCAGCTGTTGAAGTGATTACTGGGCTTTATATCAGCAGTTTATAAAGCAGGTTTTTGTAGTGGAGAGTGTAGTTCTACAGTGCTGTGTAACTCGCAGCGCAGAAATACACTGCATTATCTGTGTGTAAAAGATCTTTGATTGTCAGAGAGACATTGTTGTTTCCATTTCCAGTAATTTCCACTTTAGTCTGAAAATCTTTTTCCTTTTTTCCAGCTGATGTTGCAAAGAGATATCCAATAAGTACCAACTCCTGACTATTGCTTTGTTTGTACCAGTTGATTTGGTCGTAGTTTTGTACAGTGTGTGCACACTCGATTGTAGCAGATTCTGTTCGGCTCATAATCAGATGAGGTGGAGTCTGGGTTACACTGTTACTGTGAGAAAAGCCTGGAATGAGAATATAACGTAAGAAAATGAAATATAAGCAAAGTAAATCATATCATTACACAAATGTATAGTAATTCAAACCTGTACCAATGAGACACAGCACTGAAATCAGAATAATGCTGTCTGTTCTGATCATCCTGAACATCACTTCTCAAGGAACCCTTTCTTTAAACTGATTGTCCATTTAACTGTCTAATGATTTACAGAAATTTGATTGTGTTTCCTTCCAGTTTGAAAAGTGTATACTGCCCTCAAATGAGGAAATGGTGAACTACACCTCTGTTGATAATCATGGAGAGAAAAGCCTGTTGGTCTCCTTAATCAGGAGAGTCAAGAATAAGCATTCTTTATTCATTACTTATGTGTGGTTCCTGATTCCTGGAGAAGATGTATTTTTTTTTGTGACATCCCTAACATCTCAAACATAGAACAGTATAATTCTCACAATATAGTAGATATTATATATTTCACTGCTATATTTAAAACCTCAGAGTCTAAGGAAACAGCACTTGCTCAACTCAGATCAAACATTGGATGAAATTAGTGCGCCATCTTGAGATCATTTGATTAATCACATATTTTGATGAGCTCTGTACTTAAGATATTAGCTCAGTGTACTGCCTCATATATGTCTTTAAAGAAATTAATACTTAAAGTTATTTTAAAGGCACTGTATTTAATTCTGGTGAACGACTCTTAATATTTCAACTCAGCAGCATAACAAACACACCCTCTCCTCAGTGCACGTTCAAGAAGTTCCATTTGGTGTCTTGTTTCTCGTGTCAAAGCCCCTTGGTTTGTTTCAAATTTACAGAGCAGGGGATTTTTCAGAGCACAAACTGACCAAAGAGCTAGCTCTGCAGCACTGATATTACATGTTGCACACAAATACACTGCTCTGTGTGTGAGGGGAAGGTTTTTTTTTCGATCTTCAGTCATGTCCAATTTAGTCTTTAAATCTGGTTCTTAATTTTGTCCTAAAACTGCTGCTAGATCAAATATAACATCATACTACTACTGACACCATTATCTGTTTCATTAAGAAATAAGTGGAGTGTAAGAACATTAGAACATTATTATTCTACTGAATATCATAATCCTCCGTACACTCCTTTACTGTTTGAGGCAAACTGTGTTATTTTGGACTCATGGCCCCGGATGGTGGAGATTTCAGCAAAGGAGAATAAAAATATTATGATTCAGAACACCATATGAGTAAACAACAAATAATGGCATGATTATTACAGTAAAACTGGACTGAGGCAGTGTTTCCTCAGGACTGTGTTTCAAGGCATGGTTTACACTTTTTAGAATTACCAAGTCTAGATTTGACACACATTTCCTCCTCATTTACTAGAATATAAAGAGACCCCTGTGTGCTGTGCTGGTTATTACAGTGAGATCAGTGCAGGTGTTTTTGTTCAGCAGTGCAATAGAAGTGTAACACTGTGTTTACTCACTGCACAGAAATACACCGCACTGTCATTTGAATCCACATTCTTCACAGTGAAAGATCCAAAATCAGCTTTTTCTTTAAAGGCAGAGTATTTTTCTTTACTGAAGGACCCAAAGTCTGGATTATTGGAGGTTGTTATAAAAGCTATAAGTTCTATGGGCTTCCCTTGGTGCTGACGGTACCAGTACATTTGAAAGTAGGTGGAATCTTTACTCTGAGTGCAGTTCATTTCAGTAGAATCTCCCTTCTCTACCCAGAGTATTCTGGGACTTTGAGTGACACCAGTCTCTCCTGCAAAACCTAATAGACAATTGATCAAAAATAAAGCATCATAGAATATGAAATATAATGACTGAAGATTATATTCACTACTTAAATTACCATAAATAAGTGTTCTTAGCATTAGAGAATGGTACCTGGAGTCCAGTGCAGTGAGAGAGTCAGGGAGATGATAACACAGATCATACTGTACCGTGATGACATTTACTTCACACTGTTGCTGATGATTTTGTTGAGGACCAGCTGAAGGAAATGACATCAGAAACATTCAACTCCTCCAATCCTCCATCTTTCATAGGGGAAAATATGTTAGGGACACCCCGTATAATATCCAGTATTTTTATTAGACTCACAGATAAAATAGAAACATTTCAGCACTTAGGCTTTCCTCGGTGTGCTCAGTCTCTTTTAGACTCAGCATGTGAGGAGCATTTAGGAGAGAAGCCTATTCTTTAACTGAAATACAAAATGTACATCGTTCTCTTTAGTTTTGGCTGGTATTCTCAACAGTGAATTGCACTTACATGTTGTATTTTTGAGTATTTTTACTGTGTTTATATTCTCCATCTAAATGAATAAATGTTCCAATTTAAATTATTCACATACCACAACAATCCATTCCAGGGTGGGTTCCTGCCTTGTGCTCAGTGATTCCGGGTAGGCTCTGGACCCACCACGCCACTGAACTGGATAAACGCTTACAGACAATGAATGAATAGTTGCTTCTAAGACTAAATTTGACTTATTCTTGTGAAAATCTTTGTCAGTGAGGCAACATCAGGCCACAGAAACAGGTGTTAGGAAGATGATTAGAGTGGAAAGGGCTTTTTTGCGCTGTATTAGTGGAGCTCTGCAGCAGTGTGTACTTGCAGCACAGAAATACACTGCACTTTCTGTGAGGGACAGATTTTGAATGGTCAGAGAAACACTTTTGTATCCATCTCCAATCATGTCCACTTTAGTCTTGAAATCATCTCCTGTTTCTTTCACTGTCGTTCCATAGAGATATCCAACAAAAGTTAACTCTGGGCCTTGGCTTTGTTTGTACCAGTTGATTTGACTGTAGCTTGGCACAGTGTGTGAACACTCAACAGTAGCAGATCCTGTTTGGTTAATAATCAGATGAAGAGGCGTCTGTGTCACATTGTTACTTTGAGAAAAGCCTGAAACGAGAGAAAATAATCTGGTAAAAACAAAGAAAATGGTGCAATGGGTAAATTAAATAAACATGATTTACAGCCATACCCGTCAGACACAGCACTGAGAGCAGAAATATGCGGTCCGCTCTAATCATGGTGAACATCGATTCACAGGGAGCTCCTAATGCAATTTGAGGCTATAATGTACTGTCAGAGCATGAAAAATATGTCATGAGTTTTCTGCCCCCATATGAGGAAACTCTGAACTGCATTCCTACAGATAATCAGTTAATATTAAAGCCAGTTATTATGTCATGTAACTACAGGACTCCTCCAACTACAGACTATTTAATAGGGCATATGTTTTGATAAAACACTAACTTCAGTGGTTTAAACAGAACACTACATTTGCTGGTCATAAAATTAGAATATCATGAAAAAGTTTTATTTCAATAATTCCATTCAAAAAGTGAAACTTGTATATTATACTCATTCATTACACACAGACATATAGTGTTTATTTCTTTTAATTTGATGATTATAACTGACAAATAATGAAAAACCCTAATTTAGTATCTCAGAAAATTAGAATATTGTGAAAAGTTTCACTATTGAAGACACCTGGTGTCACACTCTAATCAGCTAATTAACTCAAAGCACGTGCAAAGGCCTTTAAATGGTCTCTCAGCTTAGTTCTGTAGGCCACACAATCCTGGGGAAGATTGCTGACTTGACAGTTGTTCAGTAGATAATCATTGACACCTTACACAAGCAGGGCAAGACACAAAAGTTAATTGCTAAAGAGGCTCACTGTTCACAGAGCTCTGTGTCTGAACACATTAATAGAGAGGCGAAGGGAAGGAAAATACGTTGTAGAAACCTGTACAGGCAATAGGGATTACCGGACCCTGGAGAGGATTTTCAAACAAAACCCATTACAAAATATGGGGGAGATTCAGAAAAACTGGACTGCAGCTGGAGTCACTGCTTCAAAAACCGGCACGCACAGACGTATGCAAGACATGGGTTTCAGCTATTGAACAAGAGACAGCATCAAAAGCGTCTTGCTTCCAAAAAGGACTGAACTGCTGCTGAGTAGTCCAAAGTTATGTTCTCTGATGAAAGTAAATTTTGCATTTTCTATGGAAATCAAGGTCCCAAGAGTCTGGAGGAAGAGAGGAGAGGCACAGAATCCACATTCACATTCAGGTTCACGTTCAACACAGCCATCTACCAGGAAGTTTTAGAGCACTTCATGCTTCCTGCTGCTGAATAACTTCATGGAGATGCAGATTTCATTTTCCAACAGGACTTTGAAACTGCAGACAGTGCCAAAGCAAGAAAGAATAAACACTTGAAATATACCTGTGTGTAATGAATGAGTATAATATACAAGTTTCACTTTTTGAATGATATTCTAATTTTATGACCAGCACCTGTATATTCACTTACCCAGAGAACATATGTTTCATAACCCATCGTTACTGTAATGTGGCCTACTCAAAGGAGTTAAAGACATACCATAGAGAGTCGTCAAGATACTGAAAGTGTATGGAAATCAATAATATATTAAGCATGTATGATAGGTGGTATGTTTATGTGACATCCTGGGCCTCATTTTCTACTTATTTCCTGGGACTGTACATATGAGTTTCACTGCTGTGAGTCAGGTCCATGTTGAGTCAAGATCCATTATAGTGCTCTGATTTGTAACACACATTTATGTGTGCTGTGCTGGTTATTACAGTGAGATCAGTGCAGGTGTTTTTGTTCAGCAGTGTAATAGAATTGTAACACTGTTCACTCACTGCACAGAAATACACCGCACTGTTGTCTGAATCCACATTCTTCACAGTGAAAGATCTGTCTTCAGGTTTCAATTTAAAGTCTGAGTATTTCTTTTAACTAAAGGAGACAAAGTCTGGATTTTTGGAAGTTGTTATTGTAGCGTGCTAACAGTATTTGAATTATTTCTGCTTAATGGTGATTATCAATTATAAATTATTATTATTATTACTCATTTTAGATAATGTCAATGTTAATTATTTATCAGAAATTGGGGTACTGTTCACGCTAGGTAGTGAATTTCAGGATTTTCAGACTTTATTCACACTATTATTTCAAATCAAAAATGCTTTATTAAAATGAATAATAATTATTTGATACATAGCATCATTATCAAATCTTACTGGGGATCAATGAAGGTGAAGCCCATCTTATGACTTAATAATTGGCTAGGCTACATGACTTAATATGTAAATTTATCAAGAGACTTAATTAGACATCAGCTTCTGAAAATTATATTTTTATGATCTTACGTGACACAGGTCGACCAACCGATGGGTACAGCGGTTCCTTTGTGGTGACAGCAGAGAGTCCAAGCCTAGCTCTTCCGGTTCTCCCTGTGGGAGCTGCTGAGGCTGGGTTTGCTCAGGAGTCATCACTTACGGGGCAGGCCTCTTCAGGCGCCATTACATTTGAAAGGAGACACTCTACTGCACTCTACAATCTCCTCTGCAACAAGCTAGTGAATCCCCACCCCCCCCAAAAAGTCAACATTACCAGAAATTTTGATACAAGGTAGTTTTATTGGTATATGCACAGGAAAGAAACGTTTTGCTTGGTTTTCCTGTACAATGAAATAGTAATAAAGGAAGTAATAAAAGATAAAATAAGCATGCAACAATATGATAACAAAAGTATTCATAAATAGAAATGTAAACTATACAGAAATATAAACTATGCTAATAAGCCTATTTACATACAGTCATTGTGCAGTAGTGCGCTACATTGCTTGTTGTCAGACTTGTAAATTGTCTGAACAGACCTGGCACTGCCACAACATCTCCTTTCTTCAACACAATGCTTAGTGGCATGGTTATTTCCGTGGGATTGCATTCAATTGGGCTGTGATGGTGTGTGTCTCCATGTGACCTCTCTTTCCTGGAGGTGGTGAAGTCTCCTCATCTACAGGACCATATGTTTGAGATTTGATTAGTGAAAGGTTGAAATAATGTGAAATTGACACAAACATGGTATTTGAATTATAATTCCAAAACATCTCAAGTATGCCTCCTTTGTACTAATTTAGGATTGTATACACAGTGCAAAAAGTGGCATATTGATTAGTCAAAATAGCTCTGATATGTTGTAACCTTATTTTAAGTAGTTTTTGTCTTTTGAAAAACTGTCAATAGGTAAAGATATTTTTTACATAAATTTATACAAAAAAAAAAAAAAAAAAAAAACAACCCTCAGCAACTTGTAAAAAAGACATTTTTACTTAAACTTTTTAAAACCCAAAGTAAAAGAATCTTATTAGGACATTTTGTCTTGTTTTAAGTCAAAATACAAGTCAAAATGACTCGAATTAAAATAGAATAATATTCTTGAGCAATTTTAACTTATCAAGATTGTACTTTTTGCAGTGTGTCTCTTCCAAAATCACAACAGCCATAACCGGCAAACAAAAATAGAAAATTTAGGAAATCTTACCAGAAGAGATTTCAGAGTCACCGCTCTGATCAATAGTATTTTCTTCTCCATCGGAGTCACAGGGGTTGACAAGGTTGAGGATCATGTCCAAAGCCTGCTCTGTACTGTAAACCTTTGCCATCTTTGCTTCTTGGTCAACAGAGTAAGTGAAATAAATGTGGTGACGTGGCTTTTTATCCACATGGAGGTGGATACACACATAATAGTTATCATCATCGTTCATGCTATCACCCACCACACCCATCCCTGTTCACTGTTACCTGGTACTGGCATATTTCGATCTAATGGCTGCAACAACAAAATTTTTTAAAATAAATATAGAACCCATCTCAGTTACCTCCATCGTGTATATTTGTAATATTGTATTATAGTGAGAAATGTTTATTCTATTTTATTTCACTCAGCATGTAGCCAGAAAGGCTATTTACTTTGGTGCAGTTTATTATATAATGTTTATGCACTTTATTAACAAGTTTTCCTGTCTGCAGTCATCTTTCTCTTTATTCTAAAACTGTTACAAAGACATTATTTGAACTATAATTCCAAAACACCTCAAGTCTGCCTCCTTTGTACTAATTTTGGATTGTTTTCTCACTGATGATTGGTCAAAATAGCTAAAGTTCAGATTTTAAGTAATTTTGTCTTTTGAAAAACTGCCTCCTTTGAACTAATGTAGGATTGTTTTCACAGTGCAAAAAGTGGCATATTGATTAGTCAAAATAGCTCTGATATTTTGTAACCTTATTTTAAGTAGTTTTTGTCTTTTGAAAAACTGCCAATAGGTATTTTTACATAAATTTATACAAAAAAATAACCCTCAGCTACTTGTAAATAAGACATTTATACTTAAACTTTTTAAAACCCAAAGTAAAAGAATCTTATCAGGACATTTTGTCTTGTTTTAAGTCAAAATATCTCACCCCATTGGCATTTTTTTTCTCTTTACAAGTAAATATGACTCAAATTAAGATTAAATACTATTTTTGAGCAATTTTTACTTAACTGTTTTTTTATTTATATTTCTCAAGGTTTTTGTAGGTTTCACATCAAATAATATTGCATTAGATCAACAAATATAAACTAAAAAGCTTAAATAATGTGTATTCTAAATAAACAAGTATTATTTCATCATATTTTTGAAAGATTATAATAATAATTTTTATTATCATCAGCTGAGAAAACTGCCAAAGTACCAAAATATTTTTTATTTGTTGAAATTGTTGCCCTGAACTAAACTCCTGAAAGTCTGTGCCTACTGTGACTGTCAGAGCTTTATCAGTCAACATAGTTCACACTATCACCCTTCCCCCCCGTTTTAGCACCTAGTAGTGGCTTAATGTACATAACAAAAGATGGCCTAATGGGATGCAAATTACCCCAGCACTGCCATTTGGCAGCCTCTGGTAGAAAAAGGGGTCATATGAAAATCCTGGTAGTTCTAGTGTTAAGGGTGTTATCAATAGGGGTTAGGTCAATGACTTGGGTTGCTTCATATTCTAGGCGAGTTAGTGTTTTGGCATCTAGCTCGATGGTGTGCTTGTAAAAGAAATCTGAAATTTCGATGTCACTCTCATATTGGTCAGGGTTCAGATGATACAGGGCCAGGTCTCCCACATGTAGGATTGCATTTACGGGGACATCTACCCAGAAAGTCTGGCTAGGAAGGGGTACCCTTTCGCAGTCGTGTTGATCATAGTTTAGTAGGGCCTCTCTAAAGGGGGTGTTAACCAACCAACGGTTTACAACAATCTCAGCTTGCGTACTGGCTACCAATTGTCGGGGTGTGACGACCACCAGGCACTGAGTATTACTCCTCATAGCCTTGGTATGCTACAAGAGGTGTTGTCTTTACTTGAACATAGGCAGAATCCTGCCAGAACCCAACATTAACAACATCTTTCAAACGGTACATGTTTTCAGGTGCCATTATGGGAAGGTTAATGATGAATGCTAATTCTCTGTCTTGGGGATTGACATAAATTGGGATGGCGCTACCTAAGGTATAAGCTAGGTGGGCCTGGAGATCAGTGACTACTAAGTCATAGAGGATACTAAGGATAGAGGAACCAGATAGGGGGGAATCCTCCCCATGGCTAAGGCATCCACAGAGGAGCTAATTTCTTGCAGCATATCAGACAATATCATATTCACAAGCTGGATGTGGGCAAGGTCAAGTTGTACTACTGAAAGCAAAGAGTTAACCGTCTGGAGAGTTTTGTTCAAAGCGACACTGTGAGCACTGAGTACTATGACGGTGCCTTGTATGGTTTGCCCAATTGTGTGCAGGTGTTGTTGCTGCTTGTTTAATTGGGTTTTAATGTTTGGAATTTCAGCCTGCAATTCCCCTCCTTGACATTTGACAGTGACTAAGTTGACGGTGGACGTTCCAAGGCTCAGTAGTGATCCCACAGTTGCAGCTGCCATTAGCAATCCCCCCATTAAACGTTTAGGTCGTTCATTAAAACCACTTAATTCTGATAGCATTCTGATATTATAAACTTTTGTAGCTGGTGGAGCATATGAGTTATGTCAGCTTCTGCATGGCTGATAGCTTCCTCAGTCCATCTAGCCCCATTCTGGCCAGTTTGCAAAGCGGTTATAGGTTTGTTTTTCCTACATGCTTCGGCGGGATTCAACCGTACAAATACTCTCTGGGTATGTAGGCGACAGTTAGTGATTAGCAATCCTGGCGGGTCTTTCAGTATTATTCCGGAGCCAGGACCTGGTTCAATCACTTCAGGGAGTACGATGGTTCCTAGGGAGCCGATGATCAGGAGAATGAACAGTGGGGCCATCCTGCTGGGAAAAATGCTCATGATTAGATTTGAGTAATTACGGCGAGTCACTTTTAGAAAAATTTACCACTATACCCCCCTTTTGATAAAAGTTTTATATCTAGGATGAACACTCTAAAATAATTAACAATGAGGGACTAGGGTCTTCCACGCCACAGAGTCACTCTGCACAACACTGAGCTCCTGCTTAGATCGCCTGTGCCCTCTGACTACCAGACCCGCAAGACCCATGCAGCCCCACCCGTGGCTTACTGACTCCCTTCGATCAATACGCACTAACCTCAGAGCTGCTGAGAGGAGATGGGGAAAACAAAAGACCCATCACACCTGACACAACTAAAATCCCTGCTCTCAGCCTTCTCAACAAATGTCACCATTGCAAAAAAGAAATTCTACCAAGACAAAATCAACAACGCTACTGACACCCGGAAGCTATTTTCAACCTTCAAGTCTCTGCTGAACCCTCCACCTCCACCCCCTGCAAGCAACCTCACCGCTGACGCATTTGCTGACTTCTTCACCAGCAAAGTTGCTGCAATCGGCAGCTGGTTTTCTGACCCTTCTCACAGCCTCCGGCTCCCCCTTCGAATCCTCCTAAACCTACTGCTTCCTTCCATTCTTTCACTCCTCTCACAGAAGACGAGGTATCAAATCTTCTTAGAGGTGGCCGTCCCACATCCTGTCCACCGGATCCCATTCCTACCACCCTACTGCAAACCACAGCCCCGTCCATTGTGTCCGCAGCCACTCAGGTAATCAATTCCTCACTAACCTCTGGAACATTTCCAAACACCTTCAAGTAAGCTCAAGTAAGACCTCTACTCAAAAAACCTGCTCTTGCTCCTTCTATAGTAGAGAACTACCGACCAGTCTCTCTCCTCCCCTTCCTGTCTAAAATCATTGAAAGAGCTGTCTTTAAGCAGGCAACAAAATTCCTCTCCCAACATAACCTTCTTGACTCGAACCAATCCGGCTTCAAGAGTGGCCACTCGACGGAAACTGCACTTCTGTCAGTAATGGAAGCTCTTAAAGATGCAAAAGCAACAGGTCAATCCTCAGTTCTCATTCTGCTCGACCTATCAGCAGCATTTGATACGGTCAACCACCACATCTTACTAAACAAACTCTCTGACATGGGCTTCAAGAACAATGCACTCTCCTGGTTTGAGTCTTATCTCACTGGACGATCCTTCAGTGTGTCATGGCTTGGACAAACTCCAGCGCGACACCACCTCACCACAGGTGTGCCCCAAGGCTCAGTGCTGGGACCCCTCCTCTTTGCCTTGTACACCACCTCTCTAGGCCCAATCATACATCCGCACGGCTTCTCCTATAACTGCTATGCAGATGACACACAACTCTATTTATCCTTTCCTCCAGGAGACACTTCAGTGGCAACTCGAATCTCTGACTGTCTCTCTGACATATCTACATGGATGAAGGAACATCACCTCCAATTGAATTTATCCAAAACAGAACTACTGGTCCTCCCAGCCAAGCAAGCTATTCTCCACAACATCAGCATCAAGCTAGAGTCCCTATCAGTGGCTCCCACCAAGGTTGTAAGAAACCTAGGTGTCATGGTTGATGACCAGCTGACCTTCGCAGATCACGTTAACGCTGTAGCTCGATTGTGCCGCTTCTCCCTATTCAATATAAGGAAGATTAGGCCATACCTAACTCAACATACAACACAGCTCCTCGTTCAGACGTTAGTAATCTCCCGTCTAGACTATTGCAATGCCCTCCTGACAGGTCTCCTTGGTTCTATTGTTTATGACTTAACACAAACGTTAGTGTCCCCTACAGGTCCCATGGGGGTATTGTGTGGCCTGATTTGGTTGCGGTGGACCCATTTGAGCACTGCCCTGACCTTTGTTGATTTTGATCTGGTATACAATGGGAGACAGTTTGTTAATAATCTCATAGGGACCTGACGATCAGGGTAGGAATTTGCGGGCCAGATTCCCCCCTGTTTTTCGCGACCTTCCAACAGGTTGGACAAATATGTAGTACCGCAGCATGTCCCCTATTTGGAGCTCGTCATGGGATGCCTTGTGATCATAGTATGCTTTGCTACCTTCATCACATTTTTCAAGTTTCTGCTAGGCAAGTGCAAATGTGGCTTTGAGGTGTTTCCGCAAATCCTCCATGTACTGAATAGTGGTGTAGGCTATTCCTATGCTAGCTTCACCTGGCTGATATAGCAGATGTAGAGGCAGAGTCATCTGTCTCCCTGTCATCAACCCAAAGAGGAAGACCCCAACTGCATCATGTGGTGTCGCACGTATGGCCATCAGTACAAGGGGTAGCTTGACATCCCAGTCTCGCTGGTTTGCTGCTACATACTTTTTCAGTATGCTAACAATAGTTCATTTGACTCACTCTACCTGTCCTGAGCTTTGAGGATTGTAACTAATGTGAAGGCTGGCTTTTACTCCCAAGAGCTGCCAGAGTTGCTACATGACTTCTGCTGTGAAATGTGTCCCTCTGTCAGAGTCAACACAGCTGGTTAGGCCAAACCGTGAGAAGACATGGTTCATCAGTAAGTAGGCAGTGGTTAGCACTGTGTCATTCAGTGCGGTGAGACATTCTACCCATTTAGTGAATGCACACGTGACTGTGGGGAAGTGCTTGTTACCTCTCACTGTTCAGGTGAGTCGTCAAACCCAGTCTATCTGGAGGTTTGACCAAGGGAACGACAACCCTTTCTTTTGCAAGGGGGCTCTATGAAGAGGATTTGAGGGTTGAAATTGGCAACATACCAGACAGCTTTTAATGTAATCAGCCACATCTTTTACCATGTGGGGCCAATATGCCACCTGCCGGAGCGCACGGTGTGTTGCTTTGACCCCTTGTGTCCCGCAGATGGGGAGTCATGGGCGTGCATCAGCATCACCCCCCTGTGGCACTGAGGAACCACGAACGCAAGTGAAGTGTGCGAATCAGTGGCATGAACAAGCAAGCCTTTGACAAACTGTCAAATGCTCTGGTGTCGTATAGGTCTTTAAGGCCTGGTATGGTGTTAAGATCTTGAGCCGAGATGGGACAAGTAGATGGGTCAGAGACATGCATAAGCATTTTGGAAATGGACGGGACCCAAGCCTTGAGAGCAATTAAGTCGGCGTCAGAAAAAGTAGGGTTAATGGAGACAATGGTACTTTTAGCATTGTCAGGTGACGCTGTCACTACTGTTCGAGACCATGTAATGGCTAGGACTTTGGTGTCATGTGGGTTTGGATAAAGGAACGGATCGAATGTCCATGATGTGCCTTCGCAGGCCCCTTCTTTGGCTAAGCTATCTGCCTGGTCATTGTGTTCTTTGTCATCTCCCGGGATTCATGAGTGGCCCCTCACTTTCTTCCAGTAGATCTGTAGGTCATGTGTGTCTACCAAGTGTTCACGTGCCGCGAAAAGCTCTTTGTATTTGACTGGCTTTTTGTTTGATGTGGTGTAGTTGTTGGTTTTCCACAGTTTCAAGAGGCATGTGAAGCTTAGGCGCGCATAGTTGGAGTCTGTGCAGATCACCAACGTTTTTATGCTTTTCTGGACCACAGACTGAATTGTGATGAGAATTCCTGCTATTTCAGCATATTCGGAGGACTGAGCATGCAATTTGAACATTAGGGGTTCATGAGGCCACTCGTTTATTCCGACAATGCCCACCCCTGCCATTAGTGTGTTTTCTCAGCGGAACGAACAACCATCTACGTATGCAGTGACTAGGTCTTTGCATGTGTTAGAGTCGAAATAGTGGTGGTTAGCCACGGTAGGTACAAGGGTTTCTGGAGTCTATGGCACTTGGGAAGGAATGTCTCATTCGCATTGCCTGCAGGAGGCAAGGCCTGTGCCTAGAGGGCTCTTGTAGCGTTAGTCATTACACCCTCTCGAATTCATTGGCTGTTCAGGAAAGTGACTGACTGATGATGAGTTTCAACAATCACCTTCTGACCACCTAGGTAGTTGGAGAAATGTTTGACTGCCCACACTGTTGCTAGTAGTGCTTTTTCGCAGTCACTATATTTGTGTTCAGCAGCCAGCATAGTTTTACTAGCATAGGCTATGACACGTTTGTCTTTGTCATGTAATTGATACAGACTGGAGCTGAGACGGTGGTCAGAGAATCTCACTTCTAGGTAGAATTCTTTGCTACTGTCGGGATAGGCAAGACATGGGGCTGTGCACAGTTTTGATTTCAGTGCCTGCATAGCTAGTTCCTGGGCTTCGCCCCAGGTGAATTGGGTATCCTTTTTTAGTAGGTCATAAAGTGGACGGGCTAGGTCCGCATAGTTTTCAAAGAACTGGTGTCAGTAGTTGCATACTTCTAAGAAACTACGGAATTCCTTAAGATTGGTTGGTGCAGCGAGGTCTGTTACTCCTTGCACTCGACTCACTTGTGGTTCAACGCCATCAGTGCTTATGAGTAGCCCGACGTAATTCACCTTTTTTTCGGCACCACTGACATTTGGAGAGTGATATTTTCGCACCTGCTGTCGTGAGTTGGTAAAGAGCATGATCAATCACTTCAATGTGTGCCTGTAGAGAGTGGCTATGTATGAGGATGTCATCCACATATATCAAGGTTCCTCACTCGCGGGCATCAGGGCATGCTTTGTTCAAGAAAATGTTGAACTCTACTGGCGAGTTGGTGTACTCGAAGGGGCACGGAGTAAATGTATACTGTCAGTTCGTGAAGGTGAAAGCTAGCTTGTGTTGGTCTTCTGCTTGCACCGGGATAGTCCAGAATCCAGAGGCTACATCGATGGTGGAAAAGTATTTAGCGTTTCGGACCGAGGGAAGTTCTTGCTCTAATTGTGTCATCAGCCACCGAGACAATGGAACCTGTTGATTAAGTTTCCGATAATGAATTGTCAGGCGCCATTTATCATTGGGTTTTATGACAGGCCATAATGGTGCAGACTATGTGCTGTTGCAGGGTTGAATTATTCCAGCATGTCATCGATGATTTCCTGTACCGGTCCATATGATGCCAACAGGATTTTGTATTGGTGGACGAATGTGGGTGGTGCTCCTGGACGAGTGGGAATGTGCACTGAGTGAATGTCAGTGGGACCACAGTCCGGTGAATCTATGTCAAAAGATTTTGATATTTGCGAAGCACACCACAGAGTTTCTCATGTTCTTCTTCGCTTTGGAGTGCATCGGCTTCCTTTAGAACTTGTTCGACTTGAATCATAAATTCAGAGTCAGATAGTTCTTTTGGATTGTGGGGACCCAAAGTGTCTTCTCTCGTTTCTGGGAAAAGGGATGGTTCCGAGGAGGATTCCAGTGATCCTTCCAAAGAAAGGACCATGACCGTCATTTGATTATCATCAGCTAGATCTATTCTGCAAATGGCATCTTTGCTCATGTCCAGAGCTGAGAAGAGAGCGACAGCTTGTGTCGGTTGAGTAGAGAACACCTTTGGTTCTGGATGCTCAAGGAGCAGGGACTCAGGCATTGGTTCATGGAATTTCGTACTGACCAACCAACCCAAAGGAGATGAGTGAGGAATCATTAAGGGTTGAGCGGTTTCATTTCGTACGAACAGATAGGTGGATCTTGCTCATGTTTCCACCAAAGGTGTGGCTTCTAAGGTGAGACCTAATTCAAAGAACTGAGATGATCTCCATGTTTTTTTTCTTTCTTTATTACACGACATGGTGTCACAACTTAATGTTGAAGTTAAATCACTGTGGATCCCAAAAAAATATAAAATCCTTAGAATAAAAGTGAACCCTGTATTTCCTTCTGTAAAATTACCTTTTTAGGAACAATGGTTTAAATTGACTGAGGATGTTTTAAAGGATAAAAGTTACAAGTATACTGTTCATTAGTGTTGTGGGGTATCATGGAGTCTGTGAGATGTAAGCCAATATGCTACTCATCGTTAAGGTGAGGAGTCCCCTGTGTGCTGTGCTGGTTATTACAGTAAGATCAGTGCAGGTGTTTTTGTTCAGCAGTGCAATAGAAGTGTAACACTGTGTTGGCTTACTGCACAGAAATACACTGCACTGTCGTTTGAATCCACATTCTTCACAGTGAAAGATCCATATTCAGGTTTCTCTTTAAAGGCAGAGTATTTCTCTTTACTGAAGGAGCCAAAGTCTGGATTATTGGAAGTTGTTATATAAATTATGAGCTCCATGGGCTTCCCTTGGTGCTGACGGAACCAGTACATCTGATAGTAGTTGGAATCTTTATTATGACTGCAGTTCATTTCAGCATGTTTTCCTTTTTCAACCCACAGTATCCTGGGGTTTTGAGTGACACCAGTGTCTTCTGCAAAAACTAATGAATAACATGTTAATTAATAGCTTTGTAATATGAAATAAAATAACTAATATTTTTATTCCATAGTAAAGTCAGAAAAGTACCTGGACTCCAGTGCAGTGAGAGAGTCAGGGAGATGATAACACAGATCATCATGGTAAAAGTATGAGCTCCACACTGCTGCTGATGCTTAAGAAAATGACATCAGATGATCACATGCTGTAATCTCAGTAAGCAATACGTCACTGTCAGAGCAAAAGCTTGTGTCTCTGAAATATTTACATTACAGGAGAAGGAGAAGAACATTCTCAAACAATTTACATTATTTTAATTATTTTATCCCTCCAGGCTTGTGAAGGTTGTAATCTAACGTCATAAATGCCACCTTTCAGTAAAGTGGTTCTGTTTAAAATCACTGCAGTCGTGACCAAGGAATCCACTTTAGTGTTCAAACCTAAGGCCTTGAGGATATTAAACTTTTTCACTGATTCAGATCTAGCAGTGTAACATTCATCCATTGGCCTTCTGTATCCACTTCATTCTGATCAGGGTCATGGACCAGGAACCGACCTTGCCATTTTTTCCAGATTAATTAATGAATAACACGCCTAAGCATGAAAGAGTTAGGCCAGGCCTATGCATGATGTCCATTAGAATAAGCTGATTTGTACTCAGTCTCTTCTCACATATAGAAAATAATAAAAATGACTGGATTATTAAGGTGAAGAGACCCCTGTGTTCTGTGCTGGTTATTACAGTGAGATCAGTGCAGGTGTTTTTGTTCAGCAGTACAATAGAAGTGTAACACTGTGTTGGCTTACTGCACAGAAATACACCGCGCTGTCGTTTGAATCCACATTCTTCACAGTGAAAGATCCATATTCAGGTTTCTCTTTAAAGGCAGAGTATTTCTCTTTACTGAAGGAGCCAAAGTCTGGATTATTGGAGGTTGTTATATAAATTATGAGTTCCATGGGCTTCCCTTGATGCTGACGGAACCAGTACATCTGAGAGTAGGTAATATCTTTATTGTGACTGCAGTTCATTTCAGCATGTTTTCCTTTTTCAACCCACAGTATCCTGGGGTTTTGAGTGACACCATTGTCTTCTGCAAAAACTAATGAAAACATGTTAATTAATAGCTTTGCAATATGAAATAAAATTATTTATGTTTTTATTCCACAGTAAAGTCAGAAAAGTACCTGGACTCCAGTGCAGTGAGAGAGTCAGGGAGATGATAACACAGATCATCATGGTAAAAGTATGAGCTCCACACTGCTGCTGATGCTTAAGAAAATGACATCAGATGATCACATGCTGTAATCTCAGTAAGCAATACGTCACTGTCAGAGCAAAAGCTGGTGTCTCTGAAATATTTACATTACAGGAGAAGGAGGAAAACATTCTCAAACAATTCACATTATTTTAATTATTTCATCCCTCCAAACCTTATGACACGAGCGGCTGTGAGGAGATAAAGTGGAGACAGGTTTTTATTTAGTGAGATGAATAGTTACACATAAGGTTGTAAATTAGACTCTAACTTACTGCAGTTGAGTTAAAAGTAACTTACAGAAGCAGGTGTTCATGTGGCGTTTCAACATGTATTTGGACTGGGACTTTATCAAAGATGTTTTTGTACTGAACAGAGCAGTTCTGCAGCACGGTGCAATACGCAGCACAGAAATACACTGCACTGTCTGTGAGTGAAAGGTCTTTGATTGTCAAAGAGACTTTGCTGAATCCATCCCCAGTGATGTCAACTTTAGCCTTGAAATCTGCTTCCTTTAGCATTCCAGTCATTCCTACTAGATATCCAATAGAAATTAACCTCTGACTCTGGCTTTGTTTGTACCAGGTGATTTGATTGTAGCTTGGTACAGTGTGTGAACATTCAATGGTAACTGATGCTTTTTGATTTATAAACAGAAGAGGAGGGGTTTGGGTCACATTGTTACTGTGAGAAAAGCCTGCAACAAGAGAAAATTTTCAGAGAAAACATAGAGCAAAGCAATCAAAGTAAATATGACAATAGCTAAAAGCACTCATCACGTTGTAGAACTGTACCGATCAGACATAGCACTGAAATCCAAACAACACTGTCCCTGCTGATCATGTTATCAATCGTTACTGGAGGATGTCCTGCTTCAGACTGAGAGTGTACTGAACTTTGTAAGTGTTGAAATCATGTGACTACGAGTTTTAAGAGCATAGACCCTCCCATATAAGGGAATACCTGAACTAAAATTCCTGTAAACAAACAGTAAGGAGGCCTGTTAGAATATAATGCAAATGTGACATCAGGCCTCATATTAGTACACACATTAAATGTTTTTTATTTCTGGAAACTGGATTAATGACTGGACAGTGACTTAGATCATGCCACAGAAGCAGCTGTTGATGAAGTAATTACTGGGCTTCATATCAGCAGTTTATAAAGCAGGTTTTTGTAGTGGAGAGTGTAGTTCTACAGTGCTGTGTAACTCGCAGCGCAGAAATACACTGCATTATCTGTGTGTGAAAGATCTTTGATTGTCAGAGAGACATTGTTGTTTCCATTTCCAGTAATTTCCACTTTAGTCTGAAAATCGTTTTCTTTTTTTCCATCTGATGTTGCATAGAGATATCCAATAAACACCAACTCCTGACTATTGCTTTGTTTGTACCAGTTGATTTGGTTGTAGCTTTGTACAGTGTGTGCACACTCGATTGTAGCAGATTCTGTTCGGTTCATAATCAGATGAGGTGGAGTCTGGGTTACACTGTTACTGTGAGAAAAGCCTGGAATACGAATATAACGTAAGAAAATGAAACGAAAGCAAAGTAAAACATATCATTACACAAATGTATAGTAATTCAAACCTGTACCAATGAGACACAGCACAGAAATCAGAATAATGCTGTCTGTTCTGATCATCCTGAACATCACTTCTCAAGGAACTCTTTCTTTAAACCGATTGTTCATTTAACTGTCTATTGATTTAAAGAAGTTTGATTGTTTCCTTCCAGTTTGAAAAGTGTATACTGCCCTCAAATGAGGAAATGGTGAACTACACCTCAGTTGATAATCATAGAGAGAAAAGCCTGTTGGTCTCCTTAATCAGGAGAGTCAAGAATAAGCATTCTTTATTCATTACTTATGTGGTTCCTGATTCCTGGAGAAGATGTATTTTTCTAGTGACATCCCTAACATCTCAAACATAGGACAGTATAATTCTCACAATATAGTAGATATTATGTATTTCACTGCTATATTTAAAACCTCAGAGTCTAAGGAAACAGCACTTGCTCAACTCAGTTCAAACATTGGATGAAGTTAGTGTGCCATCTTGAGATTCATTCATTCATTCATTCATTTTCTGTAACCGCTTATCCAATTCAGGGTCGCGGTGGGTCCAGAGCCTACCTGGAATCATTGGGCGCAAGGCGGGAATACACCCTGGAGGGGGCGCCAGTCCTTCACAGGGCAACCTTCTTGAGATCACGTGATTAATCACATATTTTGATGAGCTCTGTACTTAAGATATTAGCTCAGTGTACTGCCTCATATATGTCTTTACCGAAATTAATACTTAAAGTTATTTTAAAGGCACTGTATATAATTCTGGTGAACGATTCTTAATATTTCAATTCAGCAGCATAACAAACACACCCTCTCCTCAGTGCGCTTTCATGAAGTTCTATTTTGTGCCATGTTTTCTAGTGTCAAACCTCTGGTTAGTTTCCAATTTACAGAGCAGGGGCTTTTTCAGAGCACAAACTGACCAAAGAGCTAGCTCTGCAGCACTGGGTAATATGTTGCACACAAATACACTGCTCTGTGTGTGAGGGAAATGTTTTTTTTTTCTTTGTTTCGATCTTCAGTTATGTCCAATTTAGTCTTTAAATCTGGTTCTTAATTTTGTGCTAAAACTGATCAAATATAACATCATACTACTACTGACACCATTATCTGTTTCATTAAGAAATAAGTGGAGTGTAAGAACATTAGAACATTATTGTTCTACTGAGTATCATAATCCTTTGTACACTCCTTTACTGTTTGAGGCAAACTGTGTTCTTTTAGACTCATGGCCCCGGATGGTGGAGATTTCAGCGAAGGGGTCAATAGCCAGAGTAAAAACATTATAATTCAGAACACCATATGAGTAAACAACAAATAATGGCATGATTATTACAGTAAAACTGGACTGAGGCAGTGTTTCCTCAGGACTGTGTTTCACGTCATGGTTTGCACTTTGTAGAATTACCAAGTCTAGATTTGACACACATTTCCTCCTCATTTATTAGAATATAAGGAGACCCCTGTGTGCTGTGCTGGTTATTACAGTGAGATCAGTGCAGGTGTTTTTGTTCAGCAGTGCAATAGAAGTGTAACACTGTGTTTACTCACTGCACAGAAATACACCGCGCTGTCATTTGAATCCACATTCTTCACAGTGAAAGATCCATATTCAGATTTCTCTTTAAAGGCATAGTATTTCTCTTTACTAAGGGAGCCAAAGTCGGGATTATTAGAATTTGTTATATAAATTATGAGCTCTATGGGCTTCCCTTGGTGCTGACGGAACCAGTACATCTGATTGTAGGAAATATCTTTATTATGACTGCAGTTCATTTCAGCATGTTTTCCTTTTTCAACCCACAGTATCCTGGGGTTTTGAGTGACACCAGTGTCTTCTGCAAAAACTAATGAAAACATGTTAATTAATAGCTTTGTGATATGAAATAAAATGACTTCTATTTTTATTCCACAGTAAAATCAGAAAAGTACCTGGACTCCAGTGCAGTGAGAGAGTCAGGGAGATGATAACACAGATCATCATGGTAAAAGTATGAGCTCCACACTGCTGCTGATGCATAAGAAAATGACATCAGATGATCACATGCTGTAATCTGAGTAAGCAATACGTCACTGTCAGAGCAAAAGCTGGTGTCTCTGAAATAGTTACATTACAGGAGAAGGAGGAAAACATTCTCAAACAATTTACATTATTTTAATTATTTGATCCCTCCAAACCTTATGATACGAGCAGCTGTGAGGAGAAAAAGTGGAGACAGAAGGGTTTGTTTAGTGAGATGAATAGTTACACATAAGGTTGTAAATTAGACTCTAACTTACTGCAGTTGAGTTAAAAGTAACTTACAGAAGCAGGTGTTCGTGTGGTATTTCAACATGTATTTGGACTGGGACTTTATCAAAGATGTTTTTGTACTGAACAGAGCAGTTCTGCAGCATGGTGCAAAACGCAGCACAGAAATACACTGCACTGTCTGTGAGTAATAGATCTTTGATGGTCAAAGAGACTTTGCTGAATTCATCCCCAGTGATGTCCACTTTAGCCTTGAAATCTGCTTCATTTAGCATTCCAGTCATTCCTACTAGATATCCAATAGAAATGAACCTCTGACTCTGGCTTTGTTTGTACCAGGTGATTTGATTGTAGCTTCACACCTCCAATAACATCATCAAGTTTGCTAATGACACCACCATTTTAGGACTGATTACGAACAACGACGAGTCAGCCTACAGGGAGGAGATCCGGCACTTGACAGCATGGTGTAAGAACAACAACCTGAAATTAAACCCAAATAAAACCAAGGAGATGGTTGTGGATTCCAGAAGATCCACCCGCACTGAAACCATGGCCCTCCTCCTCAATGGAGTGGAGGTTGAGAGAGTGGAGCACTTCAAGTTCCTTGGAGTACACATCTCTGCTGACCTCACATGGGCCTTCAACACCCAACACCCAGTGCGGAAGGCACAACAGAGACTCTATTCCTCAGGAAGCTGAAGCACTCCCACCTCCCTCAACACTTGCTGGTGAACTTTTACAAGCCACCATCGAAAGCATACTGACATACTGCTGCATGGTATGGTTCACCAGTTGCACAGCACAGGACAGGAGAGACATGCAGCGAGTGGTGAGAGGGGTGGAAAAAATCATAGGAACTTCACTACCCCACTCAGCGACATTTACAACAGCCGGCTCCAGAAAAAGGCTACCAGCATTTCAATGGACATTACTCACCCTGGACATACTCTGTTTTCCCTCCTCCCCTCTAAAAAGAGATTCAGACAATTAAAAGCAAAGACAAACAGGTTGAAACACAGCTTCTTTCCCCAGGCTGTGAAAGCCACCAACCCATCAGCCATCAAGCCATCAACGCCCCCCCCCCTCCCCCCAACTACTTTAACCAACCCATCCTGATTGATAATCAGTAAAATTAACGGACAACCACCCATTCTAATGGACAAGCAATTGGACGCAGCACTTTTAAATTAAGCCTGCATATATCTTCTGTGTTAATGCCTCTGAACAATCTGCTATTTTGCACATGTATAGATTTTATATTTTAACTGCTGCTTGAGAGAGGATGCTAAAACTGTATTTCACTGTTTTAACACTGTTCTGAACATTGTTTTCTCAGCGACAATAAAAGCTATTCTATTATATTTGTACAGTGTGTGAACAGTCAACGGTAACTGATACTTTTGATTTATAAACAGAAGAGGAGGGGTTTGGGTCACATTGTTACTGTGAGAAAAGCCTGCAACAAGAGAAAATATTCAGAGAAAACATAGAGCAAAGCAATCAAAGTAAATATGACAATGGCTAAAAGCGCTCAGAATGATGTAGAACTGTACTGATCAGACATAGCACTGAAATCCAAACAACACTGTCCCTGCTGATCATGTTATCAATCGATACTGGAGGATCTCCTGCTTCAGACTGAGAGTGTACTGAACTTTGTAAGTGTTGAAATCATGTGACTACGAGTTTCAAGAGCATACACCCTCCCATATAAGGGAATACTTGAACTAAAATTCCTGTGAACAAATAGTAAGGAGGCCTGTTAGAATATAAGGCCTATGCATGGGGTCCATTACAATAAGGTAATTTGTACTCAGTCTCTTCTCACATATATAGCCTTCTTCTCATATATATATATTAAAAACGACTGTATTATTAAGCTGAAGAGACCCCTGTGTGCTGTGCTGGTTATTACAGTAAGATCATTGCAGGTGTTTTTGTTCAGCAGTGCAATAGAAGTGTAACACTGTGTTGGCTTACTGCACAGAAATATACCGCGCTGTCGTTTGAATCCACATTCTTCACAGTGAAAGATCCATATTCAGCTTTTTGTTTAAAGGCAGAGTATTTCTCTTTACTAAAGGAGCCAAAGTCTGGCTTATTGGAGGTTGTTATAAAAACTATGAGCTCCATGGGCTTCCCTTGGTGCTGACGGAACCAGTACATCCAACTGTAGGTAGCATCTTTATTATGAGTGCAGTTCATCTCAGTAGAATCTCCTTTCTCAACCCACAGTATTCTGGGGCTTTGAGTGACACCAGTGTCTCCTGCAGAAACTAATGAAAAACAAATGAAAGAGTGCCTTTGTAATATAAAATATTATTAATTATGTATTTATTCCATAGCTAAATCAGGGAAGACCGTCTTTAGTATTTTGTATAAAGCTCTACCTGAAGTCCAGTGCAGTGAGAGAGTGAGGGAGATGATAACACTGATCATACTGAACCCTATCATAGTAGGACACGGTATGAGCTCCACACTGCTAATGATGCATCCTGTTGAAGATCAGCTTGAGGAAATGACATCAAACCAATTATAACTCTTCTACATGCTAGAGTCTGAGAATTTACCTTTCACACATCTACATTTCTTTTTCTTTGAAATTAAAAAGAATATAAAGTGTTTACCTTCCTGGAAATATAAATTATTTATTTATTTACTTACTTACTTACTTATCATTTACAGTTATACACTGTATGCCGCTATGGATCTGGACGTTTATTTTGCACACACACACATCTTGCATTATTTCCCCCTGGACAAAATGTAACCATGCTACATTCCAAGATTAGGCCAAACCTGTAAAAACGTCCAGTACTTGGCTGATGAGCAGGGAAACTGCATCCTTTGGAACTATGGAGTTTCATCCGATACTTCTGGGATGACTTGGATGGGTGTTTGTGATCCAGACCTAACACCAGTGTTACACCTTACTAATGATTTTGTGACTGATTTCCATTAATTTTTTTATAGAAATCTTCAAACAGCTAGTGTACAACATTCCAGAAGAGACAAATCTGTTACTGCAGCAGTAGTGGTTAACATCCTCTGTGTAGTCTTAGAATCAGAGGAAATGATTTTGTGCCAAAAAATTTAAGCAGAAGAAGATGGAATCCACAGACCGGTGAGTTCAGACAGCCAGGATTTTCTACATCATAGACTTAAGGAACCAATAACATCTAACCACTTTGAAGGCATTAGAGCATTTATTTTTTTGGAAATATATGTCATATTGCAATCACACAGAGCTCCAGAGACCTGGAGGTTGTGGTTTCCAGTCCCACTCCGGGTGACTGTCTATGAGGAGTTTGGTGTGTTCTTCCAGTGTTTGTGTGGGTTTCCTCCGGGTGCCCTGGTTTCGTCCCACTGTCCAAAAAATATGTTGGTAGGTGGATTTGTGACTTCCATAGATGTGAGTGTGTAAGTAAATGTGTGAGTGTGTGTTGCCCTGTGAAGGGTGTGATCCCGCCTTGCATCCAGTGATTCTGGGTAGGCTCTTGACCCACCACAACACTTAACTGGATAAGGGGTTACAGATAATGAATGAATGAAGGAATGATGAGTGAAAATAGACTTTAAATGTATTAAATTGTTCAGTCTTACTCCTCATTACTTTTAGCATTATTTATTCCCAGGTCACATCATGGCCATAGACTCAATCAGAAAGAAACAACGTCTATTACTAATATATCACATCGATATGATAAGGGTGTACATTATAGTTTCGCATGAAAAATGACTGGAAGTGACTCAAGTTATGCCACAGGAGCAGGTGTTTAATGAAACCATAACTGGGTTATATCAGCAGTTTATAACAGAGGTTTTTGTAGTGAATAGTGTAATTCTGCAACACTGTGTAATATGCAGCACAGAAGTAGACTGCACTGTCTGTGAGAGAAAGACTTTTGATTTTCAGAGAGACATTGTTGTATCCATCTCCAGTAATGTCCACTTTAGTCTGAAAATCTTTTTCCTTGTTGAGTCCTGTTTTTCCACTGAGATATCCAATAGACGTTAACTCCTGACTCTGGGCCTGTTTGTACCAGTTGATCTGATTGTAGCTTGTTACAGTGTGTGAACAATCAATCGTAGCAGATACATTTTGGTTCAAAATCAAATGATGTGGAGTCTGTGTCACACTGTTGCTGTGGGAAAAGCCTGCAATGAGAGACAATAACATGAGAAAAATAAAAAGCAAAGAAATTAAATAAAATGTTAATAATGAGTAGATGAACTCAACAAAATGTAAAGCTGTACCAATGAGACGTAGACACACTGAAATAAAGAAAATATTGTCCACAGTGATCATGGTGAACATCGTTTCTAGAGGAACTCTTTCTTTGAACTGAGTGTTTACTGAACTGTCAGATGATTTAAAATGTGATTGTGTTTCTCCCCAGGTTCAGTGTAAATAGTGCCCTCAGATGAGGAACCTCTGAACTACACCTCTGTTTATAACCATTAAGAAATGATTAGACTAGTTGGTCTGGGGTTTTTATGACTGTATTCCTTTTAATTGCATTTTGAAGAAGCTGTAATCGAGAGTAATTTACAAAAGTCTGGAATTGGGGCTCTGTGAATAATCAAATTTTCCTCATTTATAGAAGAAGTCACTTTTGGAGATTAAGAAAAGAACAGTAACAACAAGCATTCACTAGCTTTTTTCAAGTTTCTAAGGATGTCTGGTTGTGTCTGATATTAAGTCTATTTTGGGATGTCTAAAAATTACTTCAATTCAGATATTAATATACTTCAGGGAATAGCATATCGTCACTCTCTCAATTTTTTCTTGATTTTTAGTTTACTTCATCATTTCATCAGAGAAGCTGTCCTTCATATTCTGTGAAAATTTCATGATTAATGGACCAATAGAAACTCTCCAAAATTACTTGGAACAAAATCTTTTTACAGTGACACCCAATGAAAGTTAAGGTGTTTTCGCCCCCTTCACCTATAAAGTTACTGGGGGACTTGGAGGTTGTAGGTTCGATTCCTGCTCCAGGTGACTCTGTGTGAGGTGTTGGTGTGTTCTCCCCGTGTCCGCGTGGGTTTCCTCCAGGTGCTTTGGTTTCCTCCCACAGTCCAAAAACATATGTTGGTAGGTTGATTGGCGGCTCAAAAGTGTCCGTATGTGTGAGGGAATGTGTGTGTGTGTGTGTCTGTGTTGCCCTGTGAAGGACTGGTGCCGCCTCCAGGGTGTATTCCCGCCTTGCGCCCAATGATTCCAGGTAGGCTCTGGACCCACCGCGACCCTGAACTGGATAAGGGTTACAGATACTGAATGATGTTTTTAATCCAGGCATCATGGTGGTGCAGCAGGAAATGTCGCTGTCACACAGCTCCAGGGTCCTGGGGTTGTGGGTTCAAGCCCCGCTCTGGGTGACTGTCTGTGAGGAGTATTCTCACCTTTTCAAAGTGGGTTTGCAATGGGGCTTCCGGTTTGTGTAAGATAAAGGAACATATTATGTGTTCTGGCAGTGAAATGGGGCGTATGAAATCAACACGATCTTAAAATCTACAATTATAATAAAATAAGGTGCAATCATGTTCCCTAATGAAAGGTACAGAATACATCCTTGAGGGTACCACCACACTGACAGTTTATATTTTGGAGATATAATGTAGTATATTTCTTGCTTGTAAAAGAGCTGGCAGTGACTCAGATCATGCCACAGAACCAGCTGTTGATGAAGTAATTACTGGGCTTCATATCAGCAGTTTGTAAAGCAGGTTTTTGTAGTGGAGAGTGTAGTTCTACAGTGCTGTGTAACTCGCAGCGCAGAAATACACTGCATTATCTGTGTGTGAAATTCAAACCTGTACCAATGAGACACAGCACTGAAATCAGAATAATGCTGTCTGTTCTGATCATCCTGAACATCACTTCTCAAGGAACCCTTTCTTTAAACTGATTGTCCATTTAACTGTCTATTGATTTAAAGAAGTTTGATTGTTTCCTTCCAGTTTGAAAAGTGTATACTGCCCTCAAATGAGGAAATGGTGAACTACACCTCTGTTGATAATCATGGAGAGAAAAGCCTGTTGGTCTCCTTAATCAGGAGAGTCAAGAATAAGCATTCTTTATTCATTACTTATGTGTGGTTCCTGATTCCTGGAGAAGATGTATTTTTCTAGTGACATCCCTAACATCTCAAATATATTACAGTATAATTCTCACAATATAGTAGATATTATATATTTCACTGCTATATTTAAAACCTCAGAGTCTAAGGAAACAGCACTTGCTCAACTCAGTTCAAACATTGGATGAAATTAGTGTGCCATCTTGAGATCATTTGATTAATCACATATTTTGATGAGCTCTGTACTTAAGATATTAGCTCAGTGTACTGCCTCATATATGTCTTTTCAGAATTTAATACTTAAAGTTATTTTAAAGGCACTGTATTTAATTCTGGTGAATGACTCTTAATATTTTTAACTCAGCAGCATAACAAACACACCCTCTCCTCAGTGCACGTTCAAGAAGTTTGTGTGTTGTTTCTCGTCTCATGACAAGCCCCTAGGTTTGTTTCCAATTTACAGAGCAGGGGCTTTTTCAGAGCACAAACTGACCAAAGAGCTAGCTCTGCAGCACTGGGTAATGTGTAGCACACAAATACACTGCTCTGTGTGTGAGGGAAATGTTTTTTTTTTTTTTCGATCTTCAGTCATGTCCAATTTAGTTTTTAAATCTGGTTCTTAATTTTTTGTGCTAAAACTGCTGCTAGATCAAATATAACATCATACTACTACTGACACCATTATCTGTTTCATTAAGAAATAAGTGGAGTGTAAGAACATTAGAACATTATTATTCTACTGAATATCATAATCCTTTGTACACTCCTTTACTGTTTGAGGCAAACTGTGTTCTTTTAGACTCATGGCCCCGGATGGTGGAGATTTCAGCAAAGGAGAGTAAAAATATTATGATTCAGAACACCATATGAGTAAACAACAAATAATGGCATGATTATTACAGTAAAACTGGACTGAGGCAGTGTTTCCTCAGGACTGTGTTTCACATCATGGTTTAGACTTTGTAGAATTACCAAGTCTAGATTTGACGCACATTTCCTCCTCATTTATTAGAATATAAGGAGACCCCTGTGTGCTGTGCTGGTTATTACAGTGAGATCAGTGCAGGTGTTTTTGTTCAGCAGTGCAATAGAAGTGTAACACTGTGTTCTTTCACTGCACAGAAATACACCGCACTGTCGTTTGAATCCACATTCTTCACTGTGAAAGATCCATATTCAGGTTTCATTTTAAAGGCAGAGTATTTCTCTTTTTTAAATGAGCCAAAGTCTGGATTATTGGAGGTTGTTATAAAAGCTATAAGTTCTATGGGCTTCCCTTGGTGCTGACGGTACCAGTACATCTGATAGTAGCTGGAACCTTTACTCTGAGTGCAGTTCATTTCAGTAGAATCTCCCTTCTCTACCCAGAGTATTCTGGGACTTTGAGTGACACCAGTGTCTCCTGCAGAAACTAATAAACAATTGATCAAAAATAAGGCATCATAGAATATGAAATATAATGACTGAAGATTTTATTCACTACTTAAATTACCATAAATAAGTGTTCTTAGCATTAGAGAATGGTACCTGGAGTCCAGTGCAGTGAGAGAGTCAGGGAGATGATAACACAGATCATACTGTACCGTGATGACATTTACTTCACACTGTTGCTGATGATTTTGTTGAGGACCAGCTGAAGGAAATGACATCAGAAACATTCAACTCCTCCAATCCTCCATCTTTCATAGGGGAAAATATGTTAGGGACACCCCGTATAATATCCAGTATTTTTATTAGACTCACAGATAAAACACAAACATTTCAGCACTTAGGCTTTCCTCAGCGTGCTCAGTCTCTTTTAGACTCAGCATGTGAGGAGCATTTAGGAGAGCAGCCTATTCTTTAACTGAAATACAAAATGTACATCGTTCTCTTTAGTTTTGGCTGGTATTCTCAACAGCGAATTGCACTTACATGTTGTACTTTTGAGTATTTTTATCATGTTTATATTCTCCATCTAAATGAATAAATGTTTCAATTTAAATTATTCACATACCACAACAATCCATTCCAGGGTGGGTTCCTGCCTTGTGCTCAGTGATTCCGGGTAGGCTCTGGACCCACCGTGCCACTGAACTGGATAAACGCTTGCGAACACTGTGCCACAGTAGCAGATGCTGTTTTGTTAATAATCAGATGAAGAGGCGTCTGTGTCACATTGTTATTTTGAGAAAAAACTGAAACGAGAGAAAATGATCTGCTAAAAACAAATAAACATGATTTACAGCCAGGGCGGCATGGTGGCACAGCATGTAGTGTCGCAGTCACACAGCTCCAGGGGCCTGGAGGTTGTGGGTTCGATTCCCGCTCCAGGTGACTGTCTGTGAGGAGTTGGTGTGTTCTCCCCGTGTCAGCGTGGGTTTCCTCCGGGTTCTCCGGTTTCCTCCCACAGTCCAAAAACACACATTGGTAGGTGGATTGGCAACTCAAAAGTGTCCGTATGTGTGAGTGAATGTGTGTGTGTCTGTGTTGCCCTGTGAAGGACTGGCGCCCCCTCCAGGGTGTATTCCCGCCTTGCCCCCAATGATTCCAGGTAGGCTCTGGACCCACCGTGACCCTGAATTGGATAAGTGGTTACAGATAATGAATGAATGAATGATTTACAGCCATACCAGTCAGACACAGCACTGAGAGCAGAAAATGCGGTCTAATCATGGTTAACATCGATTCACAGGAACTCCTAATGCAATCTGAGGCTATACTGTACTGTCAGAGCATGAAAAATATGTCATGAGTGTACTGCCCCCATATGAAAAAACTGCATTCCTACAGATAATCAGTTTATATTAAAGCCAGTTATCATGTCATGTCGCTACAGTACTCCTCCAGCTACAGACTATTTAATAGGGCATATGTTTTGATAAAACACTAACAGTGTTAGTTAACAGTGTTAAACAGTGGTTTAAACAGAACACTACATTTGCTGGTCATAAAATTAGAATATCATGAAAAAGTTGATTTATTTCATTAATTCCATTCAAAAGGTGAAGCTTGTATATTATATATATATATATATATTATATATATATATATTTCGAGTGTTTCTTTCTTTTAATTTGATGAATATAACTGACAAATAATGAAAAACCCAAATTCAGTATCTCAGAAAATTAGAACATTGTGAAAAGGTTCAATATTGAAGACATCTGGTGTCACACTCTAATCAGCTAATTATCTCAAAGCACGTAAAAAGGTCTTTAAATTGTCTCTCAGTCCAGTTCTGTAGGCTACACAATCATGGGGAAGACTGCTGACTTGACAGTTGTCCAATAGGCAGCCATTGACACCTTACACAAGCAGGCAAGACACAAAAGTAAATTGCTAAAGAGGCTGGCTGTTCACAGAGCTCTCTGTCCAAGCACATTAACAGAGAGGCGAAGGGAAGGAAAATATGTGGTAGAAACGTGTACAAGCAATAGGGTACAAGTCATGTCTGACTCTTTCAAATTTAAGGTTCATGCAACAAGCACAGCTTCTAGCCTGTTAGCTTGAGAGAACAGAAAAAAACTCATCCTTGACAGGACAATCAGTCCTCTTTTAACACTACATCAAACCATTTAACATTCAAGGTACAGTCCCCAGTAACAGTAATTGTGAAGAACTCCACTTAGCTGGGCATCACTACTTCACATTAAATCTCACACTTTGCATTAAGCATCACAATATTTCAATATTAAATATAAATGGAAAAAATGTTGTAAATACCCACTAGCTCTTTGTACAAACATGGTTTACCCCCTAGAAAGGTTCCAAGTAATACAGTCCAGATTACCCAGAATTCCAGGCATTTCTATAAAGACATGCTCAGTAAGCCTGCACTTCCTCTAAAACAGCACCCACTGACCCATGCTGCAGACATGGCTCCTGGGAAATAAACAAAGAAGTCAGCAGAAATGTTATGTTGAGATCAATAAAAATGTTAAAACTGTCCCATCTTATGGTCTGACTCTTCTTTACTAGCGTGCACAACTAGTATAGAAAATATAAGTTTAAAAGTGATAATTTACCCGAAATACAGGATTTGAACAGGATTTTAACCTTTTATGAGCTAATCACTTTAAATGATTATTAACTTTAAAATGAGTAAATATAACCTATGTATACATTCTGGGCAATCTTAAAATCAGAGCTAGGGCTATTACTGCAATGTACCTAACAATAAACAATGTACTCTGAACTTGTGCTGAACAAATTAAAATTTATACTTCACTCCCTAAATACACTGCATCCCTTATTCTTACATGTGGGGACTTTAGCGGGCCATCACACCGAAACCTGGAGAGGATTGTGAAACAAAACCCATTCGATGGGCCCAAATGTGGATGAGATTGGACTGGACTGCAGCTGGAGTCAGTGCTTCAAGAACCACCACGCACAGACGTATGAAAGACATGGGTTTCAGCGGTCGCATTCCTTGTGTCAAGCCACTATTGAACAAGAGACAGCATCAGAAGCGTCTCGCTTCCAAAAAGGACTGGACTGCTGCTGAGTGGTCCAAAGTTATGTTCTCTGATGAAATTAAATTTTGCATTTCCTTGGGAAATCAAGGTCCCAAGAATCTGGAGGAAGAGAGGAGAGGCACAGAATCTATGTTGGTTCCTTTAGTGTTGCCTAATAAAAAGAGCTAAAGACATACCATAGAGGGTCATCAATATACTGAAAGTGTATAGAAATCAATAATATATTAAGCATGTATGATAGGTGGTATGTTTACATGACATCCTGGGCCTCATTTTCTAATTATTTCCTGTGACTTTACATATGAGTTTCACTGCTGTGAGTCACGTCCGTGTTTAAGATCCATTACAGTGCTCTGATTTGTAACACACATTCCTGTGTGCTGTGCTGGTTATTACAGTAAGATCAGTGCATGTGATTTTGTACAGCAGTGTAATAGATGTGTAACACTGTTCACTCACTGCACAGAAATACACTGTCATGTGACCAGTATTTCTTTCAGTTTAAAGTCTGAGTATTTCTTTTTACTAAAGAAGCCAAAGTCTGGATATTTGGAAGTTGTTATGAAAACTATGTGCTCCATGAGCTTCCTTTTGTGCTGACGGTACCAGTACATCTGAATGTAATTGTTGTGATTGCAGTTCATTTCAGTAGAATTTCCCTTCTCAACCCACAGGATTCTGGGACTTTGAGTGACACTACGGTCTCCTGCAAACACTAATGGAAACCCATGATCTATTTAGATGTTTGTCACTATAAATCAAGTGCAATGTTGTATTATATTTGGTAGAAAGTGGTACCAGGAGTCTAGTGCAGTAAGAGAGTCAGGGGGATGATAACACTGATCATAATAAACTGTGATGATGAAAAGCTCCACACTGCAGTTGATGTCTGTTGAATATCAGCTTGAGGAAACAATTAGCATATTTCCACTGTTGGGAAATTTTATCTCCATGTTTATTTCTTTGTTTATTACACGACTTGATGTCATAACTTAATATTGAGGTAAAATCACTGTAGATGCCAAAAAATAATAACAATAGTAATAATAAAATCCTTGGAATAAAATGTTTAAAATTGAACCCTGTATTTCCTTCTGTAAAATTACCTTTTTAGGAACAATGGTTTAATTTGACTGCTTCAGTATTAAAGGATCTAAATTAGAAGTATTCTGTTCATTAGGGTTGTGGGGTATGATGGAGTCTGTGAGATGTAAGTCATTTGAATCCGCATTCTTCACAGTGAAAGATCCATATTCAGATTTCTCTTTAAAGGCAGTGTCACGCCCTCGTCCTGTCATGTCTGTTTTCCTGGCCATGTGCTCGTTCTCAGCACATGGCTCTTTGTTGTTGCCCTAGTCCCGCCTTTGTTCCGCCTCCTCGTCTGTGTTTCATCTGTTACCCTGCCCCCTCGTTACCTGTCCAGGTGTATCTTGTCTGTGTCTTGTGTTTAAGTTCCCTTGTGTCTCTCCTGTTGGTCGGACATTTCACCTTTGTTTTGTACTCTCTGGTCTGTCTGTCTTGCTTATTTCTTATACCCTCCAAGTCAGTCTTTGTATCTGTTTTGTCTCTTTGTCTGTTTGTGTGTTTACTCGGTTTATGTCTATGTTCAAGTTTAGTCTGTTTAGCTTTCTGTGTCTGTTTAGCTCTAGCTGTTCAAGTGTCTTTTTAGTTCTGTCAAGATTAGTCTGTTTCTCTCTTTGTATGTTTAGCTCTCTCTTCCTAGGTTTCTATGTCCAGTTCCCTTTCTCTGTCCAAGTCATTGTTTCCAAGTTTCTCTGTCTCTTCTTTGTTTAAGTTTTCTCACTAGTTACCTTAGTCTGTCTTTGTATGGTTGTCTTATAAATAAAAGTTACTTTGTTTTAGCAAGTGCGTCCACCTCCGTCAGTCCGCACCCTACGAGCCTGACAGGCAGAGTATTTCTCTTTACTAAAGGAGCCAAAGTCTGACTTATTGGAGTTTGTTATATAAATTATGAGCTCCATGTGCTTCCCTTGGTGCTGATGGAACCAGTACATCTGATTGTAGCCACCACCTTTATTATGACTGCAGTTCATCTCAGCATGTTTTCATTTTTCAACCCACAGTATCCTGGGGTTTAGAGTGACACCATTGTCATCTGCAAAAACTAATGAACAACATGTTAATTAATAGCTTTATAATATGAAATAAAATAAATTATATTTTTATTCCTCAGAAAAGTACCTGGACTCCAGTGCAGTGAGAGAGTCAGGGAGATGATAACACTGATCATCATGGTAAAAGTATGAGCTCCACACTGCTGCTGATGCTTAAGAAAATGACATCAGATGATTACATGCTGTAATCTGAGTAAGCAATACATCACTGTCTGAGCAAAAGCTTGTGTCTCTGAAATAGTTACATTACAGGAGAAGGAAAAACACATTCTCAAATGAAAGGGTTAGGCCAGGCCTATGCATGGGGTCCATTAGAATAAGTTAATTTGTACTCAGTCTCTTCTCACATATAGAAAATATTAAAAGCGACTGGATTATTAAGGTGAAGAGACCCCTGTGTGCTGTGCTGGTTATTACAGTAAGTTCAGTACAGGTGTTTTTGTTCATCAGTGCAATAGAAGTGTAACACTGTGTTGGCTCACTGCACAGAGATACACCGCACTGTCGTTTGAACCCACATTCTTCACAGTGAAAGATCCATATTCAGCTTTCACTTTAAAGGCAGAGTATTTCTCTTTACTAAAGGAGCCAAAGTCTGGATTATTGGAAGTTGTTATAAAAACTATGAGCTCCATGGGCTTCCCTTGGTGCTGACGGAACCAGTACATCCAATTGTAGGTAAATAAAAGTTACTTTGTTTTAGCAAGTGCGTCCACCTCCGTCAGTCCGCACCCTACGAGCCTGACAGGCAGAGTATTTCTCTTTACTAAAGGAGCCAAAGTCTGACTTATTGGAGTTTGTTATATAAATTATGAGCTCCATGTGCTTCCCTTGGTGCTGATGGAACCAGTACATCTGATTGTAGCCACCACCTTTATTATGACTGCAGTTCATCTCAGCATGTTTTCATTTTTCAACCCACAGTATCCTGGGGTTTAGAGTGACACCATTGTCATCTGCAAAAACTAATGAACAACATGTTAATTAATAGCTTTATAATATGAAATAAAATAAATTATATTTTTATTCCTCAGAAAAGTACCTGGACTCCAGTGCAGTGAGAGAGTCAGGGAGATGATAACACTGATCATCATGGTAAAAGTATGAGCTCCACACTGCTGCTGATGCTTAAGAAAATGACATCAGATGATTACATGCTGTAATCTGAGTAAGCAATACATCACTGTCTGAGCAAAAGCTTGTGTCTCTGAAATAGTTACATTACAGGAGAAGGAAAAACACATTCTCAAACAATTTACATTATTTTAATTATTTAATCCCTCTAAACCTTATGATACGAGCGGCTGTGAGGAGATAAAGTGGAGATAGAAGGTTTTGTTTAGTGAGACGAATAGTTACACATAAGGTTGTGAATTAGACTCTAACTTACTGCAGTTGAATTAAAATTAACTTACAGAAGCAGGTGTTCGTGTGGTGTTTCAACATGTATTTGAACTGGGAGTTTATCAAAGATGTTTTTGTATTGAACGGATTACATTTTTACAATCTCAGATGTTTGTATAACAACTGTTGAAGGTTGAGTGGTATGTTGACTTGACATCATCAGGATTGACAAATGCCTCATTATTTATCTCTATAGACTTTATTTCATGCCAGTTTTATGAAAGGCTTGTGAAGGTTGTAATGTAACCTCATAAATGCCACCTTTCAGTAAAGTGGTTCTGTTTAAAATCACTGCAGTCGTGGCCAAAGAATCCACTTTAGCGTTCAAACCTAAGGCCTTGAGTATATTAAACTTTTTAACCCCCCCCCCCACCCAGAATGGTGTTACCCAGCATAAAATATCAAAGACTTTTAAGTTATCATCATCAACCGTGCATAACATCATAAAAAGATTCAGAGAATCTGGAACAATTGCTGTGCGTAAGGGTCAAGGCCGTAAAACTCTACTGGATGCTCGTGATCTCCGGGCCCTTAAACTTCACTGCACCTCAAACAGCAATTCCACTGTCAAGGAAATAACAGAATGGGCTCAGGAATACTTCCAGAAAGCATTGTCAGTGAGCACAATCCACCATGCCATCCGCCGTTGCCAGCTGAAACTCTACAGTGCAAAGAGGAAGCCATTTCTAAGCAAGCTCCACAAGCTCAGATGTTTGCTGTGGTCAGAAGAGTCACGATTTGAAGTTCTTTATGGAACACTGGGACACCATGTCATCCGGACCAGAGAGGACAAGGATAACCCAAGTTGTTATCAACGCTCCGTTCAGAAGCCTACATCACTGATGGTATGGGGTTGCACGAGTGCTTGTGGCATGGGCAGCTTGCATGTCTGGAAAGGCACCATTAATGCAGAGAACTATGTTCAGGTTCTAGAACAACATATGCTCCCATCTAGACATCATCTCTTTCAGGGAAGACCCTGCATTTTTCAACAAGATAATGCCAGACCATATTCTGCAGCAATCACAACATCATGGCTACGTAGGAGAAGGATCCGGGTACTGAAATGGCCAGCCTGCAGTCCAGATCTTTCACCTATAGAGAACATTTGGCGCATCATAAAGAGGAAGGTGCGACAAAGAAGGCCCAAGACGATTGAACAGTTAGAGGCTTGTATTAGAATGGGAGAGCATTCCTATTTTGAAACTTGAGAAACTGGTCTCCTCTGTCTCCAGACGTCTGTTGAGTGTTGTAAGAAGGGGGGATGCCACACAGTGGTAAAAAATGGCCTTGTCCCAACTTTTTGGGGATTTGTTGATGCCATGAAATTTTGAAACAACATATTTCTCAGTTCTCTCAGTTTAAACTTTTGGTCTGTGATTTGTGTTCTATTCTGAATAAAATATTAGATGTTGGCAACTCCACATCATTGCATTCAGTTTTTATTCACAATTTGTTTAGTGTCCCAACTTTTTTGGAATCCTGTTTGTAGAACTGTACCGATCAGACACAGCACTCAAATCTAAACAACACTGTCCCTGCTGATCATGTTATCAATCGTTACTGGAGGATCTCCTGCTTCAGACTGAGAGTTTACTGAACTTTGTAAGTGTTGAAATCATGTGACTATGAATTTGAACAGCATAGACCCTCCCATATAAGGGAATACCTGAACTAAAATTCCTGTAAACAAACAGTAAGGAGGCCTGTTAGAATATAATGCAAATGTGACATCAGGCCTCATTTTAGTACACACATTAAATGTTTTTTATTTCTGGAAACAGGATTAATAAACAGATCTGTTTAGATATATTTGAAATGTGTAGCAATAATGCCCTAGAAAGAGATTACATTTTCACAATTTCAGATGTTTGTATAAAAGTGTTGAAGGTTGAGTGGTATGTTGACTTGACATCATCAGGATTGACAAATACCTCATTATTTATCTCTATAGACTTTGTTTTATGTCAGTTTTATGAAAAGCTTATGAAGGTTGTAATGTAACCTCATAAATGTCACCTTTCAGTAAAATGGTACTGTTTAAAATCACTGCAGTCGTGGCCAAAGAATCCGTTTTAGCGTTCAAACCTAAGGCCTTGAGGATGTTAAACTTTTTCAATGATTCAGATCTAGCATTGTAACATTCATTCATTGGCCTTCTGTAAACGCTTCGTTCTAATCAGGGTCATGGGCCAGGAACCAACCCTGCCATTTTTTTCAGATTAATGACTGAATAACAAGCCTAAGCATGAAAGGGTTAGGCCAGGCCTATGCATGGGGTCCATTAGAATAAGTTAATTTGTACTCAGTCTCTTCTCACATATAGAAAATATTAAAAGCGACTGGATTATTAAGGTGAAGAGACCCCTGTGTGCTGTGCTGGTTATTACAGTAAGTTCAGTACAGGTGTTTTTGTTCATCAGTGCAATAGAAGTGTAACACTGTGTTGGCTCACTGCACAGAGATACACCGCACTGTCGTTTGAACCCACATTCTTCACAGTGAAAGATCCATATTCAGCTTTCACTTTAAAGGCAGAGTATTTCTCTTTACTAAAGGAGCCAAAGTCTGGATTATTGGAAGTTGTTATAAAAACTATGAGCTCCATGGGCTTCCCTTGGTGCTGACGGAACCAGTACATCCAATTGTAGGTAGCATCTTTATTATGACTGCAGTTCATCTCAGTAGAATCTCCTTTCTCAACCCACATTATCGTGGAGCTTTGTGTGACACCAGTGTCTCCTGCAGAAACTAATGAAAAACAAATGAATGAGTGCCTTTGTAATATAAAATATTATTAATTGCGTATTTATTCCATAGCAAAATCAGGGAAGACCGTCTTTAATATTTTGTATAAAGCTCTACCTGAAGTCCAGTGCAGTGAGAGAGTGAGGGAGATGATAACACTGATCATACTGAACCCTATCATAGTAGGACACGGTATGAGCTCCACACTGCTAATGATGCATCCTGTTGAATATCAGCTTGAGGAAATGACATCAAACCAATTATAACTCTTCTACATGCTAGAGTCTGAGAATTTACGTTTCGCACATCTACATTTCTTTTTCTTTGAAATTAAAAAGAATATATAGTGTTTACCTTCCTGGAAATATAAATTATTTATTTATTTACTTACTTACTTACTTACTTACTTATCATTTACAGTTATACACTGTATGCCGCTATGGATCTGGACGTTTAATTTTGCACACACTCATCTTGCATTATTTCCCCCTGGACAAAGTGTCAACATGCTACATTCCAAGATTAGGCCAAACCTGTAAAAACGTCCAGTACTTGGCTGATGAGCAGGGAAACTGCATCCTTTGGAATTATGGAGTTTCATCCGATACTTCTGGGATGACTTGGATGGGTGTTTGTGATCCAGACCTAACATCAGTGTCATATTTTTGGTTTAAACTACAGACTGTTCCACAGACCAGTGAGTTCAGACAGCCAGGATTTTCTACATCATAGACTTAAGGAACCAATTACATCTAACCACTTTGAAGGCATTAGAGCATTTATTTTTTGGAAATATATGTCATGTTGCAATCACACAGAGTTCCAGAGACCTGGAGGTTGTAGTTTTGAGTCCCACTCCGGGTGACTGTCTATGAGGAGTTTGGTGTGTTCTCCCAGTGTTTGTGTGGGTTTCCTCCGTGTGCCCTGGTTTCGTCCCACGGTCCAAAAACATGTTGGTAGGTGGATTTGTGACTTCCATAGATGTGAGTGTGTAAGTAAATGTGTGAGTGTGTGTCCACTTTAGCCTGAAAATCTTTTTCCTTGTTGAGAGCTGTTTTTCCACTGATATATCCAATAAATTTTAACCCCTGACTCTGGGCCTGTTTGTACCAGTTGATCTGAGTGTAGCTTGTTACAGTGTGTGAACAATCAATCGTAGCAGATACATTTTGGTTCAAAATCAAATTATGTGGAGTCTGTGTCACACTGTTGCTGTGAAGAAAGCCTGCAATGAGAGACAATAACATGAGAAAAATAAAAAGCAAATAAATTAAATAAAATATTAATAATGAGTAGATGAACTCAACAAAATGTAAAGCTGTACCAATGAGACGTAGACACACTGAAATACAGAAAATATTGTCTACAGTGATCATGGTGAACATCATTTCTAGAGGAACTCTTTCTTTGAACTGAGTGTTTACTTAACTGTCAGATGATTTAAAATGTGATTGTGTTTCTCCCCAGGTTCAGAGTAAATAGTGCCCTCAGATGAGCAAACTCTGAACTACACTTCTGTTTATAACCATTAAAAAATGATTAGACCAGTTGGTGGGGTTTTTATGACTGTATTTCTTTTAATTGCATTTTGAAGAAGCTGTAATCGAGAGTAATTTACAAAAGTCTGGAATTGGGGCTCTGTGAATAATCAAATTTTCCTCATTTATAGAAGAAGTCACTTTTGGAGATTGAGAAGAGAAAAGTAACAACAAGCATTCACTAGCTTTTTTCACGTTTCTAAGGATGTCTGGTTGTGTCTGATAGTAAGTCTACTTTGGGATGTCTAAAAATTACTTCAATTCAGATATTAATGCACTTCAGGGAATAGCATATCGTCACTCTCTCAATTTTTGTTGATTTTTAGTTTACTTCATCATTTGATCAGAGCAACGGTCTTTCATATTGTGTGAAAATTTCATGATGAATGGACCAATAGAAACTCTCCAAAATTAATTGGAACAAAATCTTTTTACAGTGACACCCAATGAAAGTTAAGCTGTCCCCCTTCTCCTATAAAGTTACTGGGGGACCTGGAGGTTTTAGTGTGGTTTGATTCCTGCTCCAGGTGACTGTCTGTGAGGTGTTGGTGTGTTCTCCCCGTGTCTGCGTGGGATTCCTCCGGGTGCTTTGGTTTCCTCCCACAGTCCAAAAACATATGTTGGTAGGTGGATTGGTGACTCAAAAAGTGTCTGTAGGTGTGAGGGAATGTTTGTGTGTGTCTGTGTTGCCCTGTGAAGGACTGGTGCCACCTCCAGGGTGTATTCCCGCCTTGCGCCCAATGATTCCAGGTAGGCTCTGGACCCACCGCGACCCTGAACTGGATTAGCAGTTACAGATAATGAATAAATGAATAATGTTTTTAATCCAGGCATCATGGTGGTGCAGCAGGAAATGTCGCTGTCACACAGCTCCAGGGTCCTGGGGTTGTGGGTTCAAGCCCCGCTCCGGGTGACTGTCTGTGAGGAGTGTTCTCACATTTTCAACGTGGGTTTCCTCTGAGGGCTCCGGTTTGTGTAAGATAAAAGAACATATTATGTGTTCTGGCAGTGAAATGGGGTGTATGATATCAACACAATTTTAAAATCTACAGTTATAATGAAATAAGGTGTAATCATGTTCCCTAATGAAAGGTACAGAATATATCCTTGAGGGTACCACCACACGGACAGTTTTTCTTTTGGAGATTTAATGTAGTATATTTCTTGCTTGTAAAAGAGCTGGCAGTGACTCAGATCATGCCACAGAAGCAGCTGTTGATGAAGTTATTACTGGGATTCATATCAGCAGTTTATAAAGCAGGTTTTTGTAGTGGAGAGTGTAGTTCTACAGTGCTGTGTAACTCGCAGCGCAGAAATACACTGCATTATCTGTGTGTGAAAGATCTTTGATTGTCAGAGAGACATTGTTGTTTCCATTTCCAGTAATTTCCACTTTAGTCTGAAAATCGTTTTCTTTTTTCCAGCTGATGTTGCCAAGAGATATCCAATAAGCACCAACTCCTGACTATTGCTTTGTTTGTACCAGTTGATTTGGTTGTAGTTTTGTACAATGTGTGCACACTCGATTGTAGCAGATTCTGTTCGGTTCATTATCAGATGAGGTGGAGTCTGGGTTACACTGTTACTGTGAGAAAAGCCTGGAATGAGAATGCAATGTAAGAAAATGAAATAAAAGCAAAGTAAATCATATCATTACACAAATGTATAGAAATTCAAACCTGTACCAATGAGACACAGCACTGAAATCAGAATAATGCTGTCTGTTCTGATCATCCTGAACATCACTTCTCAAGCAACACTTTCTTTAAACTGATTGTGCATTTAATTGTCTATTGATTTAAAGAAGTTTGATTGTTTCCTTCCAGTTTGAAAAGTGTATACTGCCCTCAGATGAGGAAATGGTGAACGACACCTCTGTTGATAATCATAGAGAGAAAAGCCTGTTGGTCTCCTTAATCAGGTGAGTCAAGAATAAGCATTCTTTATTCATTACTTATGTGTGGTTCCTGATTCCTGGAGAAGATGTATTTTTCTAGTGACATCCCTAACATCTCAAACATAGAACAGTATAATTCTCACAATATAGTGGATATTATATATTTCATTGCTATATTTAAAACCTCAGAGTCTAAGGAAACAGCACTTGCTCAATTCAGTTCAAACATTGGATGAAATTAGTGCGCCATCTTGAGATCATTTGATTAATCACATATTTTGATGAGCTCTGTACTTAAGATATTAGCTCACTGTACTGCCTCATATATGTCTTTACAGAAATTAATACTTAAAGTTATTTTAAAGGCACTGTATTTAATTCTGGTGAATGACTCTTAATATTTTTAACTCAGCAGCATAACAAACACACCCTCTCCTCAGTGCACGTTCAAGAAGTTTGTGTGTTGTTTCTCGTCTCATGACAAGCCCCTTGGTTTGTTTCCAATTTACAGAGCAGGGGCTTTTTCAGAGCACAAACTGACCAAAGAGCTAGCTCTGCAGCACTGGGTAATGTGTAGCACACAAATACACTGCTCTGTGTGTGAGGGAAATGTTTTTTTTTTTTTTTCGATCTTCAGTCATGTCCAATTTAGTCTTTAAATCTGTTCTTAATTTTGTGCTAAAACTGATCAAATATAACATCATACTACTACTGACACCATTATCTGTTTCATTAAGAAATAAGTGGAGTGTAAGAACATTAGAACATTATTATTCTACTGAGTATCATAATCCTCTGTACACTCCTTTACTGTTTGAGGCAAACTGTGTTCTTTTGGACTCATGGCCCCGGTTGGTGGAGATTTCAGTGAAGGGGAGTAAAAATATTATGATTCAGAACACCATATGAGTAAACAACAAATAATGGCATGATTATTACAGTAAAACTGGACTGAAGCAGAGTTTCCTCAGGACTGTGTTTCAAGGCATGGTTTACACTTTGTAGAATTACGAAGTCTAGATTTGACACACATTTCCTCCTCATTTATTAGAATATAAGGAGAACCCTGTGTGCTGTGCTGGTTATTACAGTGAGATCAGTGCAGGTGTTTTTGTTCAGCAGTGCAATAGAAGTGTAACACTGTGTTCACTCACTGCACAAAAATACACTGCGCTGTCGTTTGAATCCACATTCTTCATAGTGAAAGATCCATATTCAGCTTTTTGTTTAAAGGCAGAGTATTTCTCTTTACTAAAGGAGCCAAAGTCTGGATTATTGGAGGTTGTTATAAAAGCTATAAGTTCTATGGGCTTCCCTTGGTGCTGACGGAACCAGTACATCTGATAGTAGCTGGAACCTTTACTCTGAGTGCAGTTCATTTCAGTAGAATCTCCTTTCTCTACCCAGAGTATTCTGGGACTTTGAGTGACACCAGTGTCTCCTGCAGAAACTAATAAACAATTGATCAAAACATAAGGCATCATAGAATATGAAATTTAATGACTACTTAAATTACCATAAATAAATGTTCTTGGCGTTAGAGAATGTTACCTGGAGTCCAGTGCAGTGAGAGAGTCAGGGAGATGATAACACAGATCATACTGTACCGTGATGACAGTTACTTCACACTGCTGCTGATGATTTTTGTTGAAGATCAGCTGAAGGAAATGACATCAGAAACATATCAACTCCTCCATTTCTCCATCTTTCATAGGGGAAAATATGTTAGGGACACCCCGTATAATATCTAGTATTTTTATTAGACTCACAGATTAAACACAAACATTTCAGCACTTAGGCTTTCCTCAGTGTGCTCAGTCTCTTTTAGCATGTGAGGAGCATTTAGGAGAGCAGCCTATACTTTAACTGAAATACAAAATGTACATCTTTCTCTTTAGTTTTGGCTGGTATTCTCAACAGTGAATTGCACTTACATGTTGTACTTCTGAGTATTTTTACTGTATTTATATTCTCCATCTAAATGAATATGTTTCAATTTAAATTATTCACATACCACAACAGTCCAGTCCAGGGTGGGTTCCTGCCTTGTGCTGTAAGCGCTTTCAGACAATGAATTAATAGTTGCTTCTAAGACTAAATTTGAAAATCTTTGTCAGTGACTCAATATCAGGCCACAGAAACAGGTGTTAGGAAGATGATTAGAGTGGAAAGGGCTTTTTTGCGCTTTATTAGTGGAGCTCTGCAGCAGTGTGTACTTGCAGCACAGAAATACACTGCACTTTCTGTGAGGGACAGATTTTGAATGGTCAGAGAAACACTTTTGTATCCATCTCCAATCATGTCCACTTTAGTCTTGAAATCATCTCTTGTTTCTTTCACTGTCTTTCCATAGAGATATCCAACACAAGTTAACTCTGGGCCTTGGCTTTGTTTGTACCAGTTGATTTGACTGTAGCTTGGCACAGTGTGTGAACAGTGTGTGAAAAACTTTCACTTTTTGAATGATATTCTAATTTTATGACCAGCACCTGTATATTCACTTACCCATTTACATTTACATTTATGCATTTGTCAGACGCTTTTATCCAAAGTGACTTACAAAAGAGGATCTAACATTCGAACTACAGCACAAATTATACAAAATACCTTACATTAAGTGCAATATGCCAGGAAGTAATAAGCGCATTAAAGAAAGATATTCAGTGCAAAAGATACTCTCGGAAGAGCTGGGTTTTCAAGGATTTCTTGAATGCGGGGAGGGTTCCTGTTGCTCTGATAGTGCTTGGAAGCTCGTTCCACCAGCATGATACCAGAGATGAGAATGGCCTCAACTGACCTGTACGGGGGGTTGGTCGTGTTAATTGGCGCTCCTTTGAGGAACGGAGAGGGCGGGCGCTAACGTATGGTTTTAAGAGTCTATTGAGGTAGATGGGAGCAGAGCCTGTTAATACTCTGAAGGCCATTATTAGTGATTTAAATCTAATGCGAGCAGCTAATGGTAGCCAATGCAGCTCAACTAATAGGGGCATGACATGTGCTCTTTTAGGCTGGTTGAAGACCAGGCGTGCTGCAGCATTCTGGATCATCTGTAGCGGTCTCACAGCACAGGCCAGAAGACCTGTCAGGAGGGCGTTGCAATAGTCTAGACTACTATATACTAACGTCTGAACGAGGACCTGTGTTGTATGTTGAGTTAGGTATGGCCTAATCTTCCTAATGTTGAATAGGGAGAAGCGGCACGATCGAGCTACAGCGGTAACGTGATCTGCGAAGGTCAGCTGGTCATCAACCATGACACCTAGGTTTCTTACAACCTTGGTGGGAGCCACCGATAGGGACTCTAGCTTGATGCTGATGTTGTGGAGAATAGCTTGCTTGGCTGGGAGGACCAGTAGTTCAGTTTTGGATAAATTCAATTGGAGGTGATGTTCCTTCATCCATGTAGATACGTCAGAGAGACAGTCAGAGATTCGAGTTGCCACTGAAGTGTCTCCTGGAGGAAAGGATAAATAGAGCTGTGTGTCATCTGCATAGCAGTGATAGGAGAAGCCGTGCAGATGTATGATTGGGCCTAGAGAGGTGGTGGACAAGGCAAAGAGGAGGGGTCCCAGCACTGAGCCTTGGGGCACACCTGTGGTGAGGTGGTGTCGCCCTGATGTTTCTCCAAGCCATGACACATTGAAGGATCGTCCAGTGAGATAAAACTCAAACTAGGAGAGTGCATTGTTCTTGAAACCCATGTCAGTGAGTTTGTTTAGTAAGATGTGGTGGTTGACCGTATTAAATGCTGCTGATAGGTTGAGCAGAATGAGAACTGAGGACTGACCTGTTGCTTTGGCATCTTTAAGAGCTTCCATTACTGACAGAAGTGCAGTTTCTGTCGAGTGACCGCTCTTGAAGCCGGATTGGTTCGAGTCAAGAAGGTTATGTTGGGTGAGGAATTTTGTTGCCTGCTTAAAGACAGCTCTTTCAATGATTTTAGACAGGAAGGGGAGGAGAAAGACTGGTCGGTAGTTCTCTACTATAGAAGGAGCAAGAGAAGGTTTTTTGAGTAGAGGTCTTACTTGAGCTTGCTTGAAGGTGTTTGGAAATTTTCCAGAGGTTAGTGAAGAATTGATTACATGAGTGGCTGTGGACACAATGGACAGAGCTTTGGTTTGCAGTAGGGTGGTAGGAACGGGATCCAGTGGACAGGATGTAGGACGGCCACCTCTATAAAGGTTTGATACCTCGTCTTCTGTGAGAGGAGTGAAAGAAGGGAAGGAAGCAGTAGTTTAGGAGGATTCGAAGGGAGAGCCGGAGACTGTGTAGAAGTGTCAGAAAACCGGCTGCTGATTGCAGCAACTTTGCTGCTGAAGAAGTCAGCAAATGTGTCAGCAGTGAGGTTGGTTGCAGGGGGTGGAGGTGGAGGGTTCAGCAGAGACTTGAAGGTTGAAAACAGCTTCCGGGTGTCAGTAGCGTTGTTGATTTTGTCTTGGTAGAATTTCTTTTTTGCAATGGTGACAATTGTTGAGAAGGCTGAGAGCAGGGATTGTAGGGGTGTCAGGTGTGATGGGTCTTTTGTTTTTCGCCATCTCCTCTCAGCAGCTCTGAGGTTAGTGCGCATTGATCGAAGGAAGTTAGTAAGCCATGGGTGGGGCTGCATGGGTCTTGCGGGTCTGGTAGTCAGAGAGCACAGGCGATCTAAGCAGGAGCTCATTGTTGTGCAGATTGACTCTGTAGTGTCATTGAACTCAAGAGATGAGAAGGTGCTGGGGGGTGGTAGAGCAGAAGTCACAAGGGCAGAGAAGTGGGTGGGAGATAGGTTGCGGAGATTGCGCTGGAAGGGGACAGAGGGAGCGGACACAGTGGGTTGCTGAGGGAGACAAGCATTGAGCTGAATAAAGTAATGGTCAGAGAGATGTAGAGGAGTAACATTTACTTAATTAGGCAGTGTTTGGTGAGAATGAGATCAAGTGCATTACCTGCTTTGTGAGTTGAGGGGCTGCATACCTGCTGTAGCTCAAATGAGTGGGTCAGAGAGAAGAAGTCAGCAGCAGCCGGAGTGTCAAAGTGGATGTTCATGTCATGGAGAATGAGCATGGGACAGTCATGTTCAGGGATGGATGAAAGCAGGGTGTCTAGTTCTTCTAGGAAATAACCCAGTTGCCCTGGGGGATGATATACAACGACCACATACATTTTTACAGGTGCAGTCATCAGGATGGCATGGAATTCAAAGGAGCTGTACGAGACTGATGATTCGAACTGTGTATATTTCCATGTGTTGGAAATCAACAGCCCCGTACCACCACCTCGTTTACCAAGCCATGGGGTATGTGAGAATCTGTAGCTGATGGAGAGAGCAGTGGGGGTAGCGCTGTTTTCCGGTTTGATCCAAGTCTCAGTGAGGGCTAGGATGTCTAGTGAAAGATGGTTTGTGTAGGCGGAGATGAAGTCTGCTTTGTTTACCGCAGACTGACAGTTCCATAGACCTATTGAGAAGGAATTGGTTATGGGTGTGGATGTGTGATATAGAGAGTGAAGGTTATCGAGGTTTCGTTTCCATCTGTGGAAGTAAAATCGCCTGCGAGTTCCAGAGAGAGGAGAGATGGGGTAGGGACACATTGTGGAAGGAGGAAAATTAGGCTTAGTTTGTTTGTTTGGTGGCCTCGCTTGGGGGACACAATTGGGAGACACGTTATGTCTTTACCGCAGAATGTCTTCACACCAGAAAGGCTGACGCTTCAGAGGGTTCATTCTTTTTTGTAATGGAGATCTCACACACCTGTCCTGTGTTGGTAATTGATTGTCCCAGCTGAGACTGCCCACTGACAGTTTGGTAGAGAGCAAAAGGCCTGAGGGAGTGGTCACAGCTGAAACTCCCTCGAGCTGATTGTTTCCCTAATTGAATCAGTAGTGGTACTTAACACGTTTAGAATGGGTTTCAGTTGATACTTGCAGTCAGGTGACTGGAGCCACAACACAGGAAGTCCACAAGATCAGTTGAGTTGGTAAATAAATACAGAATGCACAAGCATGCACTTACTCAGGTTCTTCTGTGTCTGTAATTCCCCAGAGAACATATGTTTCATAACCCATCGTTACTGTAATGTTGCCTAATCAAAAGAGCTAAAGATATACCATAGAGAGTCATCAATATACTGAAAGTGTATGGAAATCAATAATATATTAAGCATGTATGATAGGTGGTATGTTTACATGACATCCTGGGACACATTTTCTACTTATTTCCTGGGACAGTATGACAGTATGAGTTTCACTGCTGTGAGACAGGTCTGTGGTTAAGATCCATTACAGTGCTCTGATTTGTAACACACATTCCTGTGTGCTGTGCTGGTTATTACAGCAAGATCAGTGCAGTACACTCATTATAATGAACTGTGATGATGAAAGGCTCCACACTGCGGTTGATGTCTGTTGAATATCAGCTTGATAAAAAAGGTAAAAAAATAATGAGCATATTGCCACTGTTGGGAAATTTTATCTCCATGTTTATTTCTTTGTTTATTTCATGATTTGATGTCATAAATTAATATTGAGGTAAAATCACTGTGGATCCTCCCAAAAAAATAAATGAAATAAAATCCTTGGAATAAAATGTTTAAAATTGAATTGTATTTCCTTTTGTAAAATTACCTTTGTAGGAACAACGGTTTAATTTGACTGCTTCTGTATTAAAGGATCTAAATTAGAAGAATACTGTTCATTAGGGTTGTGGGGTACGATGGAGTCTGGGAGATGTAAGTCATTTTTATATAAATATGCTATTCATTATTAAGGTGAGGTGTCCCCCTGTTTGCTGTGCTGGTTATTACAGTGAGATCAGTGCAGGTGTTTTTGTTCAGCAGTGTAAAAGAAGTGTACTTCTGCACAGAAATACACAGCGCTGTCGTTTGAATCCACATTCTTTACAGTGAAAGATCCATATTCAGATTTCTCTTTAAAGGCGGAGTATTTCTCTTTACTGAAGGAGCCAAAGGCTTCCCTTGGTGCTGATGGAACCAGTACATCCGATTGTAGCCACCACCTTTATTGTGACTGCAGTTAATTTCAGCATGTTTTCCTTTTTCAACCCACAGCATTTTGGGGTTTTGAGTGACACCAGTGTCTTCTGCAAAAACTAATGAAAACATGTTAATTAATAGCTTTGTGATATGACATAAAATGACTTCTATTTATATTCCACAGTAAAGTCAGAAAAGTACCTGGACTCCAGTGCAGGGAGAGAGTCAGGAAGATGATAACACAGATCATCATGGTAAAAGTATGAGCTCCACACTGCTGCTGGTGCTTAAGAAAATGACATCAGATGATCACATGTTGCAGTCTGAGTAAGCACTACGTCACTGTCAGAGCAAAAGTTTGTGTCTCTGAAATATTTACATTACAGGAGAAGAAGAAGAAGATTCTCAAACAATTCACATTATTTTAATTATTTTATCTCTCCAAACCTTATGACACGAGCGGCTGTGAGGAGATAAAATGGAGACAGAAGGGTGTTTAGTGAGATGAATATTTACACATAAGGTTGTAAATTAGACTCTAACTTACTGCAGTTGAATTAAAAATAACTTACAGAAGCAGGTTTTCGTGTGGTGTTTCAACATATATTTGGACTGGGAGATTATCAAAGATGTTTTTGTACTGAACAGAGCAGTTCTGCAGCACGGTGCAATACGCAGCACAGAAATACACTGCACTGTGAAAGGTCTTTGATTGAATCCATCCCCAGTGATGTCAGCTTTAGCCTTGAATTCTGTTTCCTTTAGCATTCAAGTCATTCCTACTAGATATCCAATAGAAATGAACCTCTGACTCTGGCTTTGTTTGTACCAGGTGATTTGATTGTAGCTTGGTACAGTGTGTGAACTTTCAAAGGTAACTGATGCTTTTTGATTTATAAACAGAAGAGGAGGGGTTTGGGTCACATTGTTACTGTGAGAGAAGCCTGCAACAAGAGAAAATATTCAGAGAAAACATAGAGCAAAGCAATCAAAGTAAATATGACAATGGCTAAAAGCACTCAGCACGTTGTAGAACTGTACCGACCAGACATAGCACTGAAATCCAAACAACACTGTCCCTGCTGATCATGTTATAATTCGTTACTGGAGGATCTCCTGCTTCAGACTGAGAGTGTACTGAACTTTGTAAGTGTTGAAATCATATGATTACAAGTTTCAAGAGCATAGACCCTCCCATATAAGGGAATACCTGAACTAAAATTCCTGTAAACAAACAGTAAGGAGGCTTGATAGAATATAATGCAATTGTGACATCAGGTCTAATTTTAGTACACACATTAAATGTGTTTTTTTTCTGGAAACAGGATTAATAAACATACCTGTTTAGATATATTTGAAATGTGTAGTAATAATGCCCTAGAAAGAGATTACAGTTTCACAATCTCAGATGTTTGTATAAAAGTTTTAAGGGTTGAGTGGTATGTTGACTTGACATCATCAGGATTGACAAATACCTTGTTATTTATCTCTATAGACTTTATTTCATGTCAGTTTTATGAAAGGCTTGTGAAGGCTGTAATGTAGCCTCAAGAATGCCACCTTTCAATAAAGTGGTACTGTTTAAAATCACTGCAGTCGTGGCCAAAGAATCTGCTTTAGCGTTCATACCTAAGGCCTTGAGGATGTTAAACTTTTTCACTGATTTAGATCTAGCATTGTAACATTCATCCATTCACCTTCTGTAACTGCTTCATTCTGATCAGGGTCATGGGCCAGGAACTGACCCTGCCATTTTTTCAGATTAATGACTGAATAACAAGCCTAAGTATCAAAGGCTTACGCCAGGCCTATGCATGGGGTCCATTAGAGTAAGCTGATTTGTACACAGTGTCTTCTCACATATAGAAAATAATAAAAATGACTGGATTATTGAGTTGAAGAGACCCCTGTGTGCTGTGCTGGCTATTACAGTGAGATCAGTGCAGGTGTTTTTGTTCAGCAGTGCAATAGAAGTGAAACACTGTGTTGGCTTACTGCACAGAAATACACCGCGCTGTCGTTTGAATCCACATTCTTCACAGTGAAAGATCCATATTCAGCTTTTTGTTTAAAGGCAGAGTATTTCTCTTTACTAAAGGAGTCAAAGTCTGGATTATTGGAGGTTGTTATAAAAACTATGAGCTCAATGGGCTTCCCTTGGTGCTGACGGTACCAGTACATCTGAGGGTAGCCAGCACCTTTATTGTGACTGCAGTTCATTTCAGCATGTTTTCCTTTTTCAACCCACAGTATCCTGGGGTTTTGAGTGACACCATTGTCTTCTGCAAAAACTAATGAAAATATGTTAATTAATAGCTTTGTAATATGAAATAAAATGACTTTTATTTTTATTCCACGGTAAAGTCGGAAAAGTACCTGGACTCCAGTGCAGTGAGAGAGTCAGGGAGATGATAACACAGATCATCATGGTAAAAGTATGAGCTCCACACTGCTGATGATGTTTAAGAAAGTGACATCAGATGATCACATGCTGTAATCTGAGTGAGCAATACGTCACTGTCAGAGCAAAAGCTCGAGTCTCTGAAATAGTTACATTACAGGAGAAGAAAAACATTCTCAAACAATTTACATTATTTTAATTATCTTATCCCTTCAATCCTTATGACAAGAGCAGTTGTGAGGAGATAAAGTGAAGATAAGTTCTGTTTAGTGAGATGAATAGTTACACATAAGGTTGTAAATTAGAATCCAGCCTCCTGCGATTTAATTGAAAGTTACTTACAGAAGCAGGTGTTCGTGTGGTGTTTCAACATATATTTGGACTGGGAGTTCATCAAAGATGTTTTTGTACTGAATGGATTACAATTTCACAATCTCAGATGTTTGTATAAAAGTGTTGAAGGTTGAGTGGTATATTGACTTGACATCATCAGGATTGACAAATGCCTCATTATTTATCTCTATAGACTTTATTTTATTTCAGTTTTATGAAAGGCTTGTGAAGGTTGTAATGTAGCCACAAGTGTTCAAACCTAAGGCCTTGAGGATGTTAACTCGATGGACCCTATATATATAGCTATTTTGCTATTCCGTTATTTTGTCAGTGCCTCTTTCAGTTGCATTTAAACAGTAATTATGTGACATAGCCATATTCAATATGTTGTTTTATTTTCTAAAGAACTTTTGCTACTCAAATATGTAATCACTTGAGGTTTTCATGCTGACCGATAAATAAATTTTTCTATAAATTTGTCATGTTTTGACCAAAATTTTACCTAGCGCCTGCTTTTTTTTTTTTTTCATATTTCTCAATGTATAACCTTGAAATCATATTCCCACATCGGATATCTTGACACAGATTGTTAGTGTGAGGTGTCTTTTTGATGCTAATTTATTACATGTCATATTACTGTGACAAAATAAATTTGTAGCATCAGACGGACATATTTTTCTTGATATTCTAATCTCTGGGATGTATGACTGATAAAGTTCTGACAGTCACAGCAGGCCCAGACTTTCAGGAATTTAGTTCAGGGCAAATATGGAAAATTTCCCAACAAATAAAAAACATTTTGGTACTTTGGCAGTTTTCTCAGATGCTGATAATATTTACAATTATTATTATTATTATAATCTTTTTAAAAAATGATGAAATAATACTTGTTCATTTAGAAAACACACAATAAATAATTATTTAAGCTTTTTAGTTTATATTTGTTGATCTAATGCAGTGTTATTTGATGTGAAACCTACAAAAACCTTGAAAAACTATAAATCAATAATAGGAATATGTTTTTGCTGACGACTCATATTTTTCTGCCCAGAGACAGCGTGGGTTGAAGTTATGTGAGTCAAAACGAAACTGAAAGTAAACACCGTCTTTCTTGTCCCTTTGCAGCGTCTTTTTTTTTTATTATAGCAAATATCGTTAGAATCTTTCATGACAAGGACATAAGACAAAAATTTTGAAGGAGCGCCTTGAATTTTAGGTGGTTTTTCACACTGGATTACTCCCAGAGGCTTAATAGCACCGCGATGAGAGCACTACTTTTAGAAACGGTAGGATCTGCGCTTTCTAACGGTATATGGAGCTCATAGACGCATTCAGACATTCAAGACTTACAAAGCTGATTATATAAGGTGTGTTTTTCACCCCGCAAAATGCGGGATTCGGGTCCAATGATTTACTGATTTAGATCTAGCATTGTAACATTCATCAATTCGCCTTCTGTAACCACTTCATTCTGATCAGGTTCATGGGCCAGGAACCATCCCTGCAATTTTTTCTAATTAATGACTGAATAACAAGCCTAAGCATCAAAGGGTTAGGCCAGGCCTATGCATCGGGTCCATTAGAGTAAGCTGATTTGTACTCAGTCTCATCTTACATATAGAAAATAATAAAAATGACTGGATTATTAAGAGACCCCTGTGCTGGTTATTACAGTAAGATCATTCCAGGTGTTTTTGTTCAGCAGTGCAATAGAAGTGTAACACTGTCTTGGCTCACTGCACAGAAATACACAGCGGTGTCGTTTGAATCCACATTCTTCAGTGAAAGATCCATATTCAGGTTTCACTTTAAAGGCAGAGTATTTCTCTTTACTAAAAGAGGCAAAAAAAAAGGCTTATTGGAGAATGTTATAAAAATGATGAGCTCCATGGGCTTCCCTTTATGCTGACGGAACCAGTACATTTGATTGTAGGTAGCATCTTTATTATGACTGCAGTTCATCTCAGTAGAATCTCCTTTCTCAACCCACAGTATTCTGGGTCTTTGTGTGACACCAGTGTCTTCTGCAGAAACTAATGAAAAATAAATGAAAGATTGCTTTTGTATAAAAAAAAATCATATAAAATATGATTCATTATGTATTTATTCCATAGTAAAATCAGGGAAGATCGTCTTTAGTATGTTGTATAAGGCTCTACCTGAAGTCCAGTGCAGTGAGAGAGTCAGGGAGATGATAACACTGATCATACTGAACCCTATCATAGTAGAACATGGTATGAGCTCCACACTGCTAATGATGCATCCTGTTGAAGATCAGCTTGAGGAAATGACATCAAACCAATTATAACTCTTCTACATGCTAGAGTCTGAGAATTTACGTTTCGCACATCTACATTTCTTTTTCTTTGAAATTAAAAAGAATATATAGTGTTTACCTTCCTGGAAATATAAATTATTTATTTATTTACTTACTTACTTACTTACTTATCATTTAAATTATACACTGTATGCCGCTATGGACCTGGACTGGACTTAATTTTGCACACACACATCTTGCGTTATTTCCCCCTGGACAAAGTGTCAACATGCTACATTCCAAGATTAGGCCAAACCTGTAAAAACGTCCAGTACTTGGCTGATGAGCAGGGAAACTGCATCCTTTGGAATTATGAAGTTTCATCCGATACTTCTGGGATGACTTGGATGGGTGTTTGTGATCCAGACCTAACATCAGTGTGTGACCGTACTAATGATTTTGTGACTGATTTCCATTAAATTTTTATAGAAATCTTCTAACAGCTAGTGTACAACATTCCAGAAGAGACAAATCTGTCACTGCAGAGTAGTGTAGTCTTAAGTTCAGAGGAAATGTGTGTGACTTTGTGCCAAAATACTTAATCAGAAGAAGATGGAATTCTGAGTGTTTTTTACATGGTGGATGTTCTATCAGGAGAGAAATGAATGACCAGTGCCATGGATGAATATTTTTGCTTTGAAACTACAGACTGTTCCACAGACTGGTGAGTTCAGACAGCCAGGATTTTCTACATCATAGACCTAAGGAACTAACTACATCTAAGCCACTTTTAAGGCATTAGGGTATTTATTTTTTGGAAATATATGTCATGTTGCAATCACACAGAGCTCCAGGTTTTGGTTTTGAGTCCCACTCCGGGTGACTATGAGGAGTTTGGTGTGTTCTCCCAGTGTTGGTGTGGGTTTCCTCCAGGTACCCTGGATTTCTCCCACTGTCCAAAAAACATGTTGGTAGGTGGATTGGTGACTCAGAAGTGTCTATAGATAAGAGTGAATGTGTGAGTGTGTGTTGCCCTGTGAAGGACTGGCACCCCCTCCAGGGTGTGATCCCGCCTTGCACCCAGTGATTCTGTGTAGGCTCCGGACCCACCACGACACTGAACTTGATAAGCTGTTACAGATAATGAGTGAAGGAATGATGAGTGAAAATAGACTTTAAATGTATTAAATAGTTCTGTCTTACTCCTCATTAATTTTAGCATCATTTATTCACAGGTCACATGATTGTCATAGACTCAATCAGAAAAAAAACAACGTCTATTACTATTATATCACATCGATATGATAAGGGTGTACATTATAGTTTCGCATGAAAAATGACTGGAAGTGACTCAAGTTATGCCACAGGAGCAGGTGTTTAATGAAACCATAACTGGGCTTTATATCAGCAGTTTATAACAGAGGTTTTTGTAGTGAATAGTGTAATTCTGCAACACTGTGTAATATGCAGCACAGAAATAGACTGCACTGTCTGTAAAAGAAAGACTTTTGATTTTCAGAGAGACATTGTTGTATCCATCTCCAGTAATGTCCACTTTAGTCTGAAAATCTTTTTCCTTGTTGAGTCCTGTTTTTCCATTAAGATATCCAATAGACGTTAACTCCTGACTCTGGGCCTGTTTGTACCAGTTGATCTGTGTGTAGCTTGTTAAAGTGTGTGAACAATCAATTGTAGCAGATACATTTTGGTTCAAAATCAAATGATGTGGAGTCTGTGTCACACTGTTGCTGTGAGAAAAGCCTGCAATGAGAGACAATGACATGAGAAAAATATTAATGTTAATAATGAGTAGATGAACTCAACAAAATGTAAAGCTGTACCAATGAGATGTAGACACACTGAAATAAAGAAAATATTGTCCACAGTGATCATGGTGAACATCATTTCTAGAGGAACTGTTTCTTTGAACTGAATGTTTACTGAACTGTCAGATGATTTAAAATGTGATCGTGTTTCTCCCCAGGTTCAGTGTAAATAGTGCCCTCAGATGAGGAAACTCTGAACTACACCTCTGTTTATAACCATTAAGAAATGATTAGACCAGTTGGTCTGGGGTTTTTATGACTGTATTCTTTTTAATGTCATTTTGAAGAAGCTGTAATCGAGAGTAATTTACAAAAGTCTGGAATTGGGGCTCTGTGAATAATCAAATTTTCCTCATTTATAGAAGAAGTCACTTTTGGAGATTGAGAAGAGAACAGTAACAACAAGCATTCACTAGCTTTTTTCATGTTTCTAAGGATGTCTGGTTGTGTCTGATATTAAGTCTACTTTGGGATGTCTAAAAATTACTTCAGTTCAGATATTAATGCACTTCAGGGAATAGCATATCGTCAATCTCTCAGTTTTTGTTGATTTTAGTTTACGTCATCATTAGATCAGAGCAGCTGTCCTTCATATTGTGTGAAAACTTCATGAGGAATTGACAAATAGAAACTGTCCAAAATTACTTGGAACAAAATTTTTTTACAGCGACACCCAATGAAAGTTAAGCTGTTTTGTCCCCCTTCTATAAAGTTATGTTTCATATCTCCTGACCGCCAGGGCGGTGCCAAAAGTGGATGTGTCCCTGCCGTGCCATGGCCAACCGAGAGCGTATGCCAACGAAGTCACTCACGTGACACAGCGTGAGAATCCCACGCAGTATATAACTGCTCGGATCACGCTGTACTGCCTCCTTCTCTTCTCGCCTTGGAAGCCTTGGAAGCGCAGCTCGCCTTGAGCTTCGGAATTTTTCCCGACCTCTAGAGCTGTTTATTTTTCTTCTCTTCACGTCTCTTCGAGTGATACGTCAGCCGGCCGCCGTACACCAGTGCTTAGGTACGAGCCTATACGCAGTACGAATCACCGCGAACCTAACGGGTGAGTACTTTTCTCCAGCCTTTAGACGCACAAGCCGCGGTACACCGAGGGCTACAGCGCTAGGCATTGACGCGTTTTTCCTTTCTGCTCGTCAGTGTTCGGTATACCGAATCCACTGAGGCCACGCAGTATACGCCGGTACGGAACGGCTTTTGTGACACAGAGGTTTTTTTCCTTGGCAATGCTATCTCAGATTAGCTGTATTCACTGCCCCTCCATTTTGGAGCCCAACGATGGACACCGACTGTGCCCGTCGTGTCTGGGCCTGGACCACCTGCACGAGGCACTCACGGACCCGTGCATTGATTGCACTGTGATGCCCTTGGCCATTCGCCAGGAACGCCTGGCGGGCCTTGAGGCACGGAACACGGCTGCTCTACCTGCGGCTGCACCTAAAACACGAGCCAAAAGAAGCGCCTCGCGGAAGAGCCGCGTCGGAAAAAGTCTTATGGGGCTCTATCTGACAGGATGGACACTGTTTTTTCCGAGCTGAACCAGCTGAGGAGCTTGGTTTTAGCTATGGGCAGCCAGAATCAGAGGCAGTCGGAAGAAGCCTCGGTGGATTCTCAGGACTCTGGGTTGTTGCCTCCGGAGCCGGACTTAGATATTCTTTCCACGGTTGCATCGGACATGGGGTTCCCGACCATGCCACCTAGTGGTCGTGAGACTGAGGCCCTTACTCTAAACCCGAGCTCCCCACTGCCGCCTCGCTCTTTCTCTTCGAGTGGAGCTAGAGAGGATGGAGAAACCCCTGCGGCGTCTTCACGCAGGTCTTCGGTGGAAAAGACATTGAAACTAGCCCTGGCCAGGCTGGGCCTGGATACCCCAGCGGCAGAATGCTTGCGCTCTAATGCTCTGTTTAAGCGCTTGGAGGCAGACGGACTTGCAGTACCCCCATGTCAGGATTTTGTGGCGGAATTCTCTGCCGCCTTTCGTAGTGAGAGAGCATGTCGTCCGACAGATACGGCTCGCATGCTACCTTCCACGTCTGGAGCGGCTGAATACGGTTTAGCGAACATGCCACCTATCGACCCCTGTGTAGCCTCAACGGTGGTTTCACCAGATGAGGCTCTTCGTCAGGAGCCCCGCTGCCCCAGTGTGGAATGCAGACGCACGGATGAAATGGTTGTTAAACTGCATAATTCAGCGACGCGGCTGGGTAGGCTGCTCAACACGCTATGCATCCTGCTCATAGCCCTTCAGAACCCTCCTGCTACCGCAGAGGACCCCACCGCTCCAGAAGAATTGCTGAATCTGGCTCTTTTAACAGCTGGCTATATGACCCATGATACTGGACGGCTTGTGGCCACAAGTCTACATGCTTGTCGTCAAGTGTGGCTGGCCCAGTCCTCGCTACCCGAGCCGTGCCGTGCCACACTACGATCAGTACCCCTGGCTCCTGGTTATCTCTTTGGCCCTGCAGCCAAGGAAGCCCTGGAGCGCCGCTCCTCCCTCACAGAAGCACGGAAACTTCATGGCGTGGGACAATCACAGAGCTTTCGTCGCCCACCGCACAGAGTGCGGAGTCATGACCGAGGACGGCGGATTAGCACTCCAGCTCCCCAGGTCCGCCCAGGCGATTCCACGGTTCCTGTGCCGGCCCCTAGGCGGCATGCACGGCCACCTAGACGGCATGTACCCCACGGTACTACAGCAGATCGTCGCTGACATGTCCCGGCCGGTCACTGGACCCCTCCCTGCTTTCCATCAAGCTTATAGGGACAGGACGGTCTCAGATCCATGGGTCCTCAAGACCATGTCGAGGGGTTACAGGCTGCAGTTTCGCCGCCGGCCACCCCTAAGTTCTCGCCCACTGTTTACCAGAGTTCAAGACCCACACCAGGCAGCAAGGCTCTCCCAGGAAGTTCGAGTTCTCCTGGACAAGGGAGCCATAGAGTTAGTGGCCCCTCATGTTCAGACAGAGGGTTTTTACTCTGTTTACTTTGTGGTTCCCAAAAAGGATGGTGGGCTCAGACCCGTTTTAGACCTCCGGCGGCTAAATGCCTATTTAAAGGTTCTACCGTTCCGGATGTTGCACACAGCGGTCACCCTTCGTATGATCGACAAGGCAGAATGGTTCACACTTGTCAACCTTGCAGACGCCTACTTTCATGTTCCCATTGCTCTGGAGCACAGGTGCTTCCTCCGGTTTGCCTTCAATCAGAAGGTGTACCAATTTCGTGTCTTACCATTCGGCCTCTCCCTGACTCCCAGGGTTTTCACAAGGCACTGGGGTTCACTGTAAATTGGGGCAAGTGCGTGCTCACTCCGACCCAAACCATCACCTTTCTGGGAATGGTGCTGGACTCACACCTTATGAGAGCATCCCTCCCTTGGGCTCGTGCTCGAGCCATACTCTGCACCATCCGCCTCTTGAAACTAGGACGCAAGGTCCGGTTTTTGCATCTCTTGCGGCTACAGGGACTGCTAACCGCAGCCTCACAGGTGGTGGCACTGGGGAGGCTCCACATCCAACCCTTCCAGATGTGGATCACCAGCTTAAGGCTGGACGCAGTGCATCACAGGCATTTTCTTGTCCACATTTCAGGAGAATGTGTTTCTGCCCTGAACATATGGACCTCGGTCACCTTCCTCCAGTCAGGTGTCAGGCTGGGGTGCATCCCCTCCCGCAGGGAAGTGATTACCACAGACGCGTCCCCCACTGGCTGGGGGGCAGTATGTCATCACAGGGCAGTTCAGGGACTCTGGTCTGACCGGCAGGCCCAGAGCCACATCAACACGCTGGAACTGCGGGCAATATGGCTTGCTCTGAGACATTTTCTTCCCATTCTCCAAGGGAGGCATGTCTTGGTACGCTCAGACAACATGTCAGCAGTGTATTATGTGTATCACTTTGGCGGAACGAGATCCCGCGAGCTCCTGAGCATTGCCCAGGGTCTGTGGACATGGGCTTACCCAAGATTCCTGTCTCTCAGAGCGGCACATGTGGCTGGCTCCTCCAACAACGTAGCGGACACCCTCTCCCGCCACACCATACACTCAGGACGGTGGAGACTGCATCCCGAGGTGATTCAGTCAGTGTGGAAGTTGTTCGGGAAAGCTCAGGTGGATCTCTTCGCCTCACGGGACACCACGCATTGCCCCCTGTGGTTTTCGGAAGAGCCGCAAGACAGCCCACTGGGCTAGGATGCCCTAGCCCACGACTGGCCGAGGGCACTACTCTATGCCTTTCCTCCCTTTCCACTATTTCCAGCTCTCTTGGACAGAGTATGCTGGGAAAACCATCGGGTTCTCTTGGTGGCACCTCAATGGCCATACCAGCCATGGTTTCCTCTTCTGCTTTCCCTGGTTCAAGGTACACCATGGGAGCTACCGAGTCGTACAGATCTGCTCTCACAACTGAGAGGACAGGTGTGGCACCCCCAGCCAGAACGGCTTCGACTGTGGCTGTGGCCTTTAGGCCCCCCACTGGGCTAGAGCCGTGTTTTCCCCAGGTGCAACACGCAATTGATAATTCTAGGGCCCCCTCTACTCGTGCCCTTTACAAGGGCAGATGGAAGTTTTTTGAGGTCTGGTGCGCTGGCCAAGGTTTGGACCCGCATTCATGCACGCTACAGACAGTTCTGTCCTTCTTGCAGTCACAACTGAATGAAGGGAAGTCTCCCTCTACACTTAAGGTGTACGTGGCCGCCCTGTTGCACCACTTGGTGCTGTCTGATGGGGTTTCATTGGGTTCTCAGGAATTGATTACGTCCTTCTTGAAGGGGGCGAGACGACTGGTCCCGCCTCGTACACTTCGGTCTCCACCTTGGGACCTTTCACTGGTGCTAGACAGCCTTTGTCAGGCACCTTTTGAGCCATTGGAACAGGCGAGCCTCAAGTGGATCTCCCTGAAGACCACTTTTTTACTAGCCGTCTGCACAGTTAAGCGGAGGTGTGAGCTCCATGCTATGTCCATCAGCCCCTTATGCCTGCAGTGGAGCATAAATGATTCTAGCGTCAGGTTGAGGCTGAACACTGCCTTCCTGCCTAAGATTTTGGAACCTGCCTTTGTGAATCAGGCCATCGACCTTCCCGCCTACACAGACCATTCTGATGCAAGGCGGTCCTTACTTTGCCCTGTGCGTGCCCTTAGGGCCTATGTAACCACTACGGCTAATGTAAGGAAGACCGATCAGCTGCTTGTTTGCTTCTCTGCTGCCAAGCTGGGGATGGCACTGTCTAAGCAATGACTGTCCCATTGGCTTGTGGACGTTATTCGAGGGGCTTATGAGGCTGCAAGCCTCCAGATGCCCTACCATATCACGGGCCATTCTGTCCGGGGTGTTTCAGCTTCCTGGGCTGCACTCCGAGGTGTTTCCTTGCAGGAGATATGCACGGCGGCTACGTGGTCCACACCGTGCACCTTCTCCCAATTTTTAGTGTGAACATCGCAGCTGCGGAGGGGCTGTCTACAGCAGTTCTATCCTGGGCCGCAGACTGTCAATAATCCTCCTCGTGACATCGTTGATACACGTCATCCACTTTTGGCACCGCCCTGGCGGTCAGGAGATATGAAACATAATGCTGGTTACGTATGTAACTGTGGTTATGTGAATAGTGGATGACCGCCAGGGTTCCTGGTCACTCAGAGAGGCGAGAAGATCCAGGTCCCTGAGGCAGTACAGCGTGATCCGAGCAGTTATATACTGCGTGGGATTCTCACGCTGTGTCACGTGAGTGACTTTGTTGGCATACGCTCTCGGTTGGCCGTGGCACGGCAGGGATACATCCACTTTTGGCACCGCCCTGGCGGTCATCCACTATTTACATTACCACGGTTACATACGTAACCAGCATTACCATTTTGGAGATACATGTTTTTAATCCAGGCATCATGGTGGTGCAGCAGGAAGTGTCGCTGTCACACAGCTCCAGGGTCCAGGGGTTGTGGGTTCAAGCCCCGCTCCGGGTGATAGTCTGTGAGGAGTGTTCTCACATTTTCAACGTGGGTTTCCTCTGAGGGCTCCGGTTTGTGTAAGATAAAAGAACATATTATGTGTTCTGGCAGTGAAATGGGGTGTATGATATCAACACAATTTTAAAATCTACAGTTATAATGAAATAAGGTGTAATCATGTTCCCTAATGAAAGGTACAGAATATATCCTTGAGGGTACCACCACACGGACAGTTTTTCTTTTGGAGATTTAATGTAGTATATTTCTTGCTTGTAAAGGTGCTGGCAGTGACTCAGATCATGCCACAGAAGCAGCTGTTGATGAAGTAATTACTGGGATTCATATCAGCAGTTTATAAAGCAGGTTTTTGTAGTGGAGAGTGTAGTTCTACAGTGCTGTGTAACTCGCAGCACAGAAATACACTGCATTATCTGTGTGTGAAAGATCTTTGATTGTCAGAGAGACATTGTTGTTTCCATTTCCAGTAATTTCCACTTTAGTCTGAAAATCTTTTTCCTTTTTTCCATCTGATGTTGCCAAGAGATATCCAATAAGCACCAACTCCTGACTATTGCTTTGTTTGTACCAGTTGATTTGGTTGTAGCTTTGTACAGTGTGTGCACACTCGATTGTAGCAGATTCTGTTCGGCTCATAATCAGATGAGGTGGAGTCTGGGTTACACTGTTACTGTGAGAAAAGCCTGGAATGAGAATATAACGTAAGAAAATGAAATAAAATCAACGTAAATCATATCATTACACAAATGTATAGAAATTCAAACCTGTACCAATGAGACACAGCACTGAAATCAGAATAATGCTGTCTGTTCTGATCATCCTGAACATCACTTCTCAAGGAACCTTTTCTTAAAACCGATTGTTCATTTAATTGTCTATTGATTTAAAGAAGTTTGATTGTTTCCTTCCAGTTTGAAAAGTGTATACTGCCCTCAGATGAGGAAATGGTGAACTACACCTCTGTTGATAATCATAGAGAGAAAAGCCTGTTGGTCTCCTTAATCAGGAGAGTCAAGAATAAGCATTCTTTATTCATTACTTATGTGTGGTTCCTGATTCCTGGAGAAGATGTATTTTTTTAGTGACATCCCTAACATCTCAAACATAGAACAATATAATCCTCACAATATAGTAGATATTATATATTTCACTGCTATATTTAAAACCTCAGAGTCTAAGGAAACAGCACTTGCTCAACTCAGTTGAAACATTGGATGAAATTAGTGCGCCATCTTGAGATCATTTGATTAATCACATATTTTGATGAGCTCTGTACTTAAGATATTAGCTCAGTGTACTGCCTCATATATGTCTTTACAGAAATTAATACTTAAAGTTATTTTAAAGGCACTGTATATAATTCTGTTGAACGACTCTTAATATTTCAATTCAGCAGCATAACAAACACACCCTCTCCTCAGTGCACGTTCAAGAAGTTCCATTTGGTGTCTTGTTTCTCGTCTCATGACAAGCCCGTTGGTTTGTTTCCAATTTACAGAGCAGGGGCTTTTTCAGAGCACAAACTGACCAAAGAGCTAGCTCTGCAGCACTGGGTAATATGTTGCACACAAATACACTGCTCTGTGTGTGAGGGAATTTTTTTTTCTTTGCTTCGATCTTCAGTCATGACCAATTTAGTCTTTAAATCTGGTTCTTAATTTTGTGCTAAAACTGCTGCTAGATATCCAATGAAATATAACATCATACTACTACTGACCCCATTATCTGTTTCATTAAGAAATAAGTGGAGTGTAAGAACATTAGAACATTATTATTCTACTGAGTATCATAATCCTCTGTACACTCCTTTACTGTTTGAGGCAAACTGTGTTCTTTTGGACTCATGGCCCCGGATGGTGGAGATTTCAGCAAAGGGGAGTAAAAATATTATGATTCAGAACACCATATGAGTAAACAACAAATAATGGCATGTTTATTACAGTAAAACTGGACTGAGGCAGTGTTTCCTCAGGACTGTGTTTCAAGGCATGGTTTACACTTTGTTGAATTACAGAGCCTAGTTTTGACACACATTTCCTCTTCATTTATTAGAATATAAGGAGACCCCTGTGTGCTGTGCTGGTTATTACAGTGAGATTAGTGCAGGTGGTTTTGTTCAGCAGTGCAATAGAAGTGTAACACTGTTTACTCACTGCACAGAAATACACCACACTGTCGTCTGAATCCACATTCTTCACTTTGAAAGATCTGTCTTCGAGTTTCAGTTTAAAGTCTGAGTATTTCTTTTTACTAAAGGAGCCAAAGTCTGGATTTTTGGAAGTTGTTATGAAAACTAAGTGCTCCATGGGCTTCCTTTAGTGCTGACGGTACCAGTACATCTGAATGTAAATGTTTCCTTTGTTATGATTGCAGTTCATTTCATTAGAATTTCCCTTCTCAACCCACAGGATTCTGGGACTTTGAGTGACACTACTATCTCCTGCAAACACTAATGGAAAACCCATGATCTTTAGATGTTTGTCACTATAAATCAAGTGCAATGTTGTATTATATTTGGTAGAAAGTGGTACCAGGAGTCTAGTGCAGTAAGAGAGTCAGGGAGATGATCATCATAATGAACGGTTGATGTCTGTTGAATATCAGCTTGAGAAAACAGGTATAAAAACAATTAGCATATTTCCACTGTTGGGAAATTTAATCTCCATGTTTATTTGTTTGTTTATTACATGACTTGATGTCATAACGTAATATTGTGGATAGCAAAAATAAATAAATAAATAAATAAATAAATAAATAAATAAATAAAATCCTTGGAATAAAATGTTTAAAATTGAACCCTGTATTTTGTCATGATTCGCGGAGGGCGGACTGACGAAGACGGACGCACATGCTAAAACACAATACTTTTAATTAAACAAAAGATATAACAAAATAAAGACAGGCAACTACGGAAACAACAAGACGTATGGAATGAAGTGGGGAAAATGACAGAGACAGACAGACCGAACTAAGGAACAAGGCATGGAAACACTGGAGGCAAAACAACAAGACTTAGAGGAAAGAAACAACATGGCTTGGGGAGAGAAACGAAATGACATGACTAGGAATGAGAAAGACACAAACCGACATGACTAGGAAACAAAATGACTTGACTAGGAGTGGGAAAGAAACAAAACGAATGACCGATACAAGGAAGTGACACAAGGGAACTTAAATACATGAACAGACAAGACACACCTGAAACAGATAACGAGGCTTAAGGACAAGGAGGCGGAACAAAGGCGGGACAAGTGTGGAGACATGGACAATCAGAGACAGAGCCATGTGCTGATAGAGAACATGGCGGGGAAAACAGGCATGACAGGACGAGTGCGTGACAGATGCCCCCTCCTGAATGCGCAACTCCCAGGGCGCGTACACCTAGAACCCCCAGGAGCTGGCGCAGGAGAGAGCATGGAAAACAAGACTAAGACAAGACAAAGAACCATCAGGAGACAGGACTCAGGACAAGACAGGAACAGACACAGGAACTGGGGACATGACAGGACCGGATATAGGAGACTGGACTCAGGGCAGGACAGGAGACTGACAAAGGGTAGCGACAGGAGACTAAACAAGAGACTGGACAGGTAACTTACAAAATGATACAGAAGACGGGACTAGGGACTGGAACGGACCAGACAGGACGGGAGTGGAAACACAAGACTTGACATGAGATTGAGGTGGTACACTAGACAGGAATTGAGACAATACTGGGGACTGAACAGGTTTAGAGACAGAAGACTGGACATGAGCAGGTGACAGGACAGGGGACTGGAATGGAGACAGGACTGAGGCTTGAGACAGGACGGGCGACTGAACTTGAGACAGGAAAGGTGACTGGAATGGAGACAGGACTGAGGCTTGAGACAGGACGGGTGACTGAACTTGAGACAGGACAGGTGACTGGACTGAGGCTGAGTGCTGGGACTGGACAGGAGACGGAACAGGTGATGGAATGGAGAACTGGGAATGGACAGGGGACTGAACTTGATTACAAACTGGGGATTTGAATGGAGACAGGACAGGTGATGGGACTGGGTACTGGGACTGGATTTGGGACAGGACAGAGAGTTGAAATGGGGACTGGACTGGACTTGGCAGTGGAACAGGGACCAGGACATTTACAGGGACAGAACAAACACAGTAACAGGGACAGGAACAGAGACAAAGGCAGACACAGGTACAGGGACGAGGACAGAGACAGGAACCAGGACAGGAACAGACAGAGGAACAAAAACAACTGGGGGATGCTAAGGACTGGCAAAAGTCTGTGGGGAAGTCTGAGGGACCAGCCTGGGCACAATTTTAGGAATCGGCCCCAAAGTTCTAGGGGCCGACCTACGGACACGACCTGATGCGGCCGGAGCCACACTCGCGGATGCAGAAGCGGCCGGAGCCAGAGTCACGTGTGCAGAAGTGGCCGGAGCCACAGTCATGGGTGCAGAAGCGGCAGGGGATGCCGCCTTCGCAGGAACAGATGCGGCGGGGTACGCCGCCTTCGCAGGAACAGACGCGGCGGGGGACGCCGCCTTCACAGGAACAGACGCAGCGGGGGATGCTGCCTTTGCAGGAACAGACGCGGCGAGGGACGCCACCTTCGCTGTATCAGGAACGGCGGATGCCGTCTTGTCAGGAGCAGGAGTGGCTGAGGAAGCTACCTTCTCAAGGACATGAGCGGCCTGGGTGGCCGCCTTCGCTGGAACAGAAGCGGCGGATGCCGCCTTCTCTGGAGCAGGAGCACCTGAGGAAGCCGCCTTCACGGAGACAGGAGCGGCGGGTGCCGCCTTCACGGAGACAGGAGCGGCTGTTGCTGCCTTCGTTGGGACAGGAGTGGCTGAGGAAGCCTGCCTTCGCTGTGACAGGAGCAGCTGAGGAAGCCACCTTCACTGGGAAAGGAGCGGCTGTGGAAGCCGCCTTCTTGGAGACAGGTGCAGCTGGGTTCGCCGCCTTCACGGGGACAGGTGTGGCTGGGTTCGCTGCTTTCACGGGGACAGGAGCTGCTGGGTTCGCCGCCTTCACGGGGACAGGAGCGGCTGGGTTTGCCGCCTTCACAGGGACAGGAGCGGCTGGGTTCACCGCTTTCACGGGGACAGGAGCGGCTGGGTTTGCCGCCTTCACGGGGACAGGTGCGGCTGGGTTCGCCGCCTTCACGGGGACAGGTGCGGAGACGTCCACAGAGGCAGGGGTTTGTGCTGCTCGCCGGGCACGTACGGGAGTTTTTTCGGGTTTAGTGGAATTGATGGACGCACTCTTGAGGGACTTCTTCAACCGTAGTTCCCCTGGAGATGCGCCCGTTAGCCTCAACTCCCGTGTCCAGTGGTTTGAGGCTAAGAGCCCCTACCCTCAACCCCCCACCCCAAAAATTTCCCCGGACCTGCGGGGGTAATCCTCGGGAGCAGAATGGGAGAATCTCTCGTTAAGGAGTTCAAAAAATGTCTCTACGTTAATATCATTGGTTCTTTCCTTAATTAAGGTTTCAGCCCACCGTAGCAAAAGATATAACAAAATAAAGACAGGCAACTACGGAAACAACAAGACATTAGAAATGAAACGAGGAAAACGACAGAGACAGACAGACCGAACTAAGGAACAAGACACGGAAACACTGGAGGCAAAACAACAAGACTTAGAGGAAAGAAACAACATGGCTTGGGGAGAGAAACAAAACGACATGACTAGGAATGAGAAAGACACAAACCGACATGACTAGGAAACAAAATGAATTGACTAGGAGTGGGAAAGAAACAAAACGAATGACCGATACAAGGAAGTGACACAAGGGAACTTAAATACATGAACAGACGAAACACACCTGAAACAGATAAAGAGGCTTAAGGACAAGGAGGCGGAACAAAGGCGGGACAAGGGCAGAGACATGGACAATAACAGACAGAGCCATGTGCTGATAGAGCACATGGCAGGGAAAACAGGCATGACAGGACGAGTGCGTGACATATTTCCTTCTGTAAAATTACCTTTTTAGGAACAACGGTTTAATTTGACTGCTTCTGTGTTAAATGATCATTAAATGATATATATACACTATTCATTATTAAGGTGAGGTGTCCCCCTGTGTGCTGTGCTGGTTATTACACTGAGATCAGTGCAGGTGTTTTTGTTCAGCAGTGTAATAGAAGTGTAACACTGTGTTCACTCACTGCACAGAAATACACAGCACTGTCGTTTGAATCCACATTCTTCACAGTGAAAGATCCATATTCAGATTTCTCTTTAAATGCAGAGTATTTCTCTTTACTAAAGGTAATGTCTGGCTTATTGGAGGTTGTTATATAAATTATGAGCTCCATAGGCTTCCCTTGGTGCTGACGGAACCAGTACATTCGATTGTAGCCACCACCTTTACTGTGACTGCAGTTCATTTCAGCATGTTTTCCTTTTTCAACCCATAGTATCCTGGGATTTTGAGTGACACCAGTGTTTTCTGCAAAAACTAATGAACAAAATGTTAATTAATAGCTTTGTAATATGAAATAAAATGACTTATATTTTTATCCACAGTAAAGTCTGAAAAGTACCTGGACTCCAATGCAGTGAGAGAGTCAGGAAGATGATAACACAGATCATCATGGTAAAAGTATGAGCTCCACACTGCTGCTGATGCTTAAGAAAATGACATCAGATGATCACATGCTGTAATCTGAGTAAGCAATACGTCACAGTCAGAGCAAAAGCTCGAGTCTCTGAAATTATATAACATTACAGGACAGGAGACTTACATTACAGAAGAAGGAGGAAAACTTTCTCAGACAATTTACATTATTTTAATTATTTCATCCCTCCAAACCTTATGACATGAGCGGCTGCGAGGAGATAAAGTGAAGACAGGTTCTGTTTAGTGAGATGAATAGTTACACATAAGGTTGTAAATTAGAATCCAGCCTCAAATGGATTGAAAGTAACTTACAGTAGCAGGTGTTCATGTGCTGTTTCAACATATATGTGGACTGGGAGTTCATCAAAGATGTTTTTGTACTGAATGGATTACATTTTCACAATCTCAGATGTTTGTATAAAAGTGTTGAGGGTTGAGTGGTATGTTGACTTGACATCATCAGGTTTGACAAATGCCTCATTATTTATCTTTATAGACTTTATTTTATGTCAGTTTTATGAAAGGCTTGAGAAGGTTGTAATGTAGCCAAAAGAATGCCAACTGTCAGTAAAATGGTACTGTTTAAAATCACTGCAGTCGTGGCCAAAGAATCCGCTTTAGCTTTCAAACCTAAGGCCTTGAGGATGTTAAACTGATTCACTTATTTAGATCTAGCATTGTAACATTCATCCATTCACCTTCTGTAACCACTTCATTCTGATCAGGGTCAAGGGCCAGGAACCAACCCTGCCATTTTTTCAGATTAATAACTGAATAACAAGCCTAAGCATCAAAGGGTTAGGCCAGGCCTATGCATCGGGTCCATTAGAATAAGCTGATTTTTACTCAGTCTCTTCTCACATATAGAAAATAATAAAATTGCTGGATTATTAAGGTGAAGAGACCCCTGTGTGATGTGCTGGTTATTACAGTAAGTTCAGTGCAGGTGTTTTTGTTCAGCAGAGCAATAGAAGTGTAACACTGTCTTGGCTCACTGCACAGAAATACACAGCGCTGTCATTTGAATCCACATTCTTCACAGTGAAAGATCCATATTCAGGTTTCACTTTAAATGCAGAGTATTTCTCTTTACTAAGGGAGCCAAAGTCTGGATTATTGGAGATCGTTATAAAAATGATGAGCTCCATGGGCTTCCCTTTATGCTGACGGAACCAAAACATTTGATTGTAGGTTGCATCTTTATCATGACTGCAGTTCATCTCAGTAGAATCTCCTTTCTTAACCCACAGTATTCTGGGTCTTTGAGTGACACACTGCTGCTGATGCATCCTGTTGAAGATCAGCTTGAGGAAATGAAATCACACCAATTATAACTCTTCTACATGCTAGAGTCTGAGAATTTACATTTCACACATCTACATTTCTTTTTCTTTGAAATTAAAAAGAATATATAGTGTTTACCTTCCTGGAAAGATAAAGTATTCATTTACTTACTTACTTACTTACTTACTTACTTACTTATCATTTACAATTATACACTGTATGCTGCTATGGGTCTAGACATTTAATTTTGCACACGCACATCTTTCATTATTTCCCCCTGGACAAAGTGTCACCATGCTACATTCCAAGATTAGGCCAAACCTGTAAAAACATCCAGCACTTGGCTGATGAGCAAGGAAGCTGCATCCTTTGGAATTATGAAGTTTCATCTGATAGATTATGAAGTTTCATCCCGATTTCATCTGGGATGAGTTGTATGGGTGTTTGTGATCCAGACCTAACATCAGTGTATGACCTTACTAATGATTTTGTGGCTGATTTCCATTACATTTTTATAGAAATCTTCAAACAGCTAATGTACAACATTCCAGAAGAGACCAATCTGTTACTGCATAGTAGTGTAGTCTTAAGTTCAGAGGAAATGTGTGTGACTTTGTGCCAAAATATTTAATCAGAAGAAGATGGACTTCTGGGTGTTTTTTTTATGTGGTGGATGTTCTATCAGGAGAGGAATAAATGACCAGTGCCATGGAAAAAAATTGTTGCTTTGAAACTACAGACTGTTCCACAGACTGGTGAGTTCAGACAGCCAGGATTTTCTATATCATAGACCTAAGGAACGAATTACATCTAAGCCACAATTAAGGCATTAGAGAATTTATTTTTTTGGAAATATATATCATGTTGCAATCACACAGAGCTCAAGGGACCTGGAGGTTGTGGTTTCGAGTCCCACTCCGGGTTACTATGAGGAGTTTGGTGTGTTCTCCCAGTGTTTGTGTGGGTTTCCTCCAAGTGCCCTAGTTTCCTCCCACGGTCCAAAAAACATGTTGGAAGGTGGATTGGTGACTCAGAAGTGTCCATAGATAAGAGTGAATGTGTGAGTGTGTGTTGCCCTGTGAAGGACTGCCGCCCCCTCCAGGGTGTGATCCCGCCTTGCACCCAGTGATTCTGGGTAGGCTCCGGACCCACCATGACACTGAACTGGAAAAGCGGTTATAGATAATGAATGAATGAAGGAATGATGAGTGAAAATAGACTTTATATGTATTAAATAGTTCTGTCTTACTCCTCATTAATTTTAGCATCATTTATTCACAAGTCACATGATTGTCATAGACTCAATCAGAAAGAAACAACCTCTATTACTAATATATCACATCGATATGATAAGGGTGTACATTATAGTTTTGCATGAAAAGTAACTGGAAGTGACTCAAGTTATGCCACAGGAGCAGGTGTTTAATGAAACCATAACTGGGCTTTATATCAGCAGTTTATAACAGAGGTTTTTGTAGTTAATAGTGTAATTCTGCAACACTGTGTAATATGCAGCACAGAAGTAGACTGCACTGTCTGTAAGAGAAAGACTTTTGATTTTCAGAGAGACATTGTTGTATCCATCTCCAGTAATGTCCACTTTAGTCTGAAAATCTTTTTCCTTGTTGAGAGCTGCTTTTCCACTGAGATATCCAATAGACGTTAACTCCTGACTCTGGGCCTGTTTGTACCAGTTGATCTGTGTGTAGCTTGTTACAGTGTGTGAACAATCAATCATAGCAGATACATTTTGGTTCAAAATCAAATGATGTGGAGTCTGTGTCACACTGTTGCTGTGAGAAAAGCCTGCAATGAGAGACAAAAACATGAGAAAAATAAAAAGCAAAGAACTTAAATGTTAATAATGAGTAGATGAACTCAACAAAATGTAAAGCTGTACCAATGAGACATAGACACACTGAAATAAAGAAAATATTGTCCACAGTGATCATGGTGAACATCATTTCTAGAGGAACTCTTTCTTTTAACTGAGTGTTTACTGAACTGTCAGATGATTTAAAATGTGATTGTGTTTCTCCCCAGGTTCAGAGTAAATAGTGCCCTCAGATGAGGAAACTCTGAACTACACCTCCATTTATAAATATTAATAAATGGTTAGAACAGTTGGGCCCGGGGGTTTTTATGACTGTATTCCTTTTAATTGCATTTTGAAGAAGCAGTAATCAAGAGTAACTTACAAACGTTACTTTAACAGAAGAAGTCACTTTTGGAGATTAAAAAAAGAACAGTAACAACAGGCATTCACTAGCTTTATCGTGTTTCTAAGGATGTCTAATTGTGATATTAAATCTGCTTTGGGATGTCTAAAAATCACTTGTTCAGATATTAATATACTTCAGAGAATATATATAATCTATCTCCATTGTTGATTTTTAGCTTACTTCATCATTTGATCAGAGCAGCTGTCCTTCATATTGTGTGAAAATTTCATGATGAATGGACCAATAGAAAATCTCCAAAATTACTTGGAATAAATTTACAGTGACTTCCAAAGTTAACATGATCTTTCTCTTATAAATTTACTACTTTGGAGATATTTTTCTAAACTGGGTTTCATGGTGGCGCAGCAGGAAGTGTCGTTGTCACAAAGTTCCAGGGTCCTGGGGTTTCAGGTTCAAGCCCCACTCCGGGTCACTGTCTGTGAGGAGTGTTCTCACCCTTTCCATATGGGTTTCCTCAGGGTGCTCTGGTTTTCTCCCATGGTCCAAAAATGCATGTTGGTAGGTGTTTTGGCAAAACTAAAATTAATCTCTAAGTATCACCAGGAAGGAAGATCGATGCTGGGAGACCAGAGGAATAAAGACACGCAGTCAAGAATTCTCTCTTATCTCTCATCTTTATTGAACAGAGCCAAACAATATATAGGACCCCAGTCACATGCACCATCATGTGCCATTTGGGCGTTATTACATCATCTTGTTCCATCAATTCAAACATTCCCTTATTGGTGCCTCATTATCTCCTATTCTATTAATGTGAGGAAAAATGGTGAGAGATGTCCTTCAGTTGTTGACTGCCTTCCTTCTAATCTATTCAGCGCCTTCCTCCCACTGGTCACAGTAACACCACACAATGCAATAAGTCCGTTCAGGTCACACAAGCTCACTAAGGCCTACATGATTTAGTAAGAACAGAGTCAAGATGAATCAATCAATAATATAAATCATTAGTTATTATTGACCATTACTCATTAGTGTTAATCTGCATTTTTCCATCACAGTAGGTGTATTGGCGACTCAAAAGTGTCAATAGATAGTATGTGAGTGAATGTGTGAGTGTGTCGCCCTGCGAAGGACTGGCGCCCCCTCCGGTATGTTTCTACCCCATCGTGTAAGCTCTGGACCCACTGTGACCCTGAACTGGACATGGGGTTGTAGACAATGTATGAATGAATGTTTTGAATCTGACAACAATGATATAAAGGTCAGAAAACAATGACTATTGAGCTAATTTTCTACTAAGACTTCACAAATCAACAGAATATGAAATGCTGGGTGATGACCTGCAACTCTGACTCATAGCCGTCTCTTTCCCTATTGTAATGTGGGATGCAGATGGAGTCACTACACTGTCAGATAAAGGTATGTTAAACATGGTACATTATTGTTACTAAAGATACAGTGTAAATGTACCTTTAAAGGTTCAATAGTGGTTTAAGCCCACTTGTGTTTTCTAAACGTACATTATATTCTCTTCTTCAGAAGGTGAGGTGAATATTTGAAAAAATGTATTATAGATCTGTTAAAAGAGTTAAATAGAAGTTAAAAAGAACATAATATACATCCTGGCAATGAAATGGGGTGTATGATATCAACACAATCTTAAAATCTACAATTATAATAAAATAAGGTGCAATCATGTTCTCTAATGAAAGGTACAGAATATATCCTTGAGGGCACCACCACACTGACAGTTTTTCTTTTGGAGATTTAATGTAGTATATTTCTTGCTTGTAAAAGAGCTGGCAGTGACTCAGATCATGCCACAGAAGCAGCTGTTGATGAAGTTATTACTGGGATTCATATCAGCAGTTTATAAAGCAGGTTTTTGTAGTGGAGAGTGTAGTTCTACAGTGCTGTGTAACTCGCAGCGCAGAAATACACTGCATTATCCGTGTGTGAAAGATCTTTGATTGTCAGAGAGACATTGTTGTTTCCATTTCCAGTAATTTCCACTTTAGTCTGAAAATCTTTTTCCTTTTTTCCATCTGATGATTCAAAGAGATATCCAATAAACAGCAACTCCTGACTATTGCTTTGTTTGTACCAGTTGATTTGGTTGTAATTTTGTACAGTGTGTGCACATTTGATTGTAGGAGATACTGTTCGGCTCATAATCAGATGAGGTGGAGTCTGGGTTACACTGTTACTGTGAGAAAAGCCTGGAATGAGAATATAACGTAAGAAAATCATATAAAAGCAAAGTAAATCATACCATTACACAAATGTATAGTAATTCAAACCTGTACCAATGAGACACAGCACTGAAATCAGAATAATGCTGTCTGTTCTGATCATCCTGAACGTCACTTCTCAAGGAACCTTTTCTTTAAACTGATTGTCCATTTAACTGTCTAATGATTTACAGAAATTTGATTGTGTTTCCTTCCAGTTTGAAAAGTGTATACTGCCCTCAGATGAGGAAATGGTGAACTACACCTCAGTTGATAATCATAGAGAGAAAAGCCTGTTGGTCTCCTTAATCAGGAGAGTCAAGAATAAGCATTCTTTATGCATTACCTATGTGTGTTTCCTGATTCCTGGAGAAGATGTATTTTTTTTAGTGACATCCCTAACATCTCAAAATTAGAACAGCATAATCATCATCATCATCATCATCATCATCTTCTTTTCCGCTTTTCCATTTCAGGGTCGCCGTGGCAACAGGGCGAGCAAAGAAGCCCAAACGTCTCTGTCCCTAGCAACATCCACCAATTCCTCTTGGGGGATCCCAAGGCGTTCCCAGGCCAGCCGGGAGATATAATCCCTCCAGCGTGTCCTGGGTCTACCCCGGGGCCTCCTTCCAGTTGGACGTGCCTGGTATACCTCCAGTGGGAGGCATCCAGGAGGCATCCTGATCAGATGCCCAAACCACCTCAACTGACTTCTGTCAATGCGAAGGAGCAGCGACTCTACTCCGAACTCCTCCCTAGTCACTGAGCTCCTCACCCGATCACGGAGAGTATGCCCATCAACCCGTCGGAGAAAGCTCATTTCGGCCGCTTGTATCCACGATCTTGTTCTTTTGGTCATTACCCAGAGCTCATGACCATAGGTGAGAGTGGGGACATAGACTGACAGGTAAATTGACCGCATTACTGCAGACGCTGCACCTATCCTACGGTCAATCTCACCATCCCTCTTCCCATCACTCGTGAACAAGAACCCGAGATACTTGAACTCGGACGGATTTTCTCCTTTCCAGCACCTTGGCATAGAATTTCCCCGGGAGGCTGAGAAGTGTAATGCCATGATAATTGGCACACTTTCTCCGGTCCCTTTTTTTAAAAATAGGAACCACCACCCCGGTTTGCCAATCCAAAGGCACCGTTCCCGAGGTCCATGCAATATTGTATAGGTGTGTCATCCAAGACAGCCCCACAGTATCGAGTGCCTTCAGTAACTCTGGGCGAATCTGAAGTTTTTCACAGTTACATGCAGCCAATCCCGAAAAGCCTCCTTCTTCCGCTTGAAAGCTTCCCTCACCCCCAGTGTCCACCAACGGGTTCTTGGGTTGCCGCCATAACAGGCACCTGATTTGACCACAGCTACATTCAGCCGCTTCCACGATGGAGGTCAGGAACAGTGTCCATTCAGACTCCATTCCCCCTACCTCCTCCGGAACATGTGAGAAGTTCTCTCTGAGGTGAGATTTGAAATCCATCCGGACAATGTCATCTGCCAGCATTTCCCAGCACACCCTCACTATACGTTTGGGTTTACCAGGTCTGTCCGGCAGCTTTCCCTGCCATCGGATCCAACTCACCACCAGATGGTGATCGGTTGACAGCTCAGCCCCTCTCTTTACCCGAGTGTCCAAAACATACGGCCTATACTCTAGTGTTAATTGGCCAGCACACTAGCCTGACCTTAACCTCATAGAAAATCTATGGGGTATTGTGAAGAGGAAGATGCAATACGCCAGACCCAACAATGCAGAAGAGCTGAAGGCTACTATCAGAGCAACCTGGGCTCTCATAACACATAACAGTGACACAGACTGATTCACTCCATGCCACGCCGCATTGCTGCAGTAATTCAGGCAAAATGAAATTTAAATATAAAATATATTCATACTTTTCATGTTCATACTTTTCATGTGGCCAGCATTTCTCAAACTTTTATTTGTATTGGTCTTAAGTAATATTCTAATTTTCTGAGATATTGAATTTGGGGTTTTCTTTAGTTGTCAGTTATAATCATCAAATTGAAAGAAATAAACATTTGAAATATATCTGTCTGTGTGTAATGAAAGAGTATAATATTGTAGTGGATATGATGAATGTGTATTAATTTCTAATAAGAAATTTTGACTTTCTGAAGATGTGATTTTAAATACCCAAGCTTGCTAGTTTTCAGAGACATCTCTAACCAAGATCGTAAGGTGAGATAAACCTCCAGAGCAGGCCCGTAAACCCCCCTCCAAAGACCCTTTTTTATGACTTAAGGACCCCCAGGGTCAAGAAAAGAATGCAGAGAGACACAGAAACTCAATCTTGATTGAAACCCACAATGCCCTCTTTAAAGGACACCTTTTTAAAGACTGTTAACTCTAAAAGACTCAAACATCCCAAAGTTCTTACATGGAAAACAAGTTGTATATGGGCACAACTGTTTGAAATTAATCCCGTTTTGACAATCAAAATAGGTGGAATTAATTTACATGTGTTTAAAGTCATTTTTGTTTATATGAATTTATGTAGAACCAAGGTAGTCACATACTATGTGTTTAGTTGGTTAATAATTTTAAAGAAACATGGTTATCTTTTTCTTAATTATATTACTTTGTGTTAACATATAATCTTTTATATTGCAAAGTATTCACTCAGGGATGGTCAAGTCTTTATCTTGTCAAGTGTCATAAATTCTATGTGATGCCACTCCCAAGGTACAGGAAACAGCCAATCAGGAGCAAGAAAAGCTCCAATTCTCCCTCATTGAGGACGAATCAGGTATTCGGGGCGGGTTTTCTAAACTCTAGTTAAAAACCTGTGGCGCCAAATGACACAAGCTTTTTTTCCAGCTTTTGAGCTTTGTAAGGTTTTTCGAACTTTTTGGGCTTCTGCCCCTTTTTCTCCGATGTTCGACTCTTCACTTGAAGGCTCCAGACATTTGGGGCGTTGTCTCTTTTAGCTTTTTCAAGGCTAAAAGAGTAAAATGACCTGAGTTTTGGAAATGACTCTGCAGGCGTCAGACTCATGGCTTCCTTAAACAGTCTTGGACCTTTAAAGCGTGGTCCAGATAGAAACTACAGATTAAGAAGAGCTATAGTTTAACGCTAGCAAAATTTCAACGCCACACCCAGAGCATGAAGGCAACCTTAGACCTCTGACCCTCCAAACGACGACAACGCCATGAAGAGGACTGCTGCACGCACCCTCAGAATGACCTTCTGAGATGTGGAAACCTGCACAGGAGAGACCTGCATGGACGTGCCTCTCTCTCTCTCTCTCTCACAAGGCAGCAGATCAGCGACGACGAAGAATCCCCACAGAGACCTTCAGAACACCACCAGCTCCGACGGCTGCGTCTGAAAGCCTCGGGAGAAAATGAACGCCCGCGGTTGCAACCTACAAGGCCCACGTCTGCAATTCTCCAGGAAGTCGTGCCGGAAGGCACCGTCAGCGTCATGCTCCCCGTTCATCTCCGGATACGTAAGGTCACATGGTTTCATGTCTCTCATGGCTCATGGGTTGGTACTGAAAGTTTGCTGGGATAAACAATAGCCTTTCTTAGAACTTAGGACAATAATTATCATAGAGAAATTCCCTCACATATTAATCTCCCTGTTCCCTCATATATCGCGGTAATCTATTTTATTATATGAATGTCTAATCAATATTCATTATTTGATATTATTATTAATAAACCAGTTGTGTGATAAAACCAATCCTTGGTTATTTGTTTGTGTGTGCACCTTTCTTGTATGGAATTTTAACTTCTAGCTCAGATTCCATTTCAGAGTCAAGAACCCACGGCGGGTCAATGAGCATAATTCATTAATAATAGTTAATTCTAGCTACTTTTGCTGTATAATATGTGAAGATGACCTATTTGTCTAAGTTAAAATTAAGACAGGTAAGGACACTACATATTAGTTAATGGCTCCCAAACATGGAGCTTAGCGAAATGAATTAAATAATTAATTATTAATTAAATAATAATGAATTATCATTGACTCCACTATGTAGTGCAAATGCCACAGCAATGTGTGCATACTACTTCCACTACAATATACAAGTTTCACTTTTTGAATGATATTCTAATTTTATGACCAGCACCTGTATATTCACTTACCCAGAGAACATATGTTTCATAACCCATCATTACTGTAATGTGGCCAACTCAAAAGAGCTAAAGACATACCATAGAGGGTCATCAATATACTGAAAGTGTATGGAAATCAATAATATATTAAGCATGTATGATAGGTGGTATGTTTACATGACATCCTGGGCCTCATTCTCTACTTATTTCCTGGGACTGTACAGTTTCAATGCTGTGAGTCAGGTCCGTGTTTAAGATCCATTACAGTGCTCTGATTTGTAACACACATTCCTGTGTGCTGTGCTGGTTATTACAGTGAGATCAGTGCAGGTGTTTTTGTTCAGCAGTGTAATAGAAGTGTAACACTGTTCACTCCCTGCACAAAAATACACCACAGTCTGAATCCACATTCTTCACAGTGAAAGATTTGTCTTTGGGTTTCAGTTTAAAGTCTGAGTATTTCTTTGTACTAAAGGAGCCAAAGTCTGGATTTTTGGAAGTTGTTATGAAAACTATGTGCTCCATGGGCTTCCTTTAGTGCTGATGGTACCAGTACATTTGAATGTAAATGTTTCCTTTGTTATGATTGCAGTTCATTTCAGTAGAATTTCCCTTCTCAACCCACAGGATTCTGGGACTTTGAGTAACACTACTGTCTCCTGCAAACCCTAATGGAAACCCATGATCTTTACATGTTTGTCACTATAAATCAAGTGCAATAGTGTATTATAATTGGTAGAAAGTTGTTCCAGGAGTCTAGTGCAGTAAGAGGGTCAGGGAGATGATAACTCTGATCATAATGAACTGTGATGATGAAAGGCTCCACAATGCGGTTGATGTCTGTTGAATATCAGCTTGAGGAAAATGTAAAAAAAACAAGTAGCATACTGCCACTATTGGGAAATTTTATCTCCATGTTTATTTCTTTGTTTATTACACGACTTGATGTCATAACTTAATATTGAGGTAAAATCACTGTGGATACAAAAAATAAATAAATAAATAATAATAAAATCCTTGGAATAAAATGTTTAAAATTGAACCCTGTATTTCCTTCTGTAAAATTACCTTTTTAGGTACAACAGTTTAATTTGACTGCTTCTGTGAGTTTTTGACTGGAGTCTGCCAGATGTAAGTCATTTTTATATATATATGCTATTCATTGTTAAGGTGAGCTGTCCCCCTGTTTGCTGTGCTGGTTATTACAGTGAGATCAGTGCAGGTGTTTTTGTTCAGCAGTGCAATAGAAGTGTAACACTGTGTTGGCTTACTGCACAAAAATACACAGCGCTGTCGTTTGAATCCACATTCTTCACAGTGAAAGATCCATATTCAGATTTCTCTTTAAAGGCAGAGTATTTCTCTTTACTAAAGGAGCCAAAGTCTGGCTTATTGGAGATTGTTATATAAATGATGAGGTCCATGGGCTTCCCTTGGTGCTGACGGAACCAGTACATCTGATTGTAGCCAGCACCTTTATTGTGACTGCAGTTAATTTCAGCATGTCTTCCTTTTTCAACCCACAGTATCCTGGGGTTTTGAGTGACACCAGTGTCTTCTGCAAAAACTAATGAAAACATGTTAATTAATAGCTTTGTAATATGAAATAATATTACATATTTTTATTCCACAGTAAAATCAGAAAAGTACCTGGACTCCAGTGCAGTGAGAGAGTCAGGGAGATGATAACACAGATCATCATGGTAAAAGTATGAGCTCCTCACTGCTACTGATGCTTAAGAAAATGACATCAGATGATCACATGCTGTAATCTGAGTAAGCAATACGTCACTGTCAGAGCAAAAGCTGGTGTCTCTGAAACAGTTACATTACAGGAGAAGGAGGAAAACATTCTCAAACAATTTACATTATTTTAATTATTTCATCCCTCCAAACCTTATGACACGAGCGGCTGTGAGGAGATAAAGTGGAGACAGAAGGTATTGATTAGTGAGATGAATAGTTACACATAAGGTTGTAAATTAGACTCTAACTTACTGCAGTTGAATTAAAAATAACTTACAGAAGCAGGTGTTCGTGTGGTGTTTCAACATGTTATTTGAACTGGGAGTTTATCAAAGATGTTTTTGTACTGAACAGAGCAGTTCTGCAACACGGTGCAATACGCAGCACAGAAATACACTGCACTGTCTGTGAGTGATAGATCTTTGATGGTCAAATAGACTTTGCTAAATCCATCCCCAGTGATGTCCACTTTAGCCTTGAAATCTGCTTCCTTTAGCATTCCAGTCATTCCTACTAGATATCCAATAGAAATGAACCTCTGACTCTGGCTTTGTTTGTACCAGGTGATTTGATTGTAGCTTGGTACAGTGTGTGAACATTCAATGGTAACTGATGCTTTTTGATTTATAAACAGAAGAGGAGGGGTTTGGGTCACATTGTTACTGTGAGAAAAGCCTGCAACAAGAGAAAATATTCAGAGAAAACATAGAGCAAAGCAATCAAAGTAAATATGACAATAGCTAAACACGCTCAGAATGATGTAGAACTGTACCGATCAGACATAGCACTGAAATCCAAACAACACTGTTTCTGCTGATCATGTTATCAATCATTACTGGTTATTACAGTGAGATCAGTGCAGGTGTTTTTGTTCAGCAGTGCAATAGAAGTGTAACAATGTGTTTACTCACTGCACAGAAATACACAGCACTGTCGTTTGAATCCACATTCTTCACAGTGAAAGATCCATATTCAGCTTTTTGTTTAAAGGCAGATTATTTCTCTTTACTAAAGGAGCCAAAGTCTGACTTATTGGAGATTGTTATGAAAATTATGAACTCCATGGGCTTCCCTTGGTGCTGACGGAACCAGTACATCTGACTGTAGCCAGGATCTTTATTGTGACTGCAGTTCATTTCAATAGAATCTCCTTTCTCAACCCACGGTATTCTGGGTCTTTGAGTGACACCAGTGTCTCCTGCAGAAACTAATAAAAACAAACAAAAAACACCTTTGTAATATAAAATAATTAATTATGTATTTATTCCATAGTAAAATCAGGGAAGACTGTCTTTAATATTTTGTATAAATCTCTACCTGAAGTCCAGTGCAGTGAGAGTGTCAGGGAGATGATAACACTGATCATACTGAACCCTATCATAGTAGAACATGGTCTGAGCTCCACACTGCTGCTAATTCATCCTGTTGAAGATCAGCTTGAGGAAATGACATCAAACCCATTATAACTTTACCACATGCTAGAGTCTGAGAATTTCCTTTTCGCACATCTACATTTCTTTTTCTTTGAAATTAAAAAGAATATATGAATGACCAGTGCCATGGATGAATATTTTTGCTTTGAAACTACAGACAGTTCCATACACACCCTCAAACCGGTAAGTTCAGACAGCCAGGATTTTCTACATCATAGACCTAAGAAACCAATGACATCTATGCCACGGTGGTGCAGCAGGTAGTGTTGCAGTCACACAGCTCCAGGAACCTGGAGATTGTAGATTCAAGTCCCACTCCGGGTGACTGTCTGTGAGGAGTTTGGTGTGTTCTCATAGTGTTCTCAAACCTCCGGGTACTCCGGTTTCCGCCCACGGTCCAAAAACAAACGTTGGTAGGTGGATTGGCGACTCCTTGCGCTCAGTGATTCTGTGTAGGCTCTGGACCAACCACGACACTTACAGATAATTGTATGAATGATTGATGAGTGAAAATAGACTTTAAATGTATTAAATAGTTCTGTCTTAGTCCTCATTAATTTTAACATCATTTATTCACAGGTCACATGATTGCCATAGACTCAATCAGAAAGAAACATTCATTCATTCATTATCTGTAATCGCTTATCCAGTTCAGGGTCGCGGTGGGTCCAGAGCCTTCCTGGAATAACTGGGCGCAAGGCAGTAATAGTTGTGTGTGTGTGTGTTTTGACAGTCCTTCACAGGGCAACACAAACATTCACTCACACAGACACCCAAAACACACACACATACGGACACATTTGAGTCGACAATCCACCTACCAACGCTTGTTTTTTGGACTGTGGGAGGAAACCGGAGCACCAGGAGGAAACCCACACGGAGAGAACACACCAACTCCTCACAGACAGTCACCCGGAGTGGGAATCAAACCCACAACCTCCAGGTCCCTGGAGCTGTGTGACTGCGACATTACCTGCTGCGCCACCATGCCACCCCAGAAAGAAACATCTATTACTAATATATCACATCGATATGATAAGGGTGTACTTTATAGTTTTGCATGAAAAATGACTGGAAGTGACTCAAGTTATGCCACAGGAGCAGGTGTTTAATGAAACCATAACTGGGCTTTATATCAGTAGTTTATAACAGAGGTTTTTGTAGTGAATAGTGTAATTCTGCAACACTGTGTAATATGCAGCACAGAAGTACTGTCTGTGAGAGGAAGACTTTTGATTTTCAGAGAGACATTGTTGTATCCATCTCCAGTAATGTCCACTTTAGTCTGAAAATCTTTTTCCTTGTTGAGAGCTGTTGTTCCACTGAGATATCCAATAAATGTTAATTCCTGACTCTGGGCCTGTTTGTACCAGTTGATCTGAGTGTAGCTTTGTACAGTGTGTGAACAATCAATCATAGCAGATACATTTTGCTTCAAAATTAAATGATGTGGAGTCTGTGTCACACTGTTGCTGTGAGAAAAGCCTGCAATGAGAGACAATAACATGAGAAAAAGAAAAAGAAAAGAAATTAAATAAAATGTTAATAATGAGTAGATGAACTCAACAAAATGTAAAGCTGTACCAATGAGACATAGACACACTGAAATAAAGAAAATATTGTCCACAGTGATCATGGTGAACATCGTTTCTAGAGGAACTCTTTCTTTGAACTGAGTGTTTACTTAACTGTCAGATGATTTAAAATGTGATTGTGTTTCTCCCCAGGTTCAGAGTAAATAGTGCCCTCAGATGAGGAAACTCTGAACTACACCTCCATTTATAACCATTAAGAAATGATTAGACCAGTTGGTCTGGGGTTTTTATGACTGTATTCTATTTAATGGCATTTTGAAGAAGCTGTAATCGAGAGTAACTTACAGACGTTACTGTAATAGAAGAAGTCACTTTTGGAGATTAAGAAGCAAACAGTAACAACAGGCATTCACTAGCTTTTTTCATGTTTCTAAGGATGTCTGGTTGTGATATTAAGTCTACTTTGGGATAGCTAAAAATTACTAGTTCAGATATTAATATACTTCAGAGAATATATATAATCTATATCCATCTTTGTTGATTTTTAGTTTACTTCATCATTTTATCAGAGCAGCTGTCCTTCATATTGTGTGAAAATTTCATGATGAATGGACAAATAGAAAATCTTCAAAAGTACTTGGAATAACAAGTTTTTTGTTTTAAAGTGACTTCCACTGAAAGTTGGAAAAAGTTCTCACCTTCTCCACGTGGGTTTCCTCAGGGTGCTCTGGTTTTCTGCCATGGTCCAACATGGTCCAAAACACATATTGGTAGTATTGGTAGTATAGTAATTCAAACCTGTACCAATGAGACACAGCACTGAAATCAGAATAATGCTGTCTGTTCTGATCATCCTGAACGTCACTTCTCAAGGAACCTTTTCTTTAAACTGATTGGTGGATTGGTGACTCAAAAGTGTCCATAGATAGTGAGTGTGTGAGTGAATGTGTGAGTCTGTCGCCCTGTGAAGGACTGGCGCCCCCTCCAGGGTATGCTTCTACCCCTTCTTGTAGGCTTCGAACCCACTGTGACCCTGAGCTGGACATGAGGTTATAGACAATGTATGAATGAATGTTTTGAATCTGACAACAAAGATATAAAGATCAGAAAACAATGACTATTGAGCTAATTTTCTACCAAGACTTCACAAATCAACAGAATATGAAATGCTGGGTGATGACCTGGAACTGTGCCTCATAGACCTCCCCATCTCTTTCCCTGTTGTAATGTGGGACGCAGAAGCACTTTATCTATTGCTGGCCAATGCCTCCACATACTTTGCAGCACTGTTCTCGCCATCAAGCTACTTTTTCACACTCCTCGCTGCGCTCTTGTGGAGCACTGTCATTGTGCTTTCAGCGGGTCCAGTCACTGCTCTCCTGGATCTGTTTAATGCTTCGTGCTGTGTCGCAACACTAAGTGTGTACAGTCCTAGGACATGGGATTGATCCCATGATTTTGGGGTTATATTGAAAAAATAACCCCAAATCTTTTCAAGATGGAGCCACTAAACTGTCAGATAAAGGTACGTTAAAAATGGTACATTATTGTCACTAAAGATACAGTGTAAATGTACCTTTAAAGGTTCAACATTTGTTTTTAAGCCCACTTGTGTTTTCTAAACGTACATTATATTCTTTTCTTCTGAAGGTGAGGTGAATATTTGAAAAAAATATTATAGATCTGTTAAAAGAGTTAAATAGAAGTTAAAAAGAACATAATGCACGTCCTGGCAATGAAATGGGGCGTCACAATCGTAAAATCTACATTCATAATAAAATAAAGTGCAATCATGTTCCCTACTGAAAGGTACAGAATATATCCTTGAGGTACCACCACAAAGTTTCTCTTTTGGAGATTTAATGTAGTATATTTCTTGCTTGTAAAAGAGCTGGCAGTGACTCAGATCATGCCACAGAAGCAGCTGTGGATGAAGTAATTACTGGGCTTCATATCAGCAGTTTATAAAGCAGGTTTTTGAAGTGGAGAGTGTAGTTCTACAGTGCTGTGTAACTCGCAGCGCAGAAATACACTGCATTATCTGTGTGAGAAAGATCTTTTATTGTCAGAGAGACATTGTTGTTTCCATTTCCAGTAATTTCCACTTTAGTCTGAAAATCCTTTTCCTTTTTTCCGGCTGATGTTGCATAGAGATATCCAATAAACACCAACTCCTGACTATTGCTTTGTTTGTACCAGTTGATTTGGTTGTAGCTTTGCACAGTGTGTGCACACTCGATTGTAGCAGATTCTGTTTGGTTCATAATCAGATGAGGTGGAGTCTGGGTTACACTGTTACTGTGAGAAAAGCCTGGAATGAGAATATAACGTAAGAAAATGAAATAAAAGCAAAGTAAATCATATCATTACACAAATGTATAGTAAATCAAACCTGTACCAATGAGACACAGCACTGAAATCAGAATAATGCTGTCTGTTCTGATCATCCTGAACATCACTTCTCAAGGAACCTTTTCTTTAAACTGATTGTTCATTTAACTGTCTGTTGATTTAAAGAAATTTAATTGTGCTTACTTCCAGTTTGAAAAGTGTATACTGCCCTCAGATGAGGAAATGGTGAACTACACCACTGTTGATAATCATAGAGAGAAAAGCCTGTTGGTCTCCTTAATCAGGAGAGTCAAGAATAAGCATTCTTTATTCATTACTTATGTGGTTCCTGATTCCTGGAGAAGATGTATTTTTCTAGTGACAACCCTAACATCTCAAACATAGAACAGTATAATTCTCACAATATAGTAGATATGATGTATTTCACTGCTATATTTAAAACCTCAGAGTCTAAGGAAACAGCACTTGCTCAACTCAATTCAAACATTGGATGAAATTAGTTCGCCATCACTTGATTAATCACATATTTTGATGAGCTCTGTACTTAAGTTATTAGTCAGTGTACTGCCTCATATATGTCTTTACCGAATTTAATACTTAAAGTTATTTTAAAGGCACTGTATATAATTCTGGTGAACGACTCTTAATATTTCAATTCAGCAGCATAACAAACACACCCTCTCCTCAGTGCACCTTCAAGAATTTTTTCAGATAAATGACTGAATAACAAGCCTAAGCATGAAAGGGTTAGGCCAGGCCTATGCATGGGGTCCATTAGAATAAGCTGATTTGTCAGTCTCTTCTCACATATAGAAAATAATAAAAATGACTGGATCATAAATGTGAAGAGACCCCTTTGTGCTGTGCTGGTTATTACAGTGGGATCAGTGCAGGTGTTTTTGTTCAGCAGTGCAAGAGAAGTGTAACACTGTGTTGGCTTACTGCACAGAAATACACTGCGCTGTCGTTTGAATCCACGTTCTTCACAGTGAAAGATCCATTTTCAGGTTTCACTTTAAAGGCAGAGTATTTCTCTTTACTAAAAGAGCCAAAGTCTGGCTTATTGGAGATTGTTATGAAAATTATGAGCTCCATGGGCTTCCCTTGGTGCTGACGGAACCAGTACATCTGACTGTAGCCAGGATCTTTATTATGACTGCAGTTCATTTCAATAGAATCTCCTTTCTCATCCCACAGTATTCTGGGTCTTTGAGTAACACCAGTGTCTCCTGCAGAAACTAATGAAAAAAAAAAATGAAAAAGTACCTTTGTAATGTAAAATAATTCATTATGTATTTATTTTATAGCCAAATCAGGAAGACCATCTTTAATATTTTGTATAAAGCTCTACCTGAAGTCCAGTGCAGTGAGAGAGTGAGGGAGATGATAACACTGATCATACTGAACCCTATCATAGTAGAACATGGTCTGAGCTCCACACTGCTGCTGAAACATCCTGTTGAAGATCAGCTTGAGGAAATGACATCAAACCCACTATAACTCTTCCACATGCTAGAGTCTGAGATTTTACTTTTTGCACATCTACATTTCTTTTTCTTTGAAATTAAAAAGAAAATAGTGTTTACCTTCCTGGAAAGATAAAGTTTTTTTTCTTCCTGAGTTTTCATATAATTTGCTATTATACACTGTAAGCATCTGGACTGTTACATGTAACAATTTTGTGCATGTATTTGTTATCTTGTTTTGTTTCCTGGTTCTTTCTTTTTCTCTCTCTCTTCTTTTCATGGGTAGATTGGACTGTCACTTCATGGACCTGGCAACCCTTCCAGCTCCAGCCAATCCCAACCAGCCACAACAGCTTACTGCTCCTAAAAGGGTGGGACTTAAAGGTTTTAAGCTGCACCAGGAAATCAGAAAGGCAGCCATCTTTGGGCTCACTTGTTTTGTTTGGAAATTGTTTGACTCTGTCTGGTTGTATGGTCTTGTGTGCTGGTGTGTGTCTTAAAAAACTAGTTTAATAAGGTCTACCTTATGTTAGTGTTGTTTTGCCTTTGAAGTATTTATATTTTTGTGTTTGAAACCGTGTCCTGGTCCTGTCAGGTTGTCTGTTTGTTTCTGTCTCCCTAGGAGGGTGAGAGCAAGTTAGATGTGCGCGCACTTACATGGTGCACACGTAGGCTCTGTATTGTATAGATACACCAGAGTAGAGGGCAGGTACCACCCCTTGTATTTTCTTTATAGAATATAGTTAGAGTATCTTGACATAGCTTAGGTGTTAGTCATGTTTTGTTATTTTCTTTTCTTTGGTACTGTCCATGTTCCTCCCTCCTAAGGTTTGTCCACCTGTCGTGTGTTATTGTGGTATGGTCGTTTATATTAAAGTAAGGTTTATAGTCCTGAACCACTTGGTCTCTAGCTTTTTTTGGCTGGCTTTTCTTTTTCACCTGCACATATTGTTACGTTTCCCTTACTACTACCACCCTAGGAGTAGGCAGGACTCAAAATAACTCTTTCCGTGAGAATTTATTCAAACGAAGCACACGTGATGACGTCACAATAAGAGAGGTACCCGAAGAGAAATGAAAAGAAAATAAATGAAAAGAAAATAAAAAGAGCACGTTGGACCTAAACAAAGTTTGTCCATACTGCAGTTCCCTCTACCTTTACCTGGCTACTGCAGCCAAATCCCCCTCCTTTTAGGAACTTAGCCCCACCCCTCTCTTAATTGGACTAACCCAACTCTAGCAAAGGGGTAAGAAAGTTGCTCCCAGGAAGATATTTATTCCCTTCAATATGACCATTAACAGACATCCCCCGCACATCTCATTCCAGCTTCACTGGTAAGTGTTTATCTATATACATAGTTTAATAGTTTTACTCATTTGCTTTTTCCCTTTCACAGGTTCCTGAATCCAGCTCTTCCCTCCCCCTCTCTATACCTCACCATGGGCCCTTCGGCTAGCACAAAGAGAGACAGGAAATTCGCTGCCATTCCCCTAGGACAGGAACTGAAACAAGGTAAGCAATAATACCAAGATACATTCCTTAATGTATATTCCAGTCTTGGTGATGGGTCCAATTCACTGACCTCATCACAGTTCGATACACACTCTCAAACCGGTGAGTTCAGACAGCCAGGATGTTCTACGTCATAGACTTAAGAAACAAATGACATCTACGCCACGGTGGTGCAGCAGGTAGTGTTGCAGTCACACAGCTCCAGGAACCTGGAGGTTTTGGAATCAAGTCCCACTCCGGGTGACTGTCTGTGAGGAATGTGGTGTGTTCTCAAACCTCCTGGTACTCTGGTTTCCTCAGAGGGTCCAAAAATCAAACGTTGGTAGGTGGATTGGCGACTCCTTGCGCCCAGTGATTCCATGTAGGCTCTGGACCCACCACAACACTGAACTGGAAAAGCGGTTACAGATAATGAATTAATGAATGATTGATGAGTCAAAATAGACTTTAAATGTATTAAATTGTTCTGTCTTACTCCTCATTAATTTTAGCGTTATTTATTCACACGTCACATGATTGCCATAGACTCAATCAGAAAGAAACCTCTATGACTAATATATCACATCGATATGATAAGGGTTTACATTATAGTTTCGCATGAAAAATGACTGGAAGTGACTCAAGTTATGCCACAGGAGCAGGTGTTTAATGAAACCATAACTGGGCTTTATATCAGCAGTTTATAACAGAGGTTTTTGTAGTGAATAGTGTAATTCTGCAACACTGTGTAATATGCAGCACAGAAATAGACTGCACTGTCTGTGAGAGAGACTTTTTTTATTTTCAGAGAGACATTGTTGTATCCATCTCCAGTAATGTCCACTTTAGTCTGAAAATCTTTTTCCGTGTTGAGTGCTGTTTTTCCACTGAGATATCCAATAGACGTTAACTCCTGACTCTGGGCCTGTTTGTACCAGTTGACCTGAGTGTAGCTTGTTACAGTGTGTGAACAATCAATCATAGCAGATACATTTTGGTTCAAAATCAAATGATGTGGAGTCTGTGTCACACTGTTGCTGTGGGAAAAGCCTGCAATGAGAGACAATAACATGAGAAAAATAAAAAGCAAAGAACTTAAATGTTAATAATGAGTAGATGAACTCAACAAAATGTAAAGCTGTACCAATGAGACGTAGACACACTGAAATAAAGAAAATATTGTCCACAGTGATCATGGTGAACATAGTTTGTAGAGGAACTCTTTCTTTTAACTGAGTGTTTACTGAACTGTCAGATGATTTAAAATGTGATTGTGTTTCTCCCCAGGTTCAGTGTAAATAGTGCCCTCAGATGAGGAACCTCTGAACTACACCTCTGTTTATAACCATTAAGAAATGATTAGACCAGTTGGTCTGGGGTTTTTATGACTGTATTCTTTTTAATGTAATTTTGAAGAAGCTGTAATCGAGAGTAATTTACAAAAGTCTGGAATTGGGGCTCAGTGAATAATCAAATTTTCCTCATTTATAGAAGAAGTCGTATTTGGAGATTGAGAAGCGAACAGTAACAACAAGCATTCACTAGCTTTTTTCATGTTTCTAAGGATGTCTGGTTGTGTCTGATATTAGGTCTACTTTGGGATGTCTAAAAATTACTTCAGTTCAGATATTAATGCACTTCAGGGAATAGCATATCGTCACTCTCTCAATTTTTGTTGATTTTTAGTTTACTTCATCATTTGATCAGAGCAGCTGTCTTTCATATTGTATAAAAATTTCATGATGAATGGACCAATAGAAACTCTCCAAAATTACTTGGAACAAAATCTTTTTACAGTGACTTCCAATGAAAGTTAAGGTGTTTTGTCCCCCTTCTCCTATAAAGTTACTATTTTGGAGATACATGTTTTTAATCCAGGCATCATGGTAGTGCAGCAGGAAGTGTTGCTGTCACACAGCTCCAGGGTCCAGGGTTTGTGGGTTCAAACCCCGCTCCAGGTGATAGTGTTCTCACATTTTCAACGTGGGTTTCCTCTGAGGGCTCCGGTTTGTGTAAGATAAAATAACATTTTATGTGTTCTGGCAGTGAAATGGGGTGTATGATATCACCACGATCTTAAAATCTACAATTATAATAAAATAAGGTGTAATCATGTTCCCTAATGAAAGGTACAGAATATATCCTTGAGGGCACCACCACACTGACAGTTTTTCTTTTGGAGATTTAATGTAGTACATGTCTTGCTTGTAAAGGATCTGGCAGTGACTCAGATCATGCCACAGAAGCAGCTGTTGATGAAGTAATTACTGGGATTCATATCAGCAGTTTATAAAGCAGGTTTTTGTAGTGGAGAGTGTAGTTCTACAGTGCTGTGTAACTCGCAGCACAGAAATACACTGCATTATCTGTGTGTGAAAGATCTTTGATTGTCAGAGAGACATTGTTGTTTCCATTTCCAGTAATTTCCACTTTAGTCTGAAAGTCTTTTTCCTTTTTTCCAGCTGATGTTGCATAGAGATATCCAATAAGCACCAACTCCTGACTATTGCTTTGTTTGTACCAGTTGATTTGGTTGTAGTTTTGTACAGTGTGTGCACACTCGATTGTAGCAGGTTCTGTTCGGTTCATAATCAGATGAGGTGGAGTCTGGGTTACACTGTTACTGTGAGAAAAGCCTGGAATGAGAATGTAATGTAAGAAAATGAAATAAAAGCAAAGTAAATCATATCATTACACAAATGTATAGTAATCCAAACCTGTACCAATGAGACACAGCACTGAAATCAGAATAATGCTGTCTGTTCTGATCATCCTGAACATCACTTCTCAAGGAACCTTTTCTTAAAACTGATTGTTCATTTAATTGTCTATTGATTTAAAGAAGTTTGATTGTTTCCTTCCAGTTTGAAAAGTGTATACTGCCCTCAAATGAGGAAATGGTGAACTACACCTCAGTTGATAATCATTGAGAGAAAAGCCTCTTGGTCTCCTTAATCAGGAGAGTCAAGAATAAGCATTCTTTAATCATCACTTATGTGTGGTTCCTGATTCCTGAAGATGTATTTTTCAAGTGACATCCCTAACATCTCAAACATAGAACAGTATAATTCTCACAATATAGTATATATTATACCTTTCACTGCTATATTTAAAACCTCAGAGTCTAAGGAAACAGCACTTGCTCAACTCAGTTCAAACATTGGATGAAATTAGTGCGCCATCTTGAGATCACTTGATTAATCACATATTTTGATGAGCTCTGTACTTAAGATATTAGCTCAATGTACTGCCTTATATATGTCTTTACAGAAATTAATACTTAAAGTTATTTTAAAGGCACTGTATATAATTCTGGTGAACGACTCTTAATATTTCAACTCAGCACACACCCTTTCAAACACACCCTTTCCTCATGAAGTTTCATTTTGTGTCTTGTTTCTCGTTTCAAAGCCCCTTGGTTAGTTTCCAATTTACAGACGTGGGGCTTTTTCAGAGCACAAACTGACCAAAGAGCTAGGTCTGCAGCACTGGGTAATATGTAGCACACAAATACACGGCTCTATTTGTGAGGGAAATGTTTTTTTTTTTTTTTCCATCTTCAGTCATGTCCAATTTAGTTTTTAAATCTGGTTCTTAATTTTGTTCTAAAACTGCTGCTAGATATCCAATCAAATATAATATCATACTACTACTGACTACTGTGTCATAATCCTCTGTACACTCCTTTACTGTTTGAGGCAGACTGTTCTTTTGGACTTATGACTCTGGATGGTGGAGATTTCAGCGAAGGGGTCAACAGCCAGAGTAAAAACATTATAATTCAGAACACCATATGAGTAAACAACAAATAATGGCATGAGCATTACAGTAAAACCAGACTGAGGCAGTGTTTCGTCAGTACTGTGTTTCATGGCATGGTTTACACTTTGTAGAATTATCAAGTCTAGATTTGACACACATTTTCTAATTTATTAGAATATAAGGAGACCCTTGTGCTGTGCTGGTTATTACAGTGTAGTGTGATATGATGAATGTGTATTAATATCTAATAAGAAATGTGACTTTCTGAGATTTGATTTTAAATATCCAAACTTTAGCTGGATTCAGAGACATCTCCAAGCCACACAAGCCCAGATGGGAATTTCAAATAACACAGAGCAGGCTCGTATACCACTCTCCAGGGACCTTTTTTATGACCCAAGGCCACGCAGGGTCAAGAGGAGAATTTTTGCAGAAGCAGAGAGACACACAGACTCGGCATAATATTCCACTTTGATTCAATGTCCTCTTACACCTTTTTTTTAAGACAGTTAACTCTAAAAGACTCAAACATTCCAAAGTTCTTACGTGGAAAACAAGCTGTATATGGGTAAAACTGTTTGAAATCAATTCCATTTGGACAATCAAAATGGGTGGGATTAATTTACATGTGTTTAAAGTCATTTTTGTTTTATATGAATTTATGTAGAACCAAGGTAGCCATATACTATGTGTGTAGTTGGTTAATAATTATGTAAAACACAGTTGTTTTAATGATATTACTTTGTGTTAACATATAATTTTTTATATTGCAAAGTATGATTCAGAATCCTGGGACATTCATTCAAAAAGGGATGGTCTTCAAGCCTTTGTCTTGTCAAGGGTCATGTATTTTATGTGATGTCACTACCAAGGTACAGGAAACAGCCAATCAGGAGTAAGAGAGTCTCCAATCCTCAATCTTTGAGATCCAATCAGAGAATCAACGCGGGTTTTCTAAATTCTGGTTAAAAAGCCCAGTGGCGCCAAATGAGAAAGGCTTCGGACTTCGCCTTCCTCTTTTCACACACCTTCGCTTCACTTCACAATTTTTCTCTTTTAGCCTTTTTCAAGGCTAAAGAGGAAAATGACTCGGGTTTTGAAATGACTCTGCGGGCTCCTCTGCAGGCGTCAGACTCTCATGGCTTTCTTAAATAGTCTTGGGCCCCTCAAAAGCGTGGTCTAGATAGAACAAAAGTTCTATTTAAATATTATCTCTTGTAGAAAACTTTAGTTTAAGAAAAGCTATAGTTTAACTCCAGCAAAAATTCAATGCCACCCAGAGCATGAAGGAGACCTCAGACTCTCAAATGACAAAGCTTCTGGACCAGAGACCTCAGAAGACAGCCACACGCACCCTCGGAATGACCTTCTGAGATGAGGCCCAGGAGTAGGGTGCCCAGATGTCCTCTTTTTGCCGGACATGTCCTCTTTTCGGGACCTAAAAAATGCGTCCTGCCGGGATTCCAAAACTGTCCGGGATTTTGCTGTCCACAGTCTTCCCCCATCCCAATTCTTACAACAAGCCCTAATCCTTTTCTTGAAGTGAAGTGTTCTTGTGTTTACATTAATTTCAGCCGAGCTCCACATCACAAGTGTTTTACTGGAGCCTCGAACAGAAATGTGTTGAAAGTTGTTAAAGTAATTTATCATAGTGTCTTTGTATTTGGAAGCATTTCTGTGTCTCTCACTTTCTGCTCTACATTTTAAAAAACTGAAAGTCGTCACTTCTGTCCCTATAAGGACACAAATACACGGACACACCTGACCGTTACTGACTTTCTGATGAGTTAATCAAGTTACATCTGCGCAGTTTTTCTGTTTAACATTAACTTTAGAAAAAAACATAAAAACTCATTAAAGCCGGAACAGGAGAGAGACTGAATTAAAGCTATCTCATACAGCACATTTTATCAGCCAGACCTTATAAAATATGAAATATAAGTATTTTTACATAAATGTCTGGATCCTAGTGAAACTCTGATCATTTATCAAGTCTAAATTACTTCTGGTTGATAAAATGTGGTGCTTGCTTTTAGTAACGTTTAAAAAACACAGTAAAAGTAAACTAGTCAGTTTCTGTCATGATCATGAGTTTTCTGGTGTTAACAAGTCGCTTTAATACAAGGCTTCAGTTTTGAAGTTCGGTATGAACAGAAAATAACAGGTTTCAATGATAATAAACTTTCAAGAAATGACAAACATATTATTCTATTATTTTTGCTTATGGCCAAATGTTGAATGGAATGGACTCTGTCCAAAAAGGCATTTGTTTTTTATCTTGTTAACGAGTATCTGTTTATGTATTAAATTTCAGCAGCATAGTTACATGGTTATGGAAACATTTGTGCTGCCAACCTGCCCCATGTGTCCTTTTTTTTGAAAACTCAAATATGGTCATCCTATTTTTATTAAAGTAGCCAAAGTCTGGATTTTTGTAAGTTGTTTTGAAAACTATGTGGTCCATGGTCTTCCCTTGGAATAAAATGTTTAAAAGTTAACCCTGTATTCCCTTTTGTAAAATTACTTTTTTAGAAGCAACTGTTTAAATTCACTGCAGCTGTTTTAAAGGATCTAAATTAGAAGTGTACTGTTCATTAGGGTTGTGGGGTATGATGGAGTCTGTGAGATGTAAGTTATATATATATATATGTACTGTATATATGCTATTCATTCATTATTCATTATTAAGGTGAGGAGTCCCCCTGTGTGTTGTGTTTATTACAGTGAGATCAGTGCAGGTGTTTTTGTTCAGCAGTGCAATAGATGTGTAACACTGTGTTGGCTTACTGCACAGAAATACACCGCACTGTTGTTTGAATCCACATTCTTCACAGTGAAAGATCCATATTCAGATTTCTGTTTAAAGGCAGAGTATTTCTCTTTATCAAATGAGCCAAAGTCTGGCTTATTGGAGATTGTTATGAAAACTATGAGCTCCATGGGCTTCCCTTGGTGCTGACGGAACCAGTACATCTGAGAGTAGCCAGCATCTTTATTATGACTGCAGTTCATTTCAGCATGTTTTCCTTTTTCAATCCACAGTATCCTGGGGTTTTGAGTGACACCAGTGTCTTCTGCAAAAACTAATGAACAACATGTTAATTAATAGCTTTGTAATATGAAATAAAATGACTTCTATTTTTATTCCACAGTAAAGTCAGAAAAGTACCTGGACTCCAGTGCAGTGAGAGAGTCAGGGAGATGATAACACAAATCATCATGGTAAAAGTATGAGCTCCTCACTGCTACTGATGCTTAAGAAAATGACATCAGATGATCACATGCTGTAATCTGAGTAAGCAATATGTCACTGTCAGAGCAAAAGCTGGTGTCTCTGAAATAGTTACATTACAGGAGAAGGAGAAGAACATTCTCAAACAATTTACATTATTTTAATTATTTCATCCCTCCAAACCTTATGATTCGAGCGGCTGTGAGGAGATAAAGTGGAGACAGAAGGTTTTGTTTAGTGAGTTTATCTTAGTTACACATAAGGTAGTAAATTGGATTCTAACTTACTGCAGTTGAGTTAAAAGTAACTTACAGAAGCAGGTGTTCATGTGGCGTTTCAACATGTATTTGGACTGGGACTTTATCAAAGATGTTTTTGTACTGAACAGAGCAGTTCTGCAGCACGGTGCAATACGCAGCACAGAAATACACTGCACTGTCTGTGAGTGAAAGATATTTGATGGTCAAAGAGACTTTGCTGAATCCATCCCCAGTGATGTCTACTTTAGCCTTGAAATCTGCTTCCTTTAGCATTCCAGTCATTCCTACTAGATATCCAATAGAAATTAACCTCTGACTCTGGCTTTGTTTGTACCAGGTGATTTGATTGTAGCTTGGTACAGTGTGTGAACATTCAATGGTAACTGATGCTTTTTGATTTATAAACAGAAGATGAGGGGTTTGGGTCACATTGTTACTGTGAGAAAAGCCTGCAACAAGAGAAAATATTCAGAGAAAACATAGAACAAAGCAATCAAAGCAAATATGACAATGTCTAAAAGCGCTCAGAATGATGTAGAACTGTAACGATCAGACATAGCACTGAAATCCAGACAACGCTGTCCCTGCTGATCATGTTATCAATCTTTACTGGAGGATGTCCTGCTTCAGACTGAGAGTGTACTGAACTTTGTAAGTGTTGAAATCATGTAACTACGAGTTTCAAGAGCACAGACCCTCCCATATAAGGGAATACCTGAACTAAAATTCCTGTAAAAAAACAGTAAGGAGGCCTGTTAGAATATAATGCAAATGTGACATCAGGTCTAATTTTAGTACACACATTAAATGTGTTTAATTTCTGGAAACAGGATTAATAAACAGACCTGTTTAGATATATTTTAAATGTGTAGTAATAATGCCCTATAACGATATTGGTCTGGGTTTTTTATGACTGTATTCTTTTTAATGGCATTTTGAAGATGTTGCAATCGAGAGTAATTTACAAAAGTCTGGAATTGGGGCTCAGTGAATAATCAAATTTTCCTAATTTATAGAAGAAGTCACTTTTGGAGATTAAGAAAAGAACAGTAACAACAAGCATTCACTAGCTTTTTTCATGTTTCTAAGGATGTCTGGTTGTGTCTGATATTAAGTCTACTTTGGGATGTCTAAAAATTACTTCAGTTCAGATATTAATTCACTTCAGGGAATAGCATATCGTCACTCTCTCAGTTTTTGTTGACTTTTAGTTTACTTAATCATTTGATCAGAGCAGCTGTCTTTCATATTGTGTGAAAATTGCATGACGAATGGACCAATAGAAACTCTCCAAAATTACTTGGAACAAAATCTTTTTACAATGACTTCCAATGAAAGTTAAGGTGCTTTTCCCCCTTCTATAAAGTTACTATTTTGGAGATACATGTTTTTAATCTAGGCATCATGGTGGTGCAGCAGGAAATGTCACTGTCACACAGCTCTATGGTCCTGGGGTTGTGGGTTCAAGCCCCTCTCCAGGTGACTGTCTGTGAGGAGTGTTCTCACCTTTTCAACGTGGGTTTCCTCCGGGGGATCTGGTTTGTGTAAGATGTTCTGGCAGTGAAATGGGGCGTATGATATCAACACAATTTCAAAATCTACAATTACAATAAAATAAGGTGTATGTTCCCCAATGAAAGGTACAGAATATATCATTGAAGGTACCACCACACTGACAGTTTTTAATTTGCAATTTAATGTAGTATATTTCTTGCTTGTAAAAGTGCTGGCAGTGACTCAGATCATGCCACAGAAGCATCTGTGTAAGAGGTCTGCCTGGGGCTGGGGCGAGGCTGCCTGGGGCTGGGGCGAGGCTGCCTGCTAAGCCACCCCCAGTCATTAGAGGGAGACAGACACTCTTAATTTGGGGCAATTGGTTTCACCTGGGCTACTCCTACTTAAGGGAAGCCAACACACACTTCAGTACTCAGTCTTGGGTTTCTCTTTTCAGAGTGCTGTGCAAGTTTTGCCAGTAATTTGGTAAAGTTCCTCGAGTTTTCTTCTGCGTCTCTCTATCTCCTTTTTCTCCACCAGAACTTTCCCTCTGGTTTTCTCTTGGGATTCAATATTTTCTTTTCTTTACCATTTTTTTTTTTGGTGTAAATAAATAATTAGAAATAAGTTGTGTTCTATCTTTAATTTCTTTTGTCTCGTCTTGTCCCTCCCTGTTGTTTTGGGAAACTCTCTTGCCTTTGTTTTCTTTTGCTCAATTTTGAGCTGATCAGATTTCCCCTGACATCTTAAGTTTTCCTCTCATGTGTTTCATTTTTTCTTGGTATTTTTAACATCCAGAGGGGTTGTTTTTGTGTCTCTGTACTTGAGGCCTATTTCTCTAGTACTCTGTTGGTGGCTTGCCCTATTCCGATCCACACCTGGGTGAGCTGCCACATTACAAGCTGTTGATGAAGTAATTGCTGGAATTCATATCAGCAGTTTATAAAGCAGGATTTTGTAGTGGAGAGTGTAGTTCTACAGTGCTGTGTAACTCACAGCACAGAAATACACTCCATTATCTGTGTGGGAAAGATCTTTGATTGTCAGAGAGACATTGTTGTTTCCATTTCCAGTAAGTTCCACTTTAGTCTGAAAACCTTTTTCCTTTTTTCCATCTGATGTTGCATAGAGATATCCAATAAACACCAACTGCTGACTATTGCTTTGTTTGTACCAGTTGATTTGGTCGTAGCTTTGTACAGTGTGTGCACACTCGATTGTAGCAGATTCTGTTCGGCTCATAATCAGATGAGGTGGAGTCTGGGTTACACTGTTACTGTAAGAAAAGCCTGGAATGAGAATATAACGTAAGCAAAGTAAAACATATCATTACACAAATGTATAGTAATTCAAACCTGTACCAATGAGACACAGCACTGAAATCAGAATAATGCTGTCTGTTCTGATCATCCTGAACATCACTTCTCAAGGAACCTTTTCTTAAAACTGATTGTTCATTTAATTGTCTAATGATTTAAAGACGTTTGATGTTTCCTTCCAGTTTGAAAAGTGTATACTGCCCTCAAATGAGGAAATGGTGAACTACACCTCTGCTGATAATCATAGAGAGAAAAGCCAGTTGGTCTCCTTAATCAGGAGAGTCAAGAATAAGCATTCTTTATTCATTACTTATTGGTGGTTCCTGATTCCTGGAGAAGATGTATTTTTCTAGTGACATCCCTAACATCTCAAACATATTACAGTATAATTCTCACAATATAGTAGATATTATGTATTTCACTGCTGTATTTAAAACCTCAGAGTCTAAGGAAACAGCACTTGCTCAACTCAGTTCAAACATTGGATGAAATTAGTGCGCCATCTTGAGATCTTGAGTTTTTACAGAAATTAATGCTTAAAGTAATTTCTAAGGCTATATGTTTAACGGTGTATTTCCTTCTGAAAACCACTGGTGATGAATCTACAAAAGGTCAAAGAAGAATTTACATAACATTTAAGGAATTTAGCAGAACTTTGCAAGCAGGTGCTGTTTACTCATGACTTAAAGGCACTGTGTATAATTCTGTTGAACAAATCTTAATATTTGTTATAATATATACTCAGCAGCATAACAAACACACCCTCTCCTCAGTGCGCTTTCAAGAAGTTCCATTTTTTTTTCTTGTTTCTCGTCTCATGACAAGCCCCTTGGTTTGTTTCCAATTTACAGAGCAGGGGCTTTTTCAGAGCACAAACTGACCAAAGAGCTAGCTCTGCAGCACTGGGTAATATGTAGCACACAAATACACTGCTCTGTGTGTGAGGGAATTTATTTATTTTTCTGATCTTCAGTCATGTCCAATTTAGTCTTTAAATCTGGTTCTTCATTTTGTGCTAAAACTGCTGCTAGATCAAATATAACATCATACTACTACTGACACCATTATCTGTTTCATTAAGAAATAAGTGGAGTGTAAGAACATTATTATTCTACTAATCATAATCCTCTGTACACTCCTTTACTGTTTGAGGCAAACTGTGTTCTTTTGGATTCATGGCCCCGGATGGTGGAGATTTCAGTGAAGGGGTCAACAGCCAGAGTAAAAACATTATAATTCATAACACCATATGAGTAAACAACAAATAATGTCATGAGCATTACAGTAAAACCGGACTGAGGCAGTGTTTCCTCATGGCTGTGTTTATACATTGTTGAATTACAGAGCCTAGATTTGACACATTTCCTCCTCATTTATTAGAATATAAGGAGTCCCCTGTGTACTGTGCTGGTTATTACAGTGAGATCAGTGCAGGTGTTTTTGTTCAGCAGTGCAATATAAGTGTAACACTGTGTTTACTCACTGCACAGAAATACACCGCGCTGTCATTTGAATCCACATTCTTCACAGTGAAAGATCCAAAATCAGCTTTTTCTTTAAAGGCAGAGTATTTCTCTTTACCAAAGGAGGCAAAGTCTGGATTATTGGAGGTTGTTATGAAAACTATGAGCTCCATGGGCTTCCCTTGGTGCTGACGGAACCAGTACATTTGAATGTAAGTGTTTCCTTTATTATGAGTGCAGTTCATTTCAGCAGGATTACCCTTCTCTACCCACAGGGGATTTGAGTGACACCAGTGTCTCCTGCAAAAACTGAAAAACATAAAATGTTTATACATTTTAAACTAATACATATTAATTGTAAAATAGTATGACTTATGTTTTTGTTCTACAGTAAAATAAGGCTTAACTATTTTTTAGTACATTGTATAAAGCTCTACCTGAAGTCCAGTGCAGTGAGAGAGTCAGGGAGATGATAACACTGATCATACTGATCCCTATCATAGTAGAACATGGTATGAGCTCCACACTGCTGCTGATGCCTCCTATTGAAGGTCAGCTTGAGGAAATGACATCAAACCAATTATAACTCTTCTACATGCTAGAGTCTGAGAATTTACTTTTTTCGCACATCTACATTTCTTTTTCTTTGAAAGAAAAAAGAAAAGAATATAGTGTTTAACTTCCTGGAAAGTGTTTTTTTTTTTTTTTTTTTGCCTCATTTAATTTTGCACACACACACACATGCTACATGCCAAGATTAGGCCAAAGCTTTTAAAACATCCAGCACTTGGCTGATAACATCAGTGTGTGACCTTACTAATGATTTTGTGGCTGATTTCCACTACATTTTTTTATAGAAATCTTCCAACAGCTAGTGTACCACATTCCAGAAGAGACAGCAGCAGTAGTGGTTAACATCCTCTGTGTAGTCTTAAGTTCAGAGGAAATGTGTTTGTGACTTTGTGCCAAAATATTTAATTGAAAGAAGATGGAATTCTGGGTATTTTTTACATGCTGGAGGTTCAGGATTGAAATAAATGACCAGTGCCATGGATGAATATTTTTGCTTTGAAACTACAGACTGTTCCACAGACCGGTGAGTTCAGACAGCCAGAATATTCTACATCATAGACCTAAGGAACCAATTACATCTAAGCCACTTTTGAGGCATTAGAGCATTTATTTCTTGGAAATATGTCATGTTGCAATCACATAGAGCTCCAGGGACCTGGAGGTTGTGGGTTCGAGTTCCGCTCCGGGTGACTGTCTATGAGGAGTTTTGTGTGTTCTCCCCGTGTCCACGTGGGTTTCCTCCCACTGTCCAAAAACACACGTTGGTAGGTGGATTGGTGACTCAGAAGTGTCCATAGTAAGTGTGTGTTGACCTGTAAAGGACTGGCTCCTGCTGCAGTGTGTGATCCCGCATTGTGCCCGATGATTCCGTGTAGGCTCTGGACCCACCGCGACCCTGATCTGGATAAGCGGTTACAGATAATGAATGAATGAAAGGTTTCATGGTCACATGGTTCATGTGTTAGGTTGTTTTGTCTTAGAATAACAACATGTCGTTCATTCAAACTTTGGCACATGACTTCACTTCATATATATGATGATCACCAGCTCACAAGTTAATATAAGGAAAAAAAAAAAACTGTGTTTCTGTCAGGAACGTGTGATGAGTAGATTCAGGGAGGCGGACACACTCGCTATAACACGGAAGGTTTAATAAAGGGGAATAACAAACGGACCTGAAGTTAAACACGAAAACACGGAATAGCACTAAACTGGACTGGGGCAGGAAACAGGCAGGAGACAACGAACGAGGCACGAGAAACATGAAACCCAATACACAAGGAAACAAAACGAGCAAGAGAAACAACAGAATCCACAAAGAAACAAACAAACTCAAACTCAAATTCAAATGACCGATCCCAGGAAGTGAGGGAAGAGGGCTTAAATACATGAACTAACTAGACACACCTGACACGGATAACGAGGAGAAAAGAAGGCGGAACATAGGCGGGACAAAGGCGGAGAAAGTGAACATAAACCAAGCCATGTGAGGAGAAGGAAAACAACAAACAGAGCCACATGGAAGGAGGAAAACAAGCAGAAAGTGTCAAGGTGTGACAGTTTCATTGTATCTGATAAAGAAGGGTTTTGATGCAGATGCAGCAGTGCTAGATGGAGCACCCATGTGTGTGTGAGAGTTGTACATTTTTGTGCAGGAAGGAGGCAGCGTGAGATACTGTGTCTCCGTTCTGCGCAGAGATAAACAGCAGTGTCGTTTTCAGTTAGGTTATAAATGCTGAGTGTAGCAGCATCGTTGCCGTCTCCATGCACCTGTATTTTTCCTTCATAATCCTTCTGTAAAGAGGGGAGTTTGAAGTTGATGAATCCCAAGAAAATGATAGTCCCCTTCTCAGGCTTTTTAAACCAAAGTATGTGCTCAAACTGTTTGACTGAGTGGGAACAGGAGAGGTCAGCAGATTCTCTGGGAGTCTTCAGCACATCAGGAGGAGACTGATCAACTTGATGACTGTCCACAAGGCCTATACATGAGGACACATTATTTAAGTTAATTCTTGATTATACAATTCATAAATAAGCATTTTAATTCAAGATATCTGTGTTGTAAATAGCATTTAATGTACCATGACTAAATGTCTCTTTTGACTCTATGTTCAATCTCTTGTTCCTTTGTACAGAGCTCCACTGTAATGTAATTGATGGTTTCCCTCAGTGTATCCCAAACTTCAGTAAAGGTCAATTTAATGATGGTTTGATGATTGAAGCAGTAAATTAAAAGTCTTACCAGTCAGTAGGACAGGGGCTACAAAGAGCAGAAGGAGCATGGTGGTCTTTTTTCCCTTCACTGTGAAAGAGAAACAAAACACTTGTGTGCAAACAGAGATGACAGGAAGTGATAACTATGAGTCATGAACTCAGTCATAACCAGAATTTGGTTGGCTCTAATCAAATGATGTCTATTTTTTCTTTTTTGCTTCCATTCAGATTCATATTTAGAAGTAAATGATTTGAGCAAACCTTTTTTTATGTATGTATATGTTAATTATTATGTTTGCTTTGGGAGCAGGATTTGAAAATAATAAAATCTGTTCTTTAGATGTGAAGCGGCGGCACGGTGGCGCAGCAGGTAGTGTCGCAGTCACACAGCTCCAGAGGCCTGGAGGTTGTGGGTTCGATTCCCGCTCCGGGTGACTGTCTGTGAGGAGTTGGTGTGTTCTCCCCGTGTCCACGTGGGTTTCCTCCGGGTGCTCCGGTTTCCTCCCACAGTCCAAAAACACATGTTGCAGGTGAATTGGCGACTTGAAAGTGTCCGTAGGTGTGAGTATGTGTGTGTATGTGTTTCCCTGTGAAGGACTGGCATCCCCTCCAGGGTGTATTCCCGACTTGCGCCCGATGATTCCAGGTAGGCTCTGGACCCCCCGCGACCCTAAATTGGATAAGCGGTTACAGATAATGGATGGATAGATGTGAAGCATTTGAGGATATATGTGGTTATTTTCTGACAATGATTTCATGTAATTTTATTTATATCATTGATTTAATTTAAATGTATCAGTGGTGTCCAGACTTTTGCATAGGTCTAAAATTCCCATCTGTGTAAATTTTAGAATAATGTTTACATCTTACAGCTCATAAGTCTGGGTTCAGGGGGTGGAGGAGGTGTACTTCTTGTTGAGGATTATATTTTCTTGTTGTGCATCCTGTTTTGCACATTAGTAAACAGCACTGTCTGAACTCTGCAGAGTGGTGAGTGCCAGATCCAAAGATGTTCCTTTTCTTACAGCTGACGCTTTATGCATAAATAGATACTCCAGTATGTCCATGTTAATGTAATAGTACACAATAAGCTCTAGTGGTCAGGCTGCTCTCTTTCTGAACCAGTACATGCTGTTGTATGTGGTAGTGATCTGAGCACAGCCAAGTGTCACATTTTGTCCATCATTCACAAAAAGATAAGGAGGTTGTTTTACAGTCAAAGCTGAAACAAACAAACAAAAAAAAGACATCATTAGACACTGAGTTGTCTTCCCAGACCCTGATCAACACCTAGCCAGGCCAAATGCAGTGGATATTCTGTAATAAAGATTTCGCTTTAACAAAAACTAGAAAATTGGCCCTAAATTAACTACTGAAAGTGTGGTCTTTAGTTTTAGAATTTACTGTTGAAACAATCTCTACCCAAGTGTAGAAGTATTAACAAGTATTCATTGGAAGCTTAGATTATTTACATGGTATTTGAAAGATACAAGGTCACTTACCAATTGGTAAAAACAGAAATAAAAGTGCTATCCCAGCCATGTTCTTTGTTCTATTCAAGGTAAAGTGAACACTAATGCAAGCTTCAAGTGTGACCCCTAGAGGATTAAGATCCAAACCACCATACCACTCCTCTCTTCTCTAATCTATTATCTTTTATGAAGAAAAGATGAAACAAGGAAGAAACCTCTTCACAATAAAATTAGTCTTATTTGCAACTTTAAATTAGCTTAAACTGTAATGATTTCAGTATTCACTTATGCTTTATAGATATTTAGAAACTGTCACTGACTTATCTCATAGATTAACCTGTTTTAATTGCACCTGTTTTTCTTAATTGTGCAATCCTCACATACTTTATCTCTAGTATCCTGTGAGCCTCTGAGGAGGATTAGTTTCCATTTCAAGTGCAGTTTCCCCTTGTTATTCTGTGAAGCTTTTGCTTCCACATTTCATCAGGTATTACTTGAGTTTAAATATTATTTCTTCTTCTTCTTATAGATGCAATGAAAACTGGAGGCACCACCAATCAAAATATGAAATCCAAAATTGTACCCTAGATTAGCATTTTAAAAGAAGTATTTACTGATTGAGGGTAGTACCAGAAATATGGAGACAAAAAGACTCGAGGATCCAACCCAAAGTCTTTGATTGGAGTCATGATGAATGTTGAATTGATTGAAATTAGAGAACAACAGATTAGCAAGTAATTAGCACTCGATGTGCGTTTACGGGGTGAAAATAAATTAAAGACCTACACGTTTTTTTATTTTCCTTGATATTAATTCTGTGCTTCGTTGGAATACATCAGCTGCTCTCTACATTTTGTGAAAATGTCACATCACATGGACCAGTAAAATGCCCCAGAACGTTTTGGAATTAAACCACTTTACATTAAAGTGTATTATCATTTCGACCTTGTTTGCAAGCTAAGATGTTCAGGTCATAACTTCACAAGTATTTGGCTACAGCTCAACCTACAGACCAGATAGATACATACTGTGACTGTGTCAAAATGTGCAACCTGATACATTGCAACATAATGCAAACAAGTAGATAATATAATCGTTCACTGTTGAGGCTTTGTAAATTAAATACATTTCGTTTTTTAAAGTTTTATTAAATACAACCTTAAACAGAACCTGAGTGTAAATTAAACTTCAACACAAATCCTCGAAAGATCTGACAGTAGCTTCTAGGTGTGTTTGGGTGCTTCTTATTTCAGAAGCTGGCAGTGTGTCAAAGGCAGCCACAGAAGCAGGTGTTAATAACATATGAACATATCTCTACTGGCAGTTTATCAGAAAGGTTTTTCTATTGAATAGAGCAGCTCTACAACAGTGTGTTATAAGCAGCACAGAAATACACTGCACTGTCTGTGATGGAAAGATTGTTGATGGTCAGAGAGACATTGTTTCTTCCATTTCCAGTCATATCCACTTTAGTCTGAAAAGCTGCTTCATTTGTGGGTGGTAAAGTTCCATAGACGTATCCCATAAGAGCAAGGTCTTGTTTTTGACTTTGTTTGTACCAGTAAATTTGGTCATAACCTGCTACATTGTGTGAGCACTCAATGGTTGCCGATATATTTTGGTTGATAATCAAATGAGGAGGAGTCTGGATCACAACATTACTCTGAGACAAACCTGGAAAAATGAAGTGACATGAAGAGTGTCATTCAAAAGCATTGTCTTGCAAACCTCTGAAAATAAAATAATCGTTCTATTTAATGTATGGGTAAGGGTCACTTTCAAAACAAAAATTATGAAAAAAACTGTCCCATTAAAAATTAATAACATTGTTAACATAATAACAGTTAAAACCTTACCAAACAGGCATATTGACAAAATGATAATAATGCTGTAAGCTCTGATCATTCTGATACTCAGTGTTCGATGAAGTCCTGCGTCAGACTGTAATCACAATTTTCTTCAGTTTAAAAGTCTGTGCATCACCTGATCAGTTTACTTCTCAAATATGATCGCCATGGCGACCCCTTTTGAGGACATTAAGAAATGCATCAATAATGGATGTTTTAAAACTGGCAGTCCGTGGTTTAGACCACTTTTTCTGAATTTTTAATACTAAAGGTACGTTTAATAAGACCTGATCCAGAGCTGCAAATGCAATTCTGAACAGGGGAGGTTTTTGTAGAAGAGGGTGGGCTTTTGAAGCACTGTGCTTCTTTTGCTGCACAGTAATAAACTGCTTCAGATGGTTTCAGTTGGAGGAGGTGAAGAGTCTAGTTCTTGGCCCCATCACCTGAGATCTTATACTGATCCTTGAAAGAACTTTCAACAGTTGCAGTTGTATAATATACATAAGCAATTAGTTCCAGTGAAGTATCACCAGTGGTTTGCTGATACCACAATATCATTTTAAAGTCTGAAACACTATGGTTACAGTGTAGATCACAAGCTTTGTCTGAATAACACATCAGGTCAGGAGGATTCTGATAAACATCATAATTCTGTCCTGAAAAACAGAAAGAACACATCATCTGAGTATAATTTAAAATAAAAATAATGTTAGTCTGTGTGTGAAAACTTACCTGACACAGAGTGTAACACAGTCAGTAAGATCAAGACTTGTCTCCTCATTCTGAACGGTGTCTGCTTTGGAACAGAATGAAACTGGTGAGGAACAGGAAGAAAGATCTTCAGGACGTCAGTGACTCAACAAAGAGACAACAAGAGGATAACACAAGGGCTCCTATCATAAGTTAGAGCACCCCCAGTCTGTTATAGAAACTGTTGCAGCTTGGTCATATCACTGCAATGTGTAACTAAGAACATAGATATTAGTATAAACCCTATGTTCATTTTATACATTCTCCAATATCTATTTCTACAATGAGAAGTTACATGGTTTTAAAGATGTATAATATGTAAAGAATGTGCAACGATATGCAATGATTATTCCAACAATGTAAAGAGCATCACGTATCATACATTTTTTGTTTATTTATTCTTTCTTATAGCTGAAATTCTGTTCCAAACATATTTTTCAATGCTGTATAATATCGTTTGGTAATTTGTTGACAGTAACTTTAACCTCGCTAACATGTAATGTAAACTGTACCGTGAAACACTGATTCCTTTAGGTGTGATATCTTCCAACAAACAAAAAGTTAAATGATGATAGTACTGTTTTAAAACTTACCAAACAGGGATATTGACAAAATAATAATAGTACTCTCAGCTCTGATCATTCTGATTCTCAGTGTTCGATGAGGTCCTGCTTCAGACTGTAATCACAATGTTCCTCAGTTTAAAGTCTTTGTGCATCACCTGATCAGTTTATTTCTCAAGCTCCATTATTATGGCGCCCCCTTTTGATGGCATTGAGACATGCCATTAATGACATTCTAACCAATAGCATCACTACCTCAATGTTTCCATTGGTATACATAAGGATTCAAAATGATATAAATATTAATAGGTTGTGAGAGACCAATGTGAATGTGAGATGCATTTTGATAAAGAGGGAGATGGACAGACACCAGAGTTGTCTTTTAGTGCTGATGGACAGTAACTGATGAAAAAATAAATGGATTCTTCCTGTGATTGATGGATGTACAATAGTGCCAGTATCTATATGAGGAGTCCCAAAAGCTGTACAGGTCCCAATGCAGTACATGAAGAAAAAGAGAGTGGTGGGAAGCACACCGAGAAAACATCACAGGAAAAAAAACATGAAAACACAATTCCTATTAATCACAACCGGCATACAAAGTCTCGATCAAACTATAGTGCTCCTCCACACCGAGCTCCTTCCCAATTGGCCTTTTCATGTTCAAAGACCCGCCTCCTCATACTCAGCAGTCACTCCGGATTGGTGTAGTGCACATTATGGCACCTCCTGATTGGTACACCCAGCACCTATAGTGAAGGACGGTAGCAGAGAGAGAGACAAAGAAAAAAAAACAAACAAACAAAAAAAACATATGTTTGTAACACCCCCCCCCCCCCCCCCAAAAAAAAGAGAGCAAATCCTGTTTGCAATGCAGATTCTCTAAACCAACAACATTACACACGTGAAAGGGCATCAGCAAAAACATTATGTATACCTTTTTCATGTTTAATATCTAATATGTAGTCCTGTATAAGGAGAGCCCATCTAGTTAATCTTTGGTTTTGATTATACATACGGGATAGAAAAACCAAAGGATTGTGATCAGTGTAAACTGTAATTGGTACAGGACTTGACCCAACATATACCTCAAAATGTTGAAGGGCAAATAGTATAACTAAGGCCTCTTTTTCAATAGTGGAATAATTCAATTGATGTTTAAACTTTTCTTGAGTAGTAGCACACTGGCTGGGTTATCCCACAATTATCCTCCTGTAAGAGCACCGCACCAGCCCCCACGGCACTGGCATCAACCTCCAGGCTTACTAAAATCTGGAGCAGCAAGAACAGGTGCCTGACTTAAGAGTACTTTAGCACTCTGAAAAGCATGGGTACATTCAGATGTCCACTTAAAAGGAACAGAGGGACTGAGTAATCTAGTGAGAGGGTCAACCACATAGGAGAAATTCCTACAAAAAGCCCTATAATATCCAGCCATACCTAAAAATTTGTGTAGCTCACGCCTAGTGTGTGGAATAGGAAAATTAATTATAGCAGCTACCTTGGCCTCTACAGGACGGACTTGTCCTCCACCAACATGTTTCCCCAAATACGTAATTGTAGCTTTTGCAAATTCACATTTCGCTAAATTAAGAGTGAGGGAAGCTGAAGCTAATTGTTCAAACAGAGTGTGTAATGTCTGTACATGACTGTTCCAGTCAGATGAAAACACAACAAGGTCATCTAAATATGCAGAGCAATTGGGAACATTACCAACTACAGCGTTGAATAAGCCTCAGGAGTCAGTGGAGCCTGCCAATACGCCTTTAATAAATCCAACTTACTGACATAACACGATGCACCCACATTGTCAATGCAATCATCCATGCGAAGCAGAGGATAAGAATCAGACAAAGTAACACTGTTTATCTTCCTATAACCTGTACAAAACCTGTAAGTTCCATCGGGTTTTGGCACCAGCAGACAGGGTGAACTCCAAGGACTAACACTGGGCTTGGCTAATCCATGTTCTAAAAGATAATTCACTTCTTCTTTCATGATGGCTCTTTTAGTAGTAGCAGGTTCCACCTGCCCCTTGTGCCGCCAGTACTTCACATCTACCCGGACATCGCCCGGCCTCCTCGACGCAGATACATCCACCGCGGATCCCGACGGAACTTCCACATTGACGACTCCTTGGCCATAAATACCATCTGATCTAAATCTCATCGCCCTTGGAGAAACCCTGACAGGAAAGTGGACTGTGCTGTCTTAGTCAGGATAGCTAGGTCGGCTAACTTCTTTGAATCCACGGACCATTGTGATGTTAACGTCGGGCTTCTCAACACTCGGTCCCTCACGGGTAAAAGCCTTCTCCTCCGGGACATCCTCCTCAACCGTAAGTTTGACATTCTCTGTCTTACTGAGACGTGGCAACAACCAGGGGACTTTTCCCAGCTGAATGAGCTAACACCGGCTGGGTTTGTTTACATCTCTCAGCCGCGTGTTACTGGTCGAGGAGGAGGTATCGCGATACTTTACCGTGAGCAGTTGAAAGTCACCACACTCATTTTACCTGTTTACATCACATTTGAAGTAGTAGCCATACAGCTGCATGGTCCAAAACCAACTGTTCTGGCTACTATCTATCGTCCTCCCAAGCCTAATAAGGAGTTCATAAATGACTTTTCAGCATTTTTCCAATATTATTCTGCTTGGTGATTTCAATATACATATGGACAATGGAAACCACACCACTACTAAGGATTTTATATCTTGCCTGGACAGTTTTGGATTACAACAGCATGTCAACTTCCCAACTCACTCTAAAGGACATACCTTGGACCTGGTCTGCTGTTCTGGTGTAACTCCACACAACTGTACTGCCAACGAACTCCCTGTCTCTGATCATTCTGTTATTTCATTCAAAATCAATATGGCTTTATCTAAAAATAGACCACCACGTACCATTACATATCGTAATATCAAAAGTGTTAATCTAACCTCACTTTTATCAGACTGTATTGACAGTCTTCCTAATCCGAGTAATTCAGCCACTACTGATGATTTGGTTCAACTCTATAACACTGGACTTCACTCTCTACTGGACTCACTCACTCCTTTAAAAACCTGGACTGTCTTTTTCACCCATTCAGCTCCTTGGTTAACATCTTACCTACGTCAGCTCAAAGCTACTGGACGCCAGCTGGAGCGCCTCTTCAAGAAAACTGGACTCACAATCCACAAGGATCTTTATCATAACCATCTCCTTCTATATAAAGACAACCTTCGCACAGCAAAATCCCAGTACTTCTCCCAACTAATTAGAGCTGGTGATGGAAACACACAGGCCCTGTTTTCTTTGGTCACCTCCACTCTCCGCCCACCAGACTCTTTACCTTCTCATTTCTACTCTGCCGACCGTTGCAACTTACTAATGTCATTCTTCAATACCAAAATAGATCTGATACACCAACAATTGCTTCCTGACACTCTCTGTACATTATTTTCTCCAGTTCCAGCCCCTTATATTCACCCATTTACTACATTTCAACTATCTCCAATATCTCTGATCTCATCCATAAATCTAAACCTTCCACTTCTCAACTTGACCCTCTCCCAACACCCCTGGTTAAAGCATGTTTATCTTCACTATTGCCTCTGATAACTGCCATTATTCACTCCTCCCTCACTTCTGGATCTGTCCCTTCGTCTTTAAAGTCTGCTGCAGTCACCCCTATTCTTAAGAAACCTGGTCTAGATCCTAACAACTTCAATAACCTTCTTCCCATCTCTAACCTACCTTTTCTTTCAAAAATCCTAGAGAAGACAGTTGCCTCGCAGATTCATTCCCATCTCTCTAATAACCACTTCTATGAGCAGTTTCAATCTGGGTTTCGTCCTCATTACAGTACAGAAACAGCTCTCCTCAAAATAACAAATGGCCTTCTGACTGCAGCAGACTCTGGTGTTTTATCTATACTCATTCTTCGTGACCTATCCTCCTCCATAGACTATCAGCCATCGGTTTTTCCAACACACCACTGGACTGGTTCACCTCATATCTTTCTGACCGCACTCAGTTTATTCAGTTAAAGACATTCACATCCCAGCCATCTCCTTTCACTTCCGGTGTTCCTCAAGGCTCTGTCCTTGGTCCCATTCTCTTCATAATCTTCTCCCCCTTGGTCATATTTTCCGTAAACACAACATCCAGTTTCATTGCTATGCTGACGACACCCAGCTCTACCTTTCTAGCAAACCCACTTCCTCTCTCCCTCCCACCTCCCTATGCAATTGCTTAGAGGAAGTCAAGTCCTGGTTCTCCTCCAATTTTCTCAAACTCAACAGTGATAAAACAGAGGTTCTCCTCATCGGTTCAAAATCCACTCTTGCAAAAGTAAACAGTTTCTCCATCCCCATTGACAATATTTTTGTTTCCCCCTCCCCTCAGGTAAGGAGTCTGGGTGTCGTCCTTGATAGCACTCTGTCTTTCCAAACCCATATAAATAGCATCACTTTAATAAATGACATCACCTATATAAATAACATCACCTTGCCCCACCATACCTCACAGAGCTCCTCCACATAAACAGACCCTGCCGGACTCTTAGATCCTCCTCATCCATCAGTCTCACTGTCCCTCCAGCCCGTCTGACCACCATGGGGCCTAGAGCTTTTAGCTGCACCGCCCCCCGTCTTTGGAATTCCCTCCCACCGGACATTCGTAATATCGACTCCCTGGACATTTTTAAATCACGCCTCAAGACCCACCTGTTCAGGACAGCATACAGTCATTAGCCTAGTTCTTTGATTTTTGATTTTATATATCTCTTTAATTAGTCTGCTTTAATTAGCTTTGTTTATACCTGTTGTTTTGCTTTGATTTTCTTATGTACGGTGACCTTGAGAGTCTTGAAATGTGCCAAAAATAAAATGTATTATTATTATTATTATTATTATTAATAACATAACTTGTCTCACTGATCTTTCTTTGCACAGTGTAAGGACCAGAGAATTTAGCAGAGAGGGAAGAACCAGGCATAGGTATCAAAGCTAAAATTTGATCACCTGGAATGAACGTGCGCACAATGTCTTTCTTATCAAAAGTTTTCTTCATGTTGTCCTGAGACAACTTCAGTGTATTCCTAGCCAATTCCCACACCTTAAGTAACCTTTCTTTGAATTTGCTAACATATTTTAAAACTGTTGTGTTGCCTTTCTCATTGGTCTTTTAGTAGTTTTAAAGGACCACGTACAGTATGGCCTAAAACTAGTTCCGCTGGACTAAAAGACAGAGACTCCTTTACAGCCTCCCTAGCAGCAAACAGGACAAGAGGAACCCCCTCATCCCATGTTCTACCAGTATCTAAACAAAAGCGATGTAACATAGATTTCAAAGACTGATGAAATCTTTCGAGGGATCCCTGAGACTCTGGGTGATAAGGGCTAGAAACCAAATGTTTAATTTTTAAAGTCTGCATGACTTGTGCAAAGATTTTAGATAGAAAATTGGTCCCCTGATTGGTTTGGATTATTTTAGGTAATCCAAAAATAGAAAAAAAATTAACCAACGCATTAACCACAGCTGGTGCTATGATTCCTCTCAAGGGCACAGCTTCAGGAAAACGTGTAGCAGTACACATAATGGTAAGCAAAAATTGATTACCCAACTTGGTCTTTGGTAAAGGTCCCACACAGTCAACCAGAATCCTATCGAATGGCTCTCCCATTACTGGTATTGGACACAAAGGGTCTGGAGGAAGAGTTTGATTAGGTTTTCCTGTGATCTGGCATACATGACATGACCGGCAATATCTCGCTATGTCAGTTTTCATTTCTGGCCAAAAAAAAAAATGTTTAAGAATATGATTATAAGTTTTTGTGACCCCAAATGACCAGCCCATGGGTTATCATGAGCTAAAGATAAAACTTGTTGTTTATATATATTGGGTATAACAACCTGATAAACACACTCAATCTCAGGACTTTTATGAGAATTCCACCTTCGTATGTTATTTTCCATAAAATAGGTGACTAATTTATCAGGTACTACTCTTTGATTTACCATGGCAAAACATTTACTTAAGGCAGGATCTGCTTTTTGAGCTTCCACAAGTTTATCATGGCCAAAAGCAAATTTTAAGTGCCCTCCGGTAAGACTGCTCTCACCATGCTTATTCTGTAGGACTGTCAACCTACCTTCTGTAGGACAGACAACTTATCATCAGAAAGAAAAATATTCAGTCAAATTTACAACATTTTCCAACTTGTGAGACTGAGCACGAGTAAGCACACAAGCATGGTAAATATCAGACTGATCAAGTACAGAAGAGCTATGGGTAACATGTGGAGTATCTAGAACCTCTAAAACTGGCAAAACCTTTCCCCCTGCCAAGTCATTACCCAATATAAAATCAATGCCTATCACAGGTAAGGCAGAACAGACAGCAACTTCAAAAGTTCCGGAGCACAGATCAGTACACAACTGGACCCAATGCAGTGGTTCCCTAACATACCCCATTTCCAAACCTTGACAGACTACAAATGAACCACAAAAGGTTTGGGCAGAAAATGGCAGGACATCAGCCAAGATAAAAGATTGTGCAGCACCAGTATCTCTTAGCACTCGAATAGCCTTAAAAAGACAGTGTCTCCCTGCAAGCTAACCCTGCCTTTTAAAATAAAAGGCTGGTAACATGGATCTATCGCGGATTTGTCAAGAGGTCCTTCCTTTAGCTGTCCTGAAGACAAAAACCTAGCCAGTGCAACAGTTTTTGACTGATTTGAATTATTACCCTGCTTATTTTGTCTTTCCTGTTTCTTTCTCAAAGCCAAACAATTAACAGCAACATGTCCTGGTTTGTGGCAATAATAGCATTCCTTGACATCACTGTGCAGAGATGAGCGACCCTGAGAAGACTGTTTTGATTGACTTTCCGGCAACTGAACTTTTCTAACAGTTTTAAAAGATTGCTTATGGGTCAACACATATTCATCTGCTAAAACTGCAGCTTGTGATGCAGTGGTAACAGTACGTTCACTGAGGTACATCACGACACGATCTCGCACACAATTTTTAAATTCTTCCAAAAGGATCAGCTCCCTTAATGATTCAAAATCATGGACTTTACTAGCAGCACACCACTTATTAAACATTGTTCCCTTTTCCCGCTCAAATTCCACATGTGTCTGGGTGGACATTTTCTTAAAATTTCTAAAGTTTTGCCGGTAAGCCTCAGGGACACATTCATATGCACGCAATACGGCTGTTTTTACATTATCATACTGTGAACTGTCAATAAGAGATAGAGCGGAACAAACCTGAGCTTTCCCCTGTAACTTACACTGCAATAATAAAGCCCAGACATCTTTTGGCCAATGTAAAGTGGTAGCAAGCCTCTCAAAAATAGTAAAATATGTGTCCACTTCAGTCTCTCTAAACGAAGGCACTAAAGAAATGTTCTTGGCTAGATCAAATGGAGGGGTGTGAGACTCGAACACAGCAGACATAGTCTGCTTCCCAGTCTGCGGCAGTGTGTCTGATAACGGAGCAGTGTGTGGAAGAGAATCTGGTTGTTGGGATCTCTGAACTGAGACAAACTCCTTTGTTCTCAGTTCTAGTTCACGCAACTTAATTTCCCTCTCACACCCTAACTCCATTTTACGTACAGCCAGTTTAAAATCATACTCAGACCAGCAAGCTTGCGAACTTGAGCTTCAGCCTTCTCTTTTGCTTCTAATTGGAGACGTGCTAAACGTACTTTCACACGACTGTCCACTGTGCTCAGGGAAGTGTGAGAAGAGGTGGGAGAGAACAGCTCATAGCGAGGCAGAGTAGCTCTTACCTCAGACTCAGCAACTGTTGTCCTAGCCGGCGTGTGTAATTCCCCAAAAACACCCGGCTCCTGTCCCTCCACCTCCTCCTCATGATGCCCAGTCTCCTCAGTGTCCTGGACAGTTGACGTATCCTCCTCAGGAAGCAAGGCTGGCTCAGCAGTGGTGTCTGCCTCTGGGCCTAAACACAACACACCTAGCTCCACTAAATGATCTACAACTCGTATACGGATATCAGATTTTAACAAAGCCCTCGATTATAGACAGATTGAAGTGGGCAGCAACTTTAATCAAGTCATCCTTTTTACACAACCGCAACACATCCAAACTCGGCCTGGCTACAAAATTTTCCAAGTTAAATCTAGAAGTAGCCATCCTACCTACACTCCTAAACTACGGCACAGTACCCCACAGTGGAACACAACACTCCTCTGGCAAACCTACTAAACAAAGACAACAATGACCATATACAAAGTCACAAAGCAATCCTGGATAACTGAATATCCCGGATGAGCCCCCAAATATGTTACGCTCCTCGAGGTGAAATAACTAAGGATAATGAGGAGGCAACACGTGTATGGCAAGCACAAGAAAAAACACCGCAGCAATAAATGAGTATAAAGAAAACACCAGTTTACTTAGTTACGGGAAGATAGAAGTATGACCCAAAAACATATAGATAGAAGTAAAAGACAAAACATGATAATAGCATTGGATATATGTGAACAGCTTATATTGTACCACCTATTTTTGTTTCGTGTTCCACAGTTTGAGAACCACTGCACTAGAGAGTTTGAGTGTGTTGTTTGCTCTTATACAGTTTTTCCATTCCATACCCCTTCATTTAAGTTAGACCGGAAACTTGAATAAGTAACTAAGTAAATTTGACCCTTTAATTTGGAACAAATATTTATTTGAATAAGAACACTGTCTTTTACTAGGTAAAGATGCCTATTTTATGTGTAATTTTTATATAATGTATTATTATTATAATGTATTATTAAACTCTGATCATGCTGGACATCAGTGTTGGATCAATCCTTCTTCAGAGTGTGATGATACTGTACTTCAGCTGAAATGTTTGACATTGTGTAACGTATGATGGGATTTCCTTTTTAACTGTATCAGCATGGCTCCCCCTTTTGATGAAATTGTGAAGTCATTGCTGTTCAGCAGCTGGAATAGTTGGCCAATAGTTTGCTAATTACTAAATGTTTAAAGGCATATTTTGGGGAAATGTATTTTACTATATTTCAGCAGTGATCCTGCTTTAAACATATCTATAAAGTGCTCAGGTGGTATTTACATGTTTATGTGACGTGTCTGCAGTGTGCAGTAAGTGAATTATTTTTTTAGGGTAAATGTGCCATTATTGCATTATTCACTAAGAAGTGAAAGGTAAGGTAATTTTTTCAGAGCATCGTTGGCATTAAAAAAAATACAAAAAGAAAAATTATATAGTATAATAAGATGAAGCTCTTTTTAGATGTTTAGATTTTGTTTAAATCAAGACATAATATAGTTCTGTATATAATGAGGAAAATGAAGAGTGTGGTGAAATTATCACATGGAGGATGCATTAATTATTTCATTCATTGTCTGTAACTTCTTATCCAGTTCAGGGCCACGGTTGGTCCGGAGCCTACCCAGAATCACTGGGCGCAAGGCGGGATGACACCCTGGAGGGGGTGCTTGTCTTTCACAGGGCAACTCACACATTCACTCAAACCTATGGACACTTTTGAGTTGCCAATCCACCTACCAACAAGTGTTTTTTTTGGACCGTGGAAGGACACCGGAACACCCAGAAGAAACCCATGCATACACAGGTAGAACACCCTAAACTCCTCACAGACAGTCACCCGGAGTGGGACTCGAACCCAGGTCCCTGGAGCTGTGTGACAGCAAAACTACCTGCTGAGCAACGGTGTTGCCCTGACTTAATGCACAATGCATTTATTTAGTTTACAGTATGTATTAAATATATCATTGAAAGTTAAAGTTAAATTGAAATGCTTTGTGATTTAACCTTCGCATTTAACTCATCTGTGGCATTTTACACTCACACTAATCATTAGTGGCAGTGACCACACACAGCAGTGGGCAGTCATCCTTGATGTGTGGGGAGTGTGTTGTGGATTAGGTGCCTTGGTCAAGAGCTTTTCAATCCTGAATGTGCCTGTTGGTCACGGGGATCAAAGAATTGTGCTCTTTAGACTCCTGACCTTGAATGTTATGGTCATCAGTGGGATAGGACCAATGATGTCTATGGAATCACAATCAATAGAAGTAATCACTGTAGCATCTATTTATTTAAAACATTGGCAGTGCGTCAAAAGCAGGCCACAGAAGCAGGTGTTAACAACATCTTAACACATCTGTATTGGCAATTTATCAAAGAGGTTTTTGTACTGAACAGAGCAGCTCTGCAGCACTGTGTAATATGCAGCACAGAAATAGACAGCACTGTCTGTGAGGGATAGATTGTTGATGGTCAGAGAGACATTGTTTCGTCCATTTCCAGTCATGTCCACTTTATCTAGGAAATCTTTTTCCTTTTCAGGTGCGCTTGCATAGACGTATCCCATAAGAGTGAGCTCTTGTTCTTTTCGGATTTGTTTGTACCAATAAATTTGGTCATATCTTTGAAGATTGTGTGAACAGTCAATGGTAACATTTACTTTCTGGTTGATAAACAGATGAGGAGGAGTCTGGATTACACCATTACTGTGAGAAAAGCCTGGAAAGAGGGAAAATACAATGATTATGAACCAATTTTAAACAAATGTATCATAAAAAAAAGTTGAATTATTCCAACAAACAAAAAGCTAAATGATGATAATGCTGTTTTAAATCTTACCAAACAGGGATATTGACAAAATAATAATAGTACTCTCAGCTCTGATCATTCTGATTCTCAGTGTTCGATGAGGTCCTGCTTCAGACTGTAATCGCAATGTTCCTTAGTTTAAAGTCTTTGTGCATCACCTAATCACACCTTTATTTCTCAATCTCCATTATTATGGCGCCCCCTTTTGATGGCATTGAGAAATGCTGTTAATGACATTCTAACCAATAGCATCACTACCCCAATGTTTCCATTGGTATACATATGGATTCAAAATGATATAAATATGAATAGGTTGTGAGAGACCAATGTGAACGTGAGATGCATTTTGATAAAGAGGGAGATGGACAGACACCAGAGTTGTCTTTTAATGCTGATGGACAGTAACTGATGAAAATAAATGGATTCTTCCTGTGATTGATGGATGTACAATAGTGCCAGTATCTATATGATGATATCTATATATTGCTGCACAGTAATAAATTGCTTCAGATGGTTTCGGTTGGAGGAGGTGAAGAGTCGAGTTCTTGGTCCCATCATCTTATACTGATCCTTGAAAGAATTTTCAACTGTTGCAGTTTTATAATTTAAATATGCAATTAGTTCCAGTGAAGTATCACCAGTGGTTTGCTGATACCACAATATCATTTGAAAACTTGAAACACTATGGTTACAGTGTAGATCACAAGCTTTGTCTGAATAACACATCAGGTCAGGAGGATTCTGATGAACGTCATAATTCTGTCCTGAAAAACAGAAAGAACACATCATCTGAGTATAATTTAAAATAAAAATAATGTTATTCTGTGTGTGAAAGCTTACCTGACACAGAGTGTAACACAGTCAGTAAGATCAAGACTTGTCTCCTCATTCTGAACGGTGTCTGCTTTGGAACTGAATGAAACTGGTGAGGAACAGGAAGGAAGATCTTCAGAACATCAGCGACTTATCATGATTTCAACAAAGTGACAACAAGAGGATAACACAGGGGCCCCAACCATAAGAGCGCCCCCAGCCTGTTATAGAAATGGTTGTACCTTGATGTGTAACTAAGAATATAGATGTTAGTATAAGCCAGTGTTTCCCAGACATTTTCTGCAGTGCCCCCGCCCCCCCCTCCTTTTTGTTTTTTTGTAGATGACAAGGTTTTCAAGGCACACCCCTTCCAGACTCCACTGGAATTTATATTACACATTGAAATGTATACAAAATGGCAGCTTAGTATTGAAGAAAACAAATCACATTCACATAGTAATTAAAAGTGGCATGCATTTTACTGTATATCTCGTTTATCTTCTTGCTGCAGCCCTTATGCAACTGTGGAAACCACTAACATACGCCACAGTTATTTTTATACATTAATCAAATAACTGATTATTCAAAAACGGATATTGCCACAAAAGCAGCTGATAGTAACATTTTAAGACGTCTGCATTGGCAGCTTATCAGAGAGGTTTTTGTACTGAACAGAGCAGTTCTGCAGCACTGTGTAATATGCAGCACAGAAATACACTGCACTGTCTGTGAGGGAAAGATTGTTGATGGTCAGAAAGACATTTTTGGTTCCATCTCCAGTCATGTCCACTTTATTCAGGAAATCTGTTTCTTTTGTGGGTTTTGCTGTTCCTGTCTTATATCCAATGAGTGTTAATTCTTGAATTTTGCTTTGTTTGTACCAGATAATTCTATCATAACTTGTTACAGTGTGTGAACACTCAATTGTAGCTGATCCTTCACTTTTTCCAATAAAATGAAGTGGAGTCTGGGTGACACCATCTCCGTGAGAAAACCCTGGAATGAGAGAAAAGTTACTGAAATAAACATTTAAATATCAAAGTAGATGTTCAAGTAGAACAGTATTTAAGACCTTACCAAACAGGCCAATGAATGACACAATAATAATGACACTGTGAACTCTGATCATGCTGGACGTCAGCGCTGGATCAATCCTTCTTCAGAGTGTGATGATACTGTACTTCAGCTGAAATGTTTGACATTGTGTAATGTATGATGGGATTTCCTCTGTAACTGTATCTTCATGGCTCCCCCTTTTGATGAAATTGTGAAGTCATTGCTGTTCAGCAGCTGGAATAGTTGGCCCATAGTTTGTAAATTACTAATTGTTTAAAGGCATATTTTGGGGAAATATATTTTACTATATTTCAGAAGTGATCCTGCTTTAAGTATATCTTTAAACTTCTCAGGTGGTATTTGCATGTTTATGTAACGTATCTGCGGTGTGCAGTAAGTGAATCATTTTTTAGGGTAAATGTGCCATTATTGCATCAATCTTATTTTAAGGTAATTTTTCAGGGCATTATTGGCATTAAAACAAAGTTCTGTATATAATGAGGAAAATGAAGAGTGTGTGTGGTGAACTTATCACATGGAGGACGCATTAATACATTAATTCATTCATTCATTGTCTGTAACTTCTTATCCAGTTCAGAGTTGCGGTGGGTCCAGAGCCTACCCGGAATCACTGGGCGCAAGGCAGGATCACACCCTGGAGGGGGCACTAGTCTTTCACAGGGCAACACACACACTCACACCTATGGACACGTTTGAGTCACCAATCCACCTACCAACATATGTTTTTTTCTTGGACGGTGGGAGGAAACCGGAGCATCCGGAAGAAACCCACGCGACACCAGGAGAACTCACTAAACTCCTCACAGTCACCCAGAGCCCAACTCGAACCCAAGTCCCTGGAGCTGTGTGACTGCGACACTACCTGCTGAGTAACGGTGTCGCCCTGCATTAATGCGCACTGGATTAATTTAGTTTACAGTATGTATTAAATATATCATTGAAATTTAAGGTGAAAGTGAAATGCTTTGTGATTTAACCTTGGCATTTAACTCATCTGTGGCACTTTACACTCACATTAATCATTAGTGGCAGTGACCACACACCACACACAGCAGTGGGCAGCCATCCTTGATGCGTGGGGAGTGTGTTGTGGATTAGGTGCCTTGGTCAAGAGCCTGAATGTGGCTGTTGGTCATGGGAATCAAAAAAATTGTGCTCTTTAGACTCCTGGCTTTGAATGTTATGGTCATCAGTGGGATAGAACCAATGATGTCTATGGAATCACAATCTGTAGAAGTAACCATTGTAGCATCTACTTATTTACAAACCAGATTCCAAAAAAGTTGGGACACTAAACAAATTGTGAATAAAAACTGAATGCAATGATGTGGAGATGGCAAATGCCAATATTTTATTCGTAATAGAACATAGATGACAGATCAAAAGTTTAATCTGAGAAAATGTAACATTTTAAAGGAAAAATATGTTGATTCAAAATTTCATGGCATCAACAAATTCCAAAATTGTTGGGACAATGCCATTTTTTACCACTGTGTGGCATCCGCTCTTCTTCTTACAACACTCAGACGTCTGGGGACAGAGGAGACCAGTTTCTCAAGTTTAGAAACAGGAATGCTCTCCCATTCATGTCTAATACATGCCTCTAACTGTTCAATCGTCTTGGGCCTTCTTTGTCGCACCTTCCTCTTTATGATGCGCCAAATGTTCTCTATAGGTGAAAGATCTGGACTGCAGGCTGGCCATTTCAGTACTCGGATCCTTCTCCTACATAGCCATGATGTTGTGGTTGCTGCAGAATGTGGTCTGGCATTATCTTGTTGAAAAATGCAGGGACTTCCCTGAAAGAGATGATGTCTAGATGGGAGCATATGTTGTTCTAGAACCTGAACATAGTTCTCTGCCTTTCCAGACATGCAAGCTGCCCATGCCACAAGCACTCGTGCAACCCCATACCATCAGTGATGCAGGCTTCTAAACGGAGCGCTGATAACAGTTTGGGTTATCCTTGTCCTCTCTGATCCGGATGACATGGCGTCCCAGTGTTCCATAAATAACTTCAAATCGTGACTCATCTGACCACGGAACAGTCTTCCATTTTGCCACACTCCATTTTAAAAGACCCCTGGCCCAGTGGAAACGTCTGAGCTTGTGGAGCTTGCTTAGAAATTGCTTCCTCTTTGCACTGTAGAGTTTCAGCTGGCAACAGCGGATGGCACGGTGGATTGTGTTCACTGACAATGCTTTCTGGAAGTATTCTTGAGCCCATTCTGTTATTTCCTTGACAGTGGCATTCCTGTTTGAGGTGCAGTGACGTTTAAGGGCACGGAGATCATGAGCATCCAGTAGAGTTTTACGGCCTTGACCCTTACGCACAGCAATTGTTCCAGATTCTCGGAATCTTTTGATGATGTTATGCATGGTTGATGATGATAACTTAAAAGTCTTTGCTATTGTACGCTGGGTAACACCATTCTGGTATTGCTGCACTATCTTTCTGCGCAACAATGGTGGAATTGGTGATCCTCTTACCATCTTGGCTTCAGAGAGACACTGACACTCTGAGAAGCTCTTTTTATACCCAATCATGTTGTCAGTTGACCTAATTAAGGTTAATTGGTCTTCCAGCTGTTGGTTATATGTTTAATTTCCTTTTTCCAGCCACTTATTGCTACTTGTCCCAACTTTTTTGGGATTTGCGGACACTGAAATTGTGAATCAACATATTTTTCCTTTAAAATGTTACATTTACTCAGATTAAACTTTTGATCTGTCATCTATGTTCTATTATGAATAAAATATTGACTTTTGCCGTCTCCACATCATTACATTCAGTTTTTATTCACAATTTATTTAGTGTCCCAACTTTTTTGGAATCCGGTTTGTAAAACATTGGCAGTGAGTCAAAAGCAGGCCACCGAAGCAGGTGTTAACAACATCTTAACACATCTGTATTGGCAATTTATCAAAGAGGTTTTTGTACTGAACAGAGCAGCTCTGCAGCACTGTGTAATATGCAGCACAGAAATATACAGCACTGTCTGTGAGGGACAGATCGTTGATGGTCAGAGAGACCTTGTTTCGCCCATTTCCAGTCATGTCCACTTTATCTAGGAAATATTGTTCCTTTTTAGGTGAATTTACATAGACGTATCCCATAAGAGTGAGCTCTTGTTCTTTTTGGATTTGTTTGTACCAATAAATTTGGTCATAATTTTGAAGATTGTGTGAACAGTCAATGGTAACATTTACTTTCTGGTTGATAAACAGATGAGGAGGAGTCTGGATCACACCATTACTGTGAGAAAAGCCTGGAAAGAGAGAAAATACAGTGATTATGAACCAATTTTAAATAAATATATCATACAAAAGTTGAATTCTTCCAACAAACAAAATGTTAAATGATGATAGTACTGTTTTAAATCTTACCAAACAGGGATATTGACAAAATAATAATAGTACTCTCAACTCTGATCATTCTGATTATCAGTGTTCGATGAGGTCCTGCTTCAGACTGTAATCGCAATGTTCCTCAGTTTAAAGTCTTTGTGCATCACCTGATCAGTTTATTTCTCAATCTCCATTATTATGGCGCCCCCTTTTGATGGCATTGAGAAATGCTGTTAATGACGTTCTAACCAATAGCTTCACTACCCCAATGTTTCCATTAGTATACATAAGGATTCAAAATGATATAAATATTAATAGGTTGTGAGAGAACAATATGAAAGTGAGATGCATTTTGATAGAGGGAGATGGACAGACACCAGAGTCGTTTTTAGTGCTGATAAAAATGTGACAGTAGCTGATGAAAAAAATAAACTGATTCTTCCTGTTATTGATGGATGCACAACAGTGCCAGTATCTATATGAGGTGTCCAAAAAGCTGTACAGGCCCCAATGCAGTACATGAAGTAACATTTCCAGTAGAGCTGTACATGGGAGGTTTTTGTAGAAGAGGGTGGGCTTTTGGAGCACTGTGCTTCTTTTGCTGCACAGTAATAAACTGCTTCAGATGGTTTCAGTTGGAGAAGGTGAAGAGTCGAGTTCTTGGTCCCATCACCTGAGATCTTATACTGATCCTTGAAAGAATTTTCAACTGTTGCAGTTTTATAATTTAAATATGCAATTAGTTCCAGTGAAGTATCACCAGTGGTTTGCTGATACCACAATATCATTTGAAAATTTGAAACACTATGGTTACAGTGTAGATCACAAGCTTTGTCTGAATAACACATCAGGTCAGGAGGATTCTGATGAATGTCATAATTCTGTCCTGAAAAACAGAAAGAACACATCATCTGAGTATAATTTAAAATAAAAATAATGTTAGTCTGTGTGTGAAAGCTTACCTGACACAGAGTGTAACACAGTCAGTAAGATCAAGACTTGTCTCCTCATTCTGAATGGTGTCTGCTTTGGAACTGAATGAAAGGAACAGGAATGAACAGGAACAGGAAGAAAGATCTTCAGGATGTCAGTGACCTATAATGATTTCAACAAGAAGATAACACATGGGCTCCAACCATAAGAGCGCCCCCAGTCTGCTATAGAAATTGTTGCACCTTGATGTGTAACAAAGAATATAGATGTTATTATAAGCCAGTGTTTCCCAGAAATATTCTGCAGAGCCCCCCCCACATCTCATTTTTTTTTCGTAGATGAGAAGGTTTTCAAGGCACACCCCTTCCAGACGCCACTGGAATTTATATTACACATTGAAATGTATACAAAATGGCAGCTTATTACTGAAGAAAACAAATCACATTCACAGAGTAATTAAAAGTGGCATGCATTTTACTGTATATCTCGTCTATCTTCTTGCTGCAGCCCTCATGCAACTGTGGAAACCACTAACATATGCCACAGTTATTTTTATACATTAATCAAATAACTGATTATTCAAAAACAGATACTGCCACAAAAGCATCTCATAGTAACATTTTAAGACGTCTGCATTGGCAGTTTATCAGAGAGGTTTTTGTACTGAACAGAGCAGTTCTGCAGCACTGTGTAATATGCAGCACAGAAATACACTGCACTGTCTGTGAGGGAAATGTTGTTGATGATCAGAGAGACATTTTTGGTTCCATCTCCAGTCATGTCCACTTTATTCATGAAATCTGTTTCTTTTGTGGGTTTTGCTGTTCCTGTCTTATATCCAATGAGTGTTAATTCTTGAATTTTGCTTTGTTTGTACCAGATAATTTGATTATAACTTGTTACAGTGTGTGAACACTCAATTGTAGCCGATCCTTCACTTTTTCCAATAAAATGAAGTGGAGTCTGGGTGACATCATCACCGTGAGAAAACCCTGGAATGAGAGAAAAGTTACTGAAATAAACATTAAAATATCAAAGTAGATGTTCAAGTAGAACAGTATTTAAGACCTTACTAAACAGGCCAATGAATGAAACAATAATAATGACACTGTTAACTCTGATCATGCTGGACGTCAGCGTTGGATCAATCCTTCTTCAGAGTGTGATGATAGTGTACTTCAGCTAAAATGTTTGACATTGTGTAACGTATGATGGGATTTCGTCTTTAAATGTATCAGCATGGCTCCCCCTTTTAATGAAATTCAGAAGTGTCATGCTGTTTAACAGCTGGAATATTTAGCACTTATATTTTTTATTGTATTGATTGTTGTATTTTGACATTTATTTCAGGGAACTATGTTTTACCAAATGTAATCAGTGACCCTGATTTGAATATATGTTAAACTGCTCAGGAGGTTTTTGCAAATTTAGGTGAAGTGTCTGTGGTGTGCATCAAGTGGATCATTTGTTCAGCTGTCATTTGGCTGCAGATTTTTGATGGTAAGTATGCCATTGTCTTCAATTCAACTTGTCTTTTATTTCTGAGTATTTTCTGCATTTAAAAAACCCCCCAAAAACTAACTTTGATGTTCTATTCTCAGACTGTTGAAATCAAGACACAATTTAAATATATTTACTACCTGGATACTACATTAATATACAGAGGGATAATTTGGCTTACAGAATAAAGGAAGTTTATTAGTACGTTTAAAACTCTAATCACACAGATGTGCTATGCCAATGCAAAAATGCCCACATTGACTAATGTGGGGACAGTTGAGGTGCTTTTTTAAACTCCAAGCCTTGAACGGCAGAGGCATTACTGGGGAAATAACCCGCCATGTCCTTACAATCACATTCTGTGTTATTACATTTTGAAGTGTTTCAAATATCTGTATAAAACAGTTAAAGATAATCATCATAAATCAGCTCAGACAAATGAACAAACATAAAAAAAATTGGCAATGAGTCAAAAGCAGGCCCCAGAAGCAGGTGTTAATTACAACACGTCTGCATTGGCAGTTTATCAGAGAGGTTTTTGTACTGAACAGAGCAGTTCTGCAGCACTGTGTAATATGCAGCACAGAAATACACTGCACTGTCTGTGAGGGAAAGATTGTTGATGATCAGAGAGACATTGTTGTTACCATCTCCAGTCATGTCCACTTTATTCATGAAATCTGTTTCTTTTGTGGGTTTTGCTGTACTGAACTTATATCCAATGAGTGTTAATTCTTGAATTTGCCTTTGTTTGTACCAGATAATTCTATCATAACTTGTTACAGTGTGTGAACACTCAATTGTAGCTGATCCTTCACTTTTTCCAATAAAATGAAGTGGAGTCTGGGTGACACCATCACCGTGAGAAAGCCCTGGAATGAGAGAAAATATATTTAAATAAAAATTAAAACATCAAAGTAGATGTTCAATTAGAACAGTATTTAATACCTTACCAAACAGGCGAATGAATGAAACAATAATAATGACACTGTGAACTCTGATCATGCTGGACGTCAGTGTTGGATCAATCCTTCTTCAGAGTGTGATGATACAGTACTTCAGCTGAAATGTTTGACATTGTGTAACGTATGATGAGATTTCCTCTTTAACTGTATCAGCATGGCTCCCCCTTTTGATGAAATTATGAAGTCATTTCTGTTCAGCAGCTGGAATAGTTGGCCCATAGTTTGTTAATTACTAATAGTTTAAAGGCATATTTTGGGGAAATGTATTTTACTATATTTCAGAAGTGATCCTGCTTTAAATATATCTTTAAACTGCTCAGGTGGTATTTGCATGTTTATGTGACGCATCTGCGGTGTGCAGTAAGTAAATCATTTTTTTTAGGGTTAATGTGCCATTATTGCATCAGTCTTATTTTAAAGGCATTAAAACAAAGAAACAAAAAGAAAAATGATATAGTATAATAAAATGAAGCTGTTTTTAGACTGTTTAAATCAAGAGATAATATAGTTCTGTATATAATGAGGAAAATGAAGATTACCATATTAATACACCAATTGATTCATTCATTGTCTGTAACCTCTTATCCAGTTCAGGGTCACGGTAGGTCTGGAGCCTACCCGGAATCACTGGGCGCAAGGCGGGATCACACCCTGGAGGTGGCGCCAGTCTTTCACAGGGAAACACCCACACTCACACATTCACTCAGGCCTATGGACACTTTTGAGTTGACAATCCACCTACCAACATGTTTTTTGTTTTTTTTTTTGAACGTGGGAGGAAACCGGAGCACCCGGAAGGAACCCTTGCGGACACAGGGAGAACACACTAAACTCCTTACAGTCAGTCACCCAGAGTGGGACTCGAACCCAGGTCCCTGGAGCTGTGTGACAGCGACACCACCTGCTCAGCAACGGTGCCACCCTGACTTAATGCACAATGGATTAATTTAGTTTACAGTATGCAATAAATATATCATTGAAATTTAAAGTGAAAGTGAAATGCTTTGTGATTTAACCTTTGCATTTAACTCATCTGTGGCACTTTACACTCACACTAATCATTAGTGACAGTGACCACACATCCTTGATGTGTGAGGAGTGTGTTGTGGATTAGGTGCCTTGGTCAAGAGCCTTTCAGTCCTGAATGTGTCTGTTGGTCACGGGTTTCAAAGAATTGTGCTCTTTAGACTCCTGGCCTTGAATGTTATGGTCATCACTATGATAGAACCAATGATGTCTATGGAATCACAATCTGTAGAAGTAATTATTGTAGCATCTGCTTATTTAAATTATTGTGGATTCTGGCTCTTGCTGTATCCTATTACTATTATATCTGAGTGCAGCTTTTGACACAGTAAGGCACCCCACTCTTCTATTCAGGCTGCGGGAGCTGGGCGTTGATGGTTCCGCCCTGGATTGGTTCACATTCTATCTAACTGACAGAAAACAGTCCATTACCTTTTATGGTCACACTTCTTACACTTCTCCTGTTACTTAAGGGGTACCTCAAGTATCAGTCCTTGGGCCCCTTCTTTTCATTGTAAACATACTTCCCCTTGGACATATCTTGAGTCATTTTAATCTCGACTTTCTCTGCTATGTGGATGACATCCATATTTATTTTAATACTAAATCCATTAATAACCCACTTCTTGACCAGTTAGAAACCTGTCTAGCACAAATCAGGAAATGCATGAATCACACCTTTCTCATATTAAATCGTGACAAGACTGAACTCTTGCTAATCGATTCCAAATCAATTCTCATAAAAGTTGGTTTCCTTTCTCTCTCTATTGATAATTGAAGTGGATCTCCTTCTTACCTGGTTTGTAATCTGGGTGTCATCCTCGACTCAACTCTTTCACTTGGTGCCCACATCAGTTCTATAATAAAAACGTCATATTTTTTTCTGTGTAATATTGCCAAAATCAGGCCATCTCTTTCTCAATCTGCAGCTGAAATCCTTATTCATTCCTTCATCTCCACCCGTTTAGACTACTGCACCTCTCGTCTCTTTGGCATCAGCTCTTCCTCTGTCCACAGACTTCAGATTGTTCAGAACTCTGCTGCCCGCCTTCTCACTCACACTCGCTCTCACCAACACATCACACCTGTTCTCCAACATCTTCACTGGCTTCCCATGAAGTACCATATTCAATTCTTACAAAGTTCTAAATAACCTTGCTCCTTCACAACTGTCTGTTCTTCTCCATCCTTACAAAGCCATGCCCACACTCAGCTCATCATCAGCCAGGCTGCTCACTGTCCCTCCTTCCAGCCTTCACAGCTACGGTGATTGCGCTTTCTCTAGATCTGCTCCGCGACTCTGGAACTCTCTTCCCCCTTCAATCCAACATTCCCCAACTCTCTCTATAGTCAACTCAAACCTCAAAAAATATATATTTTCTCCCTTGATTATAATACTCCTCAAACTTTTGAGCATTTTTCATGCTTGTATTTTGTAGTTGTTCTGTTTTGTAAGTCTTTGAATGTGTTCTGTTTATTAACTATTGCAAGTGTATTTGAGTTCTTGAAAAGCGGTATATAAATATAATGTATTGTGGCGAGCACCAGAAGAAGAAAGAGACTTCTTTAGCTTTTCTGCTGGTTTCCTGTGCCCACCTGGTGGTGTACCACAGAAACTGCACCTTTATTGACACAACTCAAAGCTTAACAACACAGGAAAATAGCCCAAGGTCATTAATTGCCATACTCATCTCGGTCATGGTTGCCACCCAAAATAACAATGCATAACTGACACCACAACCCATAAACAACAGTAAGAGCAGCACAACATCACTGATTAACTTAAACCATTAATAACTAGAACATCTAAGAATAAACAAAAACAGTCCCATGAGTCTCTGCACCAGTGGCACCTCCCATTGGCTGCCACAGTATTATAATTATTATTAAAACATTGGCAGTGAGTCAAACGCAGGCCACAGAAGCAGGTGTTAATAACATCTTAACACATCTGTATTGGCAATTTATCAAAGAGGTTTTTGTAATGAACAGAGCAGCTCTGCAGCACTGTGTAATATGCAGCACAGAAATATACAGCACTGTCTGTGAGGGACAGATTGTTGATGGTCAGAGAGACCTTGTTTCGTCCATTTCCAGTCATGTCCACTTTATCTAGGAAATCTTTTTCCTTTTTAGGTGAATTTTCATAGACGTATCCTATAAGAGTGAGCTCTTGTTCTTTTTGGATTTGTTTATACCAATAAATTTGGTTATAATCTTGAAGATTGTGTGAACAGTCAATGGTAACATTTACTTTCTGGTTGATAAACAGATGAGGAGGATTCTGGATCACACCATTACTGTGAGAAAAGCCTGGAAAGAGAGAAAATACAGTGATTATGAACCAATTTTAAATAAATATATCATAGAAAAAGTTGAATTCTTCCAACAAACAAAAAGTTAAATGATGACAATGCTGTTTTAAATCTTACCAAACATGGATATTGACAAAATAATAATAGTACTCTCAGCTCTGATCATTCTGATTCTCAGTGTTCGATGAGGTCCTGCTTCAGACTGTAATCACAATGTTCCTCAGTTTAAAGTCTTTGTGCATCACCTGATCAGTTTATTTCTCAATCTCCATTATTATGGCGCCGCCTTTTGATGGCATTGATAAATGCTGTTAATGACATTCTAACCAATAGCTTCTCTGCCCCAATGTTTCCATTGGTATACATAAGGATTCAAAATTATATAAATATTAACAGGTTGTGAGAGAACAATATGAAAGTGAGATGCATTTTGATAAAGAGGGAGATGGACTGACACTAGAGTCGTCTTTTAGTGCTGATGGACAGTAACTTATGAAAATAAATGGATTCTTCCTGTGATTGATGGATGTACAATAGTGCCAGTATCTATATGAGGAGTCCAAAAAGCTGTACAAGCCCCAATGCTTTACATAAAGTAACATTTCCAGTAGAGCTGTACAGGGGAGGTTTTTGTAGAAGAGGGTGGGCTTTTGGAGCACTGTGCTTCTTTTGCTGCACAGTAATAAACTGCTTCAGATGGTTTCAGTTGGAGGAGGTGAAGAGTCGAGTTCTTGGCCCCATCACCTGAGATCTTATACTGATCCTTGAAAGCACTTTCAACAGTTGGATTTTTAAAATTTACATATGCAATTAGTTCCAGTGAAGAATCACCAGTCGTTTGCTGATACCACAATATTGTTCTAAAATTTGAAACACTATGGTTACAGTGTAGATCACAAGCTTTGTCAAGGATTCTGATGAACGTCATAATTCTGTCCTGAAAAACAGAAAGAACACATCATCTGAGTATAATTTGAAATAAAATTAATTTTAGTCTGTGTGTGAAAGCTTACCTGACACAGAGTGTAATACAGTCAGTAAGATCAAGACTTGTCTCCTCATTCTGAACGGTGTTTGCTTTGGAACTGAATGAAACTGGTGAGGAACAGGAAGAAAGATCTTCAGGACGTCAGTGACTTATAATGATTTCAACAAAGTGAGAACAAGAGGATAACACAGGGGCTCCAATCATAAGAGCGCCCCCAGCCTGTTATAGAAATTGTTGCACCTTGATGTGTAACTAAGAATATAAGTGTTAGCATAAGCCAGTGTTTCCCAGACATTTTCTGCAGTTTTTTTTTTTTTTTTTTTTTTTTTTTTTTTTTTTTTTTTGTAGATGAGAATGATTTCAAGGCACAACCCTTCCAGACTCCACTGGAATTTATTGCAATTTATACAAAACGACAGCTTATTATTGAAGAAAACATATCACATTCACATAGTAATTAAAAGTGGCATGCATTTTACTGTATATCTCGATATCTCGTTTATCTCCTGGCTGCAGCCCTTATGCAACTGTGGAAACCACTAACATACGCCACAGTCATTTTTATACATTAATCAAACAGCTGATTATTCAAAAACAGATGTTGCCACAAAACCAACTGTAAGGGAAAGATTGTTGATGGTCAGCGAGACATTTTTGGCTCCATCTCCAGTCATGTCCACTTTATTCATGAAATCTGTTTCTTCTGTGGGTTTAACTGTTCCTGTCTTATATCCAATGAGTGTTAATTCTTGAATTTTGCTTTGTTTGTACCAGATAATTTGAATATAACTTGTTACAGTGTGTGAACACTCAATTGTAGCTGATCCTTCACTTTTTCCAATCAAATGAAGTGGAGTCTGGGTGACACCATCACTGTGAGAAAGCCCTGGAATGAGAGAATAAATACATATTGAAGTAAGGATTAAGATTTCAAAATAGTTGCTTAATTAGAACAACATTAAAGACCTTACCAAACAGGCCAATGAATGAAGTAATGATAATAACGCTGTTAACTCCGATCATGCTGGATGTCATTGTTGGGTTAAGTCCTGCTTCATGCCACTACTTCACTTTATATATCTGACTTTGTGTAAGATGTGATGGGATTTCCTTTTCAGCCTCATCATTATGGCGCACTCTGTGGATGAAATTTGGAAGGAAATTATGAATTGAGCTTCCACAGTGCGATCATACACTTTATATGAAAGAGATAGTTGGCCTGCTGTGACCTGGTCTGGTCTTATTTTAAGTATTTGTTTGACATCATTGAATAGCAGGTTCACATTCAGAATCAGCTCCAGTAGATGGTATATTTGGACTGAATTTATTTTCTTTTCAGACACCTTAATGTCTGCTTAAATTATTCTCTTAAAAATTGTATTACATCCTAAACATCATAAAAACAAATTCTACAACACAAATGAATTTAATTGTGGAATAATTATAAAAAACTGTCAAATAGTATGTAATTTACACATAATTTCAGTTATGAATAAATACCTTAATTATGTAGTACGTTGTTGAGGTCATTTGGCGTACCACCTCTTTTTGCTTTATGTACCACAGTTTGAGAACCACTGCACTAGAGAGTTTGAGTGTGTTGTTAGCTCTTATTCAGTTTTTCCATTCCATTCTCTTCTTTTAAGTTAGACCAGAAACTTGAATAAGTAGCTAAGTAAATTTGACCCTTTAATTTGGAACAAATATTTATTTGAATAAGAACACCGTATTTAACCAGGTAAAAATGCCTATTTTATGTGTAATGTTCATATATTGTATTATTATTATTATTATTATTATTATTATTATTATTGTTATATATTTTCTTACTCTAACTTTGTAACCCACATAATTTGATTGGATACATGTACAGCATAATGGCATTTTATTAAGTGGAGTTAATACAAATTAAAACACTTTAATAAGCAGATTATAAGAAGTATACAAGGCACATTTGTGTTTAAACGTGTATAATAGCTGTGTTCTTTCTTCTATTTTAAAAACTTCAAAAAAGTTTGGATCTGTTATTAACCTTAAACGAGGAAAGATCTGATGCTGTGTTTAAATGTTTTGTTAACAATAAAAGAGAAAAGGTATTTAAGTTTATAAAAGAGCCAAAGTGTCTTCTTTCATAGAGCTGCAGGTGGGAGCTTTTTGTAGAAGATGGTGAGCTTTTGGGGCACTGTGCTTTTGCTGCACAGTAATACACAGCACTGTCTTCAGGTGCTCTCAGGTTGAGGAGGTGAAGAGTTGAGTGTTTTTCACCATCTCCAGAAATGTTAAAGTGACCACTGAAAGACGTTTCCACCTCTATCCTCTTATAATATACATATGCAATAAGTTTCAGAGATGGTTCACCAGTTGATTGCTGATACCATAATATAGTATAGAAAGTTGAAACACTGTGCTTGCAGTGTAGTTCATGATATTTTCCTGGATAACTCATCATATCAGAGGAGTCCTGAACAATGTCATATTTCTCTCCTGGAAAACAGAGACATGATTTTTCGTGTCATCATGAAAACAGTTGTGTTTTTGGTGAAATTAGCTGATTTGTTGATTTTCTAAGTGTAAAAAACCTTAACAAATCCACATAAAATCAATCTGAAACATAGAACATTATATGTTTTTAGGGCACAATTTTTATTTGTTTATTGATTATAACTCGCTACAGTGTGTTTATTCCTAGAGGTTAAATGAAGCAATTGAAGAGTAATTATGAATTAAATGTGCAAATAGCGTGTTCCTCATAGAGGATGTATTCATTTATTTGTACTTTATACATTCATAAATGAATATAAATGTAATAATATATGTAATTGTTTCTTAATGTTGTTTAAATCTTACCTGACACTGTGTATAACACAGTTAGAATGATCAAAACCTGCCTCCTCATGCTAACAGGACTCTCTGTTTAGAAATTCTGCAAAACGATTATGATTTAATATGAAGATCCTCACAACATCACTGGGTACTCCTCCTGTACTAAACCATCAAGAGAATGACACTGCTTACTCAGAGTTGCCTGAAAACCATGAGTGAGAGCGCCCCCAGCCTGCTACAGGAATTGTTTCAGGTTGACTTCATTTTGATGAGATTTTACACTTTTACAACATAAAAATTTCAGTGAAAAGTACACCAAACTATAAGAAATTCCTTTCTGAACTTAATATTGCTTTCTTTTTTTATTTAAAATCCAAGAGCAAGTGAACACCGATTTAAAAAAATGATACATGCACTTTGTCTTTTTAATCATAACTAAATTTACTGTGACAAATGTGACTATACTGGTAACTATACTGAAAATAAACTGATTCTTCCTGTGATTGATGGATGTACACTAGTGCCAGTATCTATATGAGGAGTCCAAAAAGCTGTACAGGCCCCAGTGCAGTACATGAAGTAACATTTCCAGTAGAGCTGTACAGGGGAGGTTTTTGTAGAAGAGGGTGGGCTTTTGGAGCACTGTGCTTCTTTTGCTGCACAGTAATAAACTGCTTCAGATGGTTTCAGTTGGAGGAGGTGAAGAGTCGAGTTCTTGGCCCCATCACCTGAGATCTTATACTGATCCTTGAAAGAACTTTCAACAGTTGCAGTTTTATAATTTAAATATGTGATTAGTTCCAGTGAAGAATCACCAGTGGTTTGCTGATACCACAAGGCAAGGCAAGGCAAGGCAAGGCAAGGCAAGTTTATTTATAGAGAACCTTTCATACAGAAGCAATTCAAAGTGCTTTACAGAAAAAGAAATTACATTAAAAGCCAGAGTAAAATCATAAATTCCAATAAGACAATTACATAAAAAGAGTAAAATGATTAAAATGATTAAAACAATTTAAAATGACAATAAATGAAAAGAAATAAAAGAAATAAAATGCCGTTACAGAAAAGTGCAGAATATTTTAAACTGAGCTGTAAGCCTGCTCAAACAAGAGAGTTTTAAGTCTTGATTTAAATGTGTCTAACGTTGGGGCACTTCTAATATTCTCAGACAGCTGGTTCCATTTAAAAGTGGCATAGTAGCTAAATGCTGCCTCTCCATGTTTAGTTTTGACCCGAGGCAGGACTAACTGACTAGTTCCTAAAGATCTGAGATCTCTGCTCGGCTCATATCTCTGTAGCAGATCTGATAAATACGCTGGTCCTACCCCATTGAGACATTTATAAACCAGTAATAACACCTTAAAGTCTATTCTATAACAGACTGGTATCCAGTGTAAGGATTTGAGGATGGGGGTGATATGATCTCTTCTTTTGCTCCGAGTGAGAACTCTGGCAGCTGCATTTTGAATCAGCTGAAGCTGTTTAATGGTCTTTTTTGGAAGTCCAGCTAAGAGACCATTACAGTAATCAATCCTGCTAGAAATAAAAGCATGGATAAGTTTCTCTAGGTCTGGTTTAGTCAGAAAATCTCTAATCTTACTGATGTTCTTAAGATGGTAAAATGCTGATCTAGTAACCGCTTTAATACGACTACTAAAACTGAGATCTGAGTCCATTGATACACCAAGGTTGCGAGCCAGTTCTTTAGATTTGAGGGCTCTCGAGTCCAGATACGTAGCCAATCTTTGTCTCTCAGTGCTATTCCCAAATAGTATAATCTCAGTTTTATCTTTATTCAGCTGCAGAAAATTGTGTCCCATCCAGTTTGTGATGTGTTCAAGGCACTTGCTTAATAAGTCAACTGGGCCAGAGTCGTTTGGGGACAGGGCCATGTAAATCTGAGTATCATCTGCATAGCTGTGATAGGACAGCCCATAGTTCTGTAGAATCTGGCCAAGAGGAAGCATATATAAATTAAATAAAAGTGGACCAAGAATAGAGCCCTGGGGGACACCACAGGTTACTGGCATGTTCTCTGAAATATTATTTTCTATTTCTACAAAGTAGTTCCTGCCTTCCAGGTAAGAAATGAACCACTTCAGGACTGTTCCTGAGAGTCCAACCCAGTTTGCGAGTCTATCTATAAGAATCTTATGGTCAATGGTATCAAAGGCAGCACTAAGGTCAAGAAGTAATAGAAGAGATACCTTTCCAGCCTCTGTATTTAAGCGGATGTCATTAATTACCTTGATTAGAGCAGTCTCAGTGCTGTGATTAGACCGGAACCCGGACTGGAATTTGTCTAGGCTACTGTTTATGGACAAGAAACCAGTGATTTGCCTGAAAACTATTTTCTCAATGATTTTGCCCATGAACGGTAGATTAGAAATTGGCCTGTAGTTACTTATCAGAGAAGATTCTAAATTTTTCTTTTTTAGAAGAGGCTTTACAACTGCAGTTTTTAGTGAGCTCGGAAAAACCCCCGACATGAGTGAGGTGTTTACAATGTGGAGTATGTCTGGTGCTATAGTGTGAAACACACTCTTTAAAAAATTGGTTGGTAGTGTGTCAAGACTGCAAGTGGATGATTTGAGATGATTAACTGTGTCAGTTAAAATATTACTATCAACAGTACTGAACTCTGACATTTTAACTAAGGAGTTTTTATGAGGTGATGGAGAGGGTACAGACTCATTGTTGGATATAGATGTACTAATCGCTTGTCTGATATTCTGGAATTTAGTGTTAAAAAAGAATGCAAACTCATTACATCTCTCAGTTGATACTAATTCAGGGGCCATTGGTGTGGGTGAGTTAGTAAGTCTGTCGACCACGGTGAAGAGGATTTTGCTGTTGTTAGTGTTATTGTTGATGATACTAGAGAAATAGGATTGTCGTGTTTTGCATATTGTCGCGTTGTATTGACGTAGCCTATCTTTGTAGATTTCTTTGTGAATATGAAGACTTGTTTTACGCCATCTGCGTTCTGCCTTGCGACACTCCCTCTTTTGGATTTGAACAACAGAAGCATTTCTCCATGGTGCTTTCTGTTTGCAAGACAAGGCCTTCATTTTAACAACATGACAATGACAATTTTTGTATTAAAACTATTCAGCAAATCATCAACAGAGTTGGATCGTTCACATGGTGTAGTGCACAATTTACTCATGAAAAGTGTAGCTGTGCAGTCCTTTATAATCCTTTTCTTGACACAAACTCTTCTATCTCTGATGACTGGTGAGGCCCACATATCAAAGAACACACAGTAGTGATCTGACAGTGCGACGTCCTTCACAGTCACTGATATGTTGAGACTCTTTGAGATAACAATATCCAGCGTGTGACCATGACAATGAGTACTCCCTGTAACATGCTGTGAAAGACCAAAAGAGTCCAATATGGCAAGTAGTTCCTTGGCAAAACAGTCCTTGGGATTGTCGATATGTATGTTAAAGTCACCAGCAATAACAAAATGGTCAAAGTCTGTAGAAATAAAGGACAGCATCTCTGTAAATTCATCAATAAAATTAGCGCTGTACTTCGGAGGCCTGTAGACAGTTACTAGTAATATCTGTGGTGTCCCTTTCAAAACTACACAGAGATTCTCAAATGTTGTGAAGTCTCCAAATGATAACTGCTTGCACTGAAAAGAACCATGGAACAAAGCAGCTAGACCTCCACCTTTTCTGCTGGCACGAGATGCATTTAAAAAATGAAAATCTGGAGGAGCCGACTCCAATAAAACAGTTGCAGCACTACATTCATTTAGCCAAGTCTCAGTTAAAAGTATAAAATCAAGCCCATGTGCTGTAATAAAATCATTAATTAAGTGTGATTTGTTTGTGAGAGATCTGATATTTAGAAGAGCTAACTTAGTAACTTGTGCACTTTGCCACAGAATCTCTGTTTCACATTTTATTTGCTGTAGATTGGCTACATTCACAGAATCTGACCTGAACTCTCTGTTCTTTCTCTCTCTGATAAGTACTGGAATGGGAGAGATTACAGGCATCAAAGGTCCAAGCTTGTTTTGAAAACATGTACTGCTGACATCATCACTGCAGCAGCCAGGACCCGAAAAACATCACTTTTCTTTGCCCTTATCAGCTGACGAAGCTGTGTGAAGCTCCTGCTGGCGATGGGGCCGTGAGCGAAGCTGCCTTTCCGGGGGTTGAGGAGCTTGTCTTTTCCGTTGAGGTGCTCTAGGTGGTGATGGAGTGTGATTATTCTTAGGGGACAGTCTGGGGGACTGCAGTGGAGAAGTGGCAGTAGATGATGGTGGAGTAGAAGCTGGGGTGGTTCTTCTTTGCACCTGAGGGCTGGCTGACAGGGAAAGTGACAGCCTTGTCCCAGCCGAAACCAGCTTCCACAATATCATTCTAAAGTCTGAAACACTATGGTTACAATGTAGATCACAAGATTTGTCTGAATAACACATCAGGTGAGGAGGATTCTGATGAACGTCATAATTCTGTCCTGAAAAAAAGAAAGAACACATCATCTGAGTATAATTTAAAATAAAAATGATGTTATTCTGTGTGTGAAAGCTTACCTGACACAGAGTGTAACACAGTCAGTAAGATCAAGACTTGTCTCCTCATTCTGAATGGTGTCTGTTTTGGAACAGAATGAAACTGGTGAGGAACAGGAAGAAAGATCTTCAGGACATCAGTGACTTATCATGATTTCAGCAAATCTGTCCTGATCATGTCAAATCTTGTATAAAACAACAAAATGAATATCATGAACTCAAGTTGTAGATACAGGATATGGCATCGTGGCAGTCACATGCTCTATGCCTACAACAAAAGCAGAAAGAAAATCTTTATTCATTCATGTTCTGGGACACGTCATCCTGCTCTGGGTTGGTTTAGGTCTGTAGACCACCCATAATCACTGGACACAAGGCAGAAACAAGCGTACTGGACAGGGTGACAGTCCATCACATAGCATCAAACACTCACACATTTGGGCGATCTCACACATCAATAAATTTACAAATGTCTTTTTGGTTTGTTGGATGAAATCCATGTAGACACAGGAACAACACCCTAAATTCCTCACAGACAGTCACCTGGGGTGGGTGGTGGATCCCAAACCCTGGAGCTGTGGGGCACTAAAATATTGTTTTAAAAGTAAACCATTGTTTGTCCAACTCACCATTTTCTTATCCAGCAGCCATTTTATTGAACTGAGGTCGCACTCTACAGCCATTGGACATGCTAAAGTCTGTATTGATTCATTTTACATTAGGCTTACATTCAACTTCTTTTCTCCTCTCGCTTGTTTCATGCCTCATAGTTAGGCACACACTGCACAAGCTCTAGGGTGTAATTAAACTAAGGGTACACATCAGTGTAAAGAATGATTTGATTGTGGTAAAAGGCATGGTAAAAATTGCAATATTAGCATAAGAATTTTAAAAGGAAATGAAGCACCCCAACCCTTGCAGGTTGATTTATGACATCTCAAAGCTCCCACACATATTCCAGCACCAAAGTGAAGCCCTTTCTTTACCCTGTTTCTCCTGACTATATTAAAATATCAGACACAATATATAAAAGACTACTGCTAAAATCTTGACCTGATAAAGGACAATCATTCACATTTACCTAATATTGAATTAAATGTAGTTTGTTCTGCCAGTGTAACCTTCTTCAGTTACTTGATGGAATGTTTGATGTATAGAGTAGTTATTTGAACTGTTTATTGCAACACAGAGAAACATTGTTAAGGAGAAATCCCAAATAAAATGTTTATTGAAATATCCAGAATCCCAAGTCTTGCAAAATATTTGAGTAAATGTAAGGCATTATGATCAGGCTAGATAGTAGTCACATTTTTTTTTTATCTTTATATATGTTTAATAATGAAAAAAGTCTGAATATCTTACAGATATGTGCTTGGTTCTAGACTTTAGACACTCATTATAAATGTTATAAATGTTACTAAGTCAGCAGACTGAAGCAAAATGGAATCACCACACCACATCTTATAATCTTATAATCTTATAATCTAATACTTAAACGTATCCTTGTATTAAGGAAGGGAAACACAAACCAAAAAAATAAAACAGGCACTGCCCCAGAGGTAGGTGTTAATCTTCACACGTCTGCATTGGCCGTTTATCAGAGAGGTTTTTGTGCTGAACAGAGCAGTTCTGCAGCACTGTGTAATATGCAGCACAGAAATACACTGCACTGTCTGTGAGGGAAAGATTGTTGATGGTCAGAGAGACATTTTTGTTACCATCTCCAGTCATGTCCACTTTACTCATGAAATCTGTTTCTTTTGTGGGTTTTGCTGTACTGAGCTTATATCCAATGAGTGTTAATTCTCGAATTTGGCTTTGTTTGTACCAGATAATTCTATCATAACTTGTTACAGTGTGTGAACACTCAATTGTAGCTGATCCTTCACTTTTTCCAATAAAATTAAGTGGAGTCTGGGTGACACCATCTCCGTGAGAAAGCCCTGGAATGAGAGAAAAGATACTTAAATAAAAATTAAAACATAAAAGCAGATGTTCAAATAGAACAGTATTTAAGACCTTACCAAACAGGCCAATAAATGAAACAATAATAATGACAATGTTAACTCTGATCATGCTCGACGTCAGTGTTGGATCAATCCTTCTTTAGAGTGTGATGATACAGTACTTCAGCTGAAGTGTTTGACATTGTGTAACGTATGATGAGATTTCCTCTTTAACTGTATCAGCATGGCTCCCCCTTTTGATGAAATTGTGAAGTCATTGCTGTTCAGCAGCTGGAATAGTTGGCCCATAGTTTGTAAATTACTAATTGTTTAAAGGCATATTTTGGGGAACTGTATTTTACTATATTTCAGAAATGATCCTGCTTTAAATATGTCTTTAAACTGCTCAGGTGGTATTTGCATGTTTATGTGTCGTGTCTGCAGTGTGCAGTAAGTTAATCATTTTTTAGGGTAAATGTGCCATTATTGCATCATTCATATTTTAAGGTAATTTTTTCAGAGCATCATTGGCATTAAAACAAAGATACAAAAAGAAAAATGATATAGTATAATAAAATGAAGCTGTTTTCAGACTGTTTAAATCAAGACATAATGTAGTTCTGTATATAATGAGGAAAATGAAGAGTGTGTGGTGAACTTTTCACATGGAGGATGCATTAATACATCAATTGATTCATTCATTGTCTGTAACCTCTTATCCAGTTCAGGGTCACGGTGGGTACGGAGCCTACCCGGAATCACTGGGTGCAAGGCGGGATCACACCCTGGAGGGGGCGCCAGTCTTTCACAGGGCAACACACACACTCACACATTCACTCACACATATGGACACTTTTGAGTTGCCAATCCACCTACTAACATGTGTTGTTTTTTTTTTTTTTGGACCGTAGGAGGAAACCGGAGCACTCAGTAGAAACCCTTGTGGACACAGGGAGAACACACTAAACTAATCACAGACAGTCACCCAGAGTGGGACTCGAACCCAGGTTCCTGGAGCTGTGTGATAGCGACACCACCTGCTGAGCAACGGTGCCACCCTGACTTAATGCACAATGGATTAATTTACTTTACAGTATGCAATAAATATATCATTGAAATTTAAAGTGAAAGTGAAATGCTTTGTGATTTAACCTTCGCATTTAACTCATCTGTGGCACTTTACACTCACACTAATCATTAGTGGCAGTGACCACATTCCACACACAGCAGTGGGTAGTCATCCTTGATGTGTGAGGAGTGTGTTGTGGATTAGGTGTCTTGGTCAAGAGCCTTTCAGTCCTGAATGTGTCTGTTGGTCACGGGGATCAAAGAATTGTGCTCTTTAGACTCCTGGCCTTGAATGTTATGGTCATCACTATGATAGAACCAATGATGTCTATGGAATCACAATCTGTAGAAGTAATTGTTGTAGCATCTGCTTATTTAAATTATTGTGGATTTTGGCTCTTGCTGTATCCTATTACTATTATATCTGAGTGCAGCTTTTGACACAGTAAGGCACCCCATTCTTCTATTCAGGCTGCGGGAGCTGTGCGTTGAAGGTTCCGCCCTGGATTGGTTCATATTCTATCTAACTGACAGAAAACAGTCCATTACCTTTTCTGGTCACACTTCTTACACTTCTCCTGTTACTTAGGGGTACCTCAAGGATCAGTCCTTGGGCCCCTTCTTTCCATTGTAAACATACTTCCCCTTGGACATATCTTGAGTCATTTTAATCTTGACTTTCACTGCTATGCAGATGACATCCAGATTTATTTTAATACTAAATCTATTAATAACCCACCTCTTGACCAGTTTGAAACCTGTCTAGCACAAATCAGGAAATGGATGAATCACACCTTTCTTATATGAAATAGTGACGAGACTGAGCTCTTGCTAATCGATTCCAAATCAATTCTCATAAAAGTTGTTTCCTTTCTCTCTCTATTGTTAATTCAGGTGTATCTCCTTCTTCCCCGGTTCGTAATCTGGGTGTCATCCTCGACTCAACTCTTTCACTTAGTGCCCACATCAGTTCTATAAGCAAAACGTCATACTTTTATCTGTGTAATATTGCCAATATCAGGCCATCTCTTTCTCAATCTGCTGCTGAAATCCTTATTCATGCCTTCATCTCCACCCGTTTAGACTACTGCAACTCTCTTCTCTTTGGCATCAGCTCTTCCTCTGTCCACAGACTTCAGATTGTTCAGAACTCTGCTGCCCGCCTTCTCACTCACACTCGCTCTCACCAACACATCACACCTGTTCTCCAACATCTTCACTGGCTTCCCGTGAAGTACCATATTCAATTCAAAATACTTCTTCTCACTTACAAAGCCCTAAATAACTTTGCTCCTTCACACCTGTGTGTTCTTCTCCATCCTTACAAACCCATGCCCACACACAGGTCTTCCTCAGCCGGGCTGCTCACTGTCCCTCCTTCCAGCCTTCACAGCTACGGTGATCGCGCTTTCTCTAGATCTGCTCTGCGACTCTGGAACTCTCTTCCCCCTTCAATCCAACATTCCCCAACTCTCTCTATAGTCACCTCAAACCTCAAAAAATATATATTTTCTCCCTTGATTATAATACTCCTCAAACTTACATTTTTCATGCTTGTATTTTGTAGTTGTTCTGTTTTGTAAGTCTTTGAATGTGTTCTGTGTATTAACTGTTGTAAGCGTATTTGAGTTCTTGAAAAGCGCTATATAAATATAATGTATTATTATTATTATAAAACATTGGCAGTGAGTCAAAAGCAGCCCACAGAAGCAGGTGTTAATAACATCTTAACCCATTTGTATTGGCAATTTATCAAAGAGGTTTATGTAATGAACAGAGCAGTTCTGCAGCACTGTGTAATATGCAGCACAGAAATATACAGCACTGTCTGTGAGGGACAGATTGTGGATGGTCAGAGAGACATTGTTTCGTCCATTTCCAGTCATGTCCACTTTATCTAGGAAATCTTGTTCCTTTTTAGGTGAATTTTCATAGACGTATCCCATAAGAGTGAGCTCTTGTTCTTTTTGGATTTGTTTGTACCAATAAATTTGGTCATAATTTTGAAGATTGTGTGAACAGTCAATGGTAACATTTATTTTCTGGTTGATAAACAGATGAGGAGGAGTCTGGATTACACCATTACTGTGAGAAAAGCCTGGAAAGAGAGAAAATACAGTGATTATGAAGAGTGTCGTTCCAAAATGTTTCGTCTTCTGCTTGTAACCAATTTTAAATAAATATATATCATATATCATATAAAATATATCATAGAAAAAGTTGAATTCTTCCAACAAACAAAAAGTTAAATGATGATAATACTGTTGTAAATCTTACCAAACAGGGATATTGACAAAATAATAATAGTACTCTCAGCTTTGATCATTCTGATTCTCAGTGTTCGATGAGGTCCTGCTTCAGACTGTAATCACAATGTTCCTCAGTTTAAAGTCTTTGTGCATCACCTGAACAGTTTATTTCTCAATTTTTCCATTGTTATGGCGCCCCCTTTTGATGGCATTGAGAAATGCTGTTAATGACATTATAACCAATAGCTTCACCACCCCAATATTTCCATTGGTATACATAAGGATTCAAAATTATATAAATATTAATAGGTTGTGAGAGACCAATGTGAAAGTGAGATGCATTTTGATAGAGGGAGATGGACAGACACCAGAGTCGACTTTTAGTGCTGATGAAAATAAATGGATTCTTCCTGTGATTGATGGATGTACAATAGTGCCAGCATCTATATGAGGAGTCCCAAAAGCTGTACAGGCCCCAATGCAGTACATGAAGTAACATTTCCATTAGAGCTGTACAGGGGACGTTTTTGTAGAAGAGGGTGGGCTTTTGGAGCACTGTGCTTCTTTTGCTGCACAGTAATAAACTGCTTCAGATGGTTTCAGTTGGAGGAGGTGAAGAGTGGAGTTCTTGGTCCCATCACCTGAGATATTATACTGATCCTTGAAAGAAATTTCAACCGTTGGATTTTTAAAATTTACATATGCAATTAGTTCCAGTGAAGAATCACCAGTCGTTTGCTGATACCACAATATCATTCTAAAGTTTGAAACACTATGGTTACAGTGTAGATCACAAGCTTTGTCTGAATAACACATCAGGTCAGGAGGATTCTGATGAACGTCATAACTCTGTCCTGAAAAACAGAAAGAACACATCATCTGAGTATAATTTAAAATAAAAATAATAATTAATAAAAATAATGTTAGTCTGTGTGTGAAAGCTTACCTGACACAGAGTGTAACACAGTCAGTAAGATCAAGACTTGTCTCCTCATTCTGAACGGTGTTTGCTTTGGAACTGAATGAAACTGGTGAGGAACAGGAAGAAAGATCTTCAGGACGTCAGTGACTGAATGATTTCAACAAAGTGACAACAAGAGGATAACACAGGGGCTCCAACCATAAGACCGGCCCCTGTCTGTTATAGAAATTGTTGCACCTTGATGTGTAACAAAGAATATAGATGTTAGTATAAGCCTGTGTTTCCCAGACATTTTCTGCAGTTTTTTTTTTTGTAGATGAAAATGTTTTCAAGGCACACCCCTTCCAGACTCCACTGGAATTAATATTACACATTGCAATTTATACAAAACGAGATCTTATTGTTGAAAAAAACAAATCACATTCACATAGTAATTAAAGTGGCATGCATTTTACTGTATATCTCGTTTATCTCCATGCTGCAGCCCTTATGCAACTGTGGAAACCACTAACATACGCCACAGTCATTTTTATGCATTAATCAAATAACTGATTATTCAAAAACAGATGTTGCCACGAAAGCAGCTGAAATTAACATTTAAACACGTCTGCATTGGCAGTTTATCAGAGAGGTTTTTGTACTGAACAGAGCAGTTCTGCAGCACTGTGTAATATGCAGCACAGAAATACACTGCACTGTCTGTGAGGGAAAGATTGTTCATGATCAGAGAGACATTGTTGTTGCCATCTCCAGTCATGTCCACGTTATTCATGAAATCTGTTTCTTTTGTGGGTTTAACTGTTCCTGTCTTATATCCAATGAGTGTTAATTCTTGAATTTTGCTTTGTTTGTACCAGATAATTCGATTATAATTTGTTACAGTGTGTGAACACTCAATTGTAGCTGATCCTTCACTTTTTCCAATAAAATGAAGTGGAGTCTGGGTGACACCATCACCGTGAGAAAGCCCTGGAATGAGAGAATAAATATATATTGAAGTAAGCATTAAGAGTTCAAAATAGTTGCTTAATTAGAACAACATTAAAGACCTTACCAAACAGGCCAATGAATGAAGTAATGATAATAACGCTGTTAACTCCGATCATGCTGGATGTCATTGTTGGGTTAAGTCCTGCTTCATACCACTACTTCACTTTATATATCTGACTTTGTGTAAGATGTGATGGGATTTCCTTTTCAGCCTCATCATTATGGCGCCCTCTTTGGATGAAATTTGGAAGTAAATTATGAATTGAGCTTCCACAGTGGGATCATAGACTGTATATGAAAGGGATAGTTGGCCTGCTGTGACCTGGTCTGGTCTTATTTTAAGTATTTGTTTGACATCATTGAATAGCAGGTTCATGTTCAGAATCAGCTCCAGTAGATGGGACATTTGGGCTGAATTTGTTTTCTTTTCAGAAATCTCAATTTCTGCTTAAACTATCCTCTTAAAAATTGTATTACATCCTAAACATCATAAAAACTAATTCTACAACACAAATGAATTTAATTGTGGAATAATTATAAAAAACTGTCAAACATTATGTAATTTACACATAATTTCAGTTATGAACAAAATACCTTAATTATGTAGTACATTTTTGAGGTCATTTGGCATACCACCTCTTTTTGCTTTGTGTACCACAGTTTGAGAACCACTGCACTAGAGAGTTTGAGTGTGTTGTTAGCTCTTATTCAGTTTTTCCATTCCATTCTCTTCTTTTCAGTTAGACCAGAAACTTGAATAAGTAGCTAAGTAAATTTGACCCTTTAATTTGGAACAAATATTTATTTGAATAAGAACAATGTCTTTAACCAGGTAAAGATGCCTATTTTATGTGTAATATTCATATAATGTATTACTATTATTATAATAATAATTATTATTATTATTATTATTGTATATTTTTTTACTCTAACTTTAATAAGCAGATTATAAGAAATATACAAGGCAGCTTTGTGTTTAAACGTGTATAACAGCTGTGTTCTTTCTTCTTTTTTAAAAACTTCAAAAAGGTTTGATTTTTTATTAACTTTAAACGCTGTAAAGATCTGATGCAGTGTTTAAATGTTTTCTTAACAATAAAAGAGAAAAGGTATTTTAAGTTTATAAAAGAGCCAAAGTGTCTTCTTTCATAGAGCTGCAGGTGGGAGCTTTTTGTAGAAGATGCTGAGCTTTTGGAGCACTGTGCTTTTGCTGCACAGTAATACACAGCACTGTCTTCAGGTGCTCTCAGGTTGAGGAGGTGAAGAGTTGAGTGTTTTTCACCATCTCCAGAAATGTTAAAGTGACCTCTGAAAGACGTTTCCACCTCTATCCTCTTATAATATACATATGCGATAAGTTTCAGAGATGGTTCACCAGTTGATTGTTGATACCATAATATAGTAGAGAAAGCTGAAACACTGTGTTTGCAGCGTAGTTCATGGTATTTTCCTGGATAACTCATCATATCAGAGGAGTCCTGAACAATATTTCTCTCCTGGAAAACAGAGACATGATTTTTAGTGTCATCATGAAGACAGTTGTGTTTTTGGTGAAATGACTTTATTTGTTGATTTTCTAAGTGTAAAACCCTTAACAAATCCACATAAAAACAATCTGAAACATAGAACATTATATGTTTTTAGGGCACAGATTTTATTTGTTTATTGATTATCACTGGCTACAGTGGGTTTATTAGAGGTTAAATGAAGCAATTGAAGAGTAATTATGAATTAAATGTGCAAATAGCATGTTCTTTATAGAGGATGTATTCATTTATTTGTACTTTAAACATCCATAAATGAATATAAATGTAATAATATATGTAATTGTTTCTTAATGCTGTTTAAATCTTACCTGACACTGTGTATAACACGGTTAGAACAATCAAAACCTGCCTCCTCATGCTAACGGGTCTCTGTGTTTAGAAATTCTGCAAAACGATTATGATTTAATATGAAGATCCTCACAACATCACTGGGTACTCCTCCTGTACTAAACCATCAAGAGAATGACACTGTGCTTACTCAGACTTGCCTGAAATGCATGAGTGGGAGTGCCCTCAGTCTGCTACAGGAATCATTTCAGGTTGACTTCATATTGACCAGTTATTACACTTTTACAAAATAAAAATGTCAGTGAAAAGTACACCAAACTATAAGAAATTCCTTTCTGAACTTACTATTGCTCTCTTTAATATTTAAAATCCAAGAGCAAGCGAACACAGATTAAAAAAAATTATACATGCACTTTGTCATTTTAATCATAACTAAATTTACTGTGACAAATGTGACTATACTGGTAACTATACTGAAAATAAACTGATTCTTCCTGTGATTGATGGATGTACACTAGTGCCAGTATCTATATGAGGAGTCCAAATAGCTGTACAGGCCCCAATGCAGTACATGAAGTAACATTTCCAGTAGAGCTGTACAGGGGAGGTTTTTGTAGAAGAGGGTGGGCTTTTGGAGCACTGTGCTTCTTTTGCTGCACAGTAATAAACTGCTTCAGATGGTTTCGGTTGGAGGAGGTGAAGAGTCGAATTCTTGGCCCCATCACCTGAGATCTTATACTGATCCTTGAAAGAACTTTCAACAGTTGGATTTTTATATTCAACATATGCGATTAGTTCCAGTGAAGTTTCACCAGTGGTTTGCTGATACCACAATATCATTTTAAAGTCTGAAACACTATGGTTACAGTGTAGATCACAAGCTTTGTCTGAATAACACATCAGGTCAGGAGGATTCTGATGAACGTCATAATTCTGTCCTGAAAAACAGAAAGAACACATCATCTGAGTATAATTTAAAATAAAAATAATGTTAGTCTGTGTGTGAAAGCTCACCTGACACAGAGTGTAACACAGTCAGTAAGATCAAGACTTGTCTCCTCATTCTGAACAGTGTCTGCTTTGGAACTGAATGAAACTGGTGAGGAACAGGAAGAAAGATTTTCAGGACGCCAGCGACTTATCATGATTTCAGCAAATCTGTCCTGATCATGTCAACTCTTGTATAAAACAACAAAATGAATATCATGAACTCAAGTTGTAGATACAGGATATGGCATTGTGGCAGTCACATGCTCTATGCCTACCACAAAAGCAGAAAGAAAATCTTCATTCATTCATGTTCTGGGACACGTCATCCTGCTCTGGGTTGGTTTAGGTCTGTAGACCACCCATAATCACTGGACACAAGGCAGAAACAAGCGTACTGGACAGGGTGACAGTCCATCACATAGCATCAAACACTCACACATTTGGGCGATCTCACACATCAATAAATTTACAAATGTCTTTTTGGTTTGTTGGATAAAATCCATGTAGACACAGGAACAACACCCTAAATTCCTCACAGACAGTCACCTGGGGTGGGTGGTGGATCCCAAACCCTGGAGCTGTGGGGCACTAAAATATTGTTTTAAAAGTAAACCATTGTTTGTCCAACTCACCATTTTCTTATCCAGCAGCCATTTTATTGAACTGAGGTCGCACTCTACAGCCATTGGACATGCTAAAGTCTGTATTGATTCATTTTACATTAGGCTTACATTCAACTTCTTTTCTCCTCTCGCTTGTTTCATGCCTCATAGTTAGGCACACACTGCACAAGCTCTAGGGTGTAATTAAACTAAGGGTACACATCAGTGTAAAGAATGATTTGATTGTGGTAAAAGGCATGGTAAAAATTGCAATATTAGCATAAGAATTTTAAAAGGAAATGAAGCACCCCAACCCTTGCAGGTTGATTTATGACATCTCAAAGCTCCCACACATATTCCAGCACCAAAGTGAAGCCCTTTCTTTACCCTGTTTCTCCTGACTATATTAAAATATCAGACACAATATATAAAAGACTACTGCTAAAATCTTGACCTGATAAAGGACAATCATTCACATTTACCTAATATTGAATTAAATGTAGTTTGTTCTGCCAGTGTAACCTTCTTCAGTTACTTGATGGAATGTTTGATGTATAGAGTAGTTATTTGAACTGTTTATTCCAACACAGAGAAACATTGTTAAGGAGAAATCCCAAATAAAATGTTTATTGAAATATCCAGAATCCCAAGTTTTGCAAAATATTTGAGTAAATGTAAGGCATTATGATCAGGCTAGATAGTAGTCACATTTTTTATTTTATATATGTTTAATAATGAAAAAAGTCTGAATATCTTACAGATATGTGCTTGGATCTAGACTTTAGACACTCATTATCAATGTTATAAATGTTACTAAGTCAGCAGACTGAAGCAAAATGGAATCACCACACCACATCTACTTAAACGTATTAATTCCTTGTATTAAGGAAGGGAAACACAAACGAAAAAAAAAAAAAAAACGGTCACTGCCCCAGAGGCAGGTGTTAATCTCCACACATCTGCATTGGCAGTTTATCAGAGAGGTTTATGTACTGAACAGAGCAGTTCTGCAGCACTGTGTAATATGCAGCACAGAAATACACTGCACTGTCTGTGAGGGAAAGATTGTTGATGGTCAGAGAGACATTGTTGTTACCATCTCCAGTCATGTCCACTTTTTTCATGAAATCTGTTTCTTTTGTGGGTTTTGCTGTTCCTGTCTTATACCCAATGAGTGTTAATTCTTGAATTTGGCTTTGTTTGTACCAGATAATTCTATCATAACTTGTTACAGTGTGTGAACACTCAATTGTAGCTGATCCTTCACTTTTTCCAATCAAATGAAGTGGAGTCTGGGTGACACCATCACCGTGAGAAAGCCCTGGAATGAGAGAAAAGATATTTAAATAAACATTAAAACATCAAGTTTTAATGTTCAAGTAGAACAGTATTTAAGACCTTACCAAACAGGCCAATGAATGAAACAATAATAATGACACTGTGAACTCTGATCATGCTGGACGTCAGTGTTGGATCAATCCTTCTTCAGAGTGTGATGATAGTGTACTTCAGCTGAAATGTTTGACATTGTGTATGATGGGATTTCCTCTTTACCTGTAACAGCATGGCTCCCCCTTTTGATGAAATCATTGCTGTTCAGCAGCTGGAATAGTTGGCCCATAGTTTGTTAATTACTAATTGTTTAAAGGCATATTTTGGGAAAATATATTTTACTATATTTCAGAAGTGATCCTGCTTTAAGTATATCTTTAAACTGCTCAGGTGGTATTTGCATGTTTATGTGACGTGTCTGCAGTGTGCAGTAAGTGAATCATTTTTTTAGGGTAAATGTGCCATTATTGCATCAGTCTTATATTAAAGGCATTAAAACAAAGAAACAAAAAGAAAAATGATGTAGTATAATATAATGAAGCTGTTTTCAGATTGTTAAAATCAAGACATAATATAGTTCTGTATATAATGAGGAAAATGAAGAGTGTGTGTTGTGAACTTATCATATGAAGAATGCATTAATACATCAATTGATTCATTCATTGTCTGTAATCTCTTATCCAGTTCAGGGTCATGGTGGGTCGGGAGCCTACCCAGAATCACTGGGCGCAAGGCGGGATGACACCCTGGAGGTGGCGCCAGTCTTTCACAGGGAAACACACACAAAGGTTCCGCCTGTCACAATTGAGGCAGGATGTAGACTTACATGCAAGGAATACTTAATTAAACTAAGCCATCAACAAACAGAAAACAAACACAAGCATGGAGTCAAGAATACAAACTAGAACTTAGTAGAGCATAACTAGGACAGGAACATAACAACTGTGAACTGGTGGCAATATGTAAGACAACTGACAAAGAAACACAAATACACACACAAGAACCGACAAGGGAACACTGAAACAAAGGGACTATATATATACAGAGCACTGACAAGGAACACCTGGGGACAATAATGAGAGGGCAGGACTACAAAGGACACTCTGACAAGAGGGCAGAGCTAAGGCGGGACTGACACTTTGTGTATCCAGTCCCAGCCTCTAGCGTATAGTGGTCCCTTCCAAACGATGCATAGGAAGCAAATGGATGAAATTTATCGGGAAAATGCAAAATTGTATGAAACTCAGTGTGCAGTACGAGCCGACATAGCCCGTCTCCAAGCAGCTAGAGAGGACTTAGTAATGCTGATGGAAAGGGCATGCAGTCTTTCAACCAATGTCCAACAGCAGGAGCCCTTGCCAGAAGATGAGGAGTGGCCAGCTCCACCTCCATGGGTTGTCCCTGATGCTGAACCATTTCCTACCCCTACCCTTGACTCCATGGCTCCTTCCCACCAGAATGTTAACCTGGCTACTTCAACTCCTAAAGCAGTTAACAGTGACCGTCACCCAAGACACGTTGAAATAACAGCACCATCTGAAAACAAACGTGCTCCATCCACAACAGATCGTCCCATTTCTGAGGCCCCCCATTTGAGCTCTGAACTTACAACCCGTACTCTCCGTCAACGCATGTTGCCAGCTCCAAATCCCTCTGGAATAGAGCGATATTACAGGGGACCTCAACCAACTATTCCCTACTTTCGTAGTCGAGACCCCAGTGAGTTTGCCCGCCTCAAAATGGCATTAGATAACCTCCTACCACCAGACAGTACAGAGCTTTTCAGGTATCAAGTGTTAGTTGACCATCTAAAGACAGAAGAGGCCTGCCTCATAGCTGACTCCTACCTTCATTCGCCTACTCCCTATAGTGATACAATCTTAGCCCTTAATGAAAGATTTGGTCAGCCTCACCAGATCGCCCTCAAGAGAATAGCATACATCATGGACTTACCTGATGTGCATGAGGGTTATCCCTCAGCTTTCGAGAAATTCTCCCTCCAGGTTCAATCCCTAGTTGGTATGCTTCGAACTTTGGGACCAGAAGGTAGTGTAGAGCTACGGTGCGGGTCTCATGTAGCTAGACTTCTCAATAAGCTTCCACCTAATCGAAGAGCAGATTTCCGCCGCCACCTCCTGCAACATCCAAGCACTCCATACACACTGGAAGGGCTAGCAGAATGGCTGAAGCATGAAGCATGGTGTCAGGATTATGATAGTGAACCTACTAGGAGGGAAAAGCGGACCAGGCCAGTTCTACAGGGAAGTCAACGTCATAAATATAATAGTGCAACCATTCTAATCGGTGTAGAAAATAAAGACTGTCAGTCCAACTCTGATGCAAGAGCTCCACCTATGGGCCGAACTAAGTCACATTGTTTCTACTGCCAGAGTACAGAACACCCTTTCAGTCAATGCCCCGCGCTCCAAGCCCTTACAAAACCCCAGGTGGCTGACTGGATACGTCAGACTCGACGATGCTGGCGCTGCGGGCGGCTTCATCAAGCAGCCAAGTGTGACCTGCGCAAACCATGTTCCCTTTGTAAGAGGAGACATTTGCGGATCCTTCACGAAGTCAATAATCGGCCCCGGAGAGATCAGTCAGAGGTAGAGCCGTGTTTGGAGACTACCCCGACACAGCTGCTCTATTTAAATAAGCCTGCTAGCAATAATCGTGTACTTCTTAAAGTAGTGCGTGTGCTGCTTCACGTTGGAGAGTGTACATTGGATACGTTTGCTATTCTAGATGATGGGTCCGAACGTACAATACTCTTACCAGAAGCCACAAGGAAACTTAGGTTAAAGGGAAACCCTGAGAGCCTTAATTTGAGGACTATACGACATGACATTCAAACGCTACATGGATCGTCGGTGTCTTTCCAGATTTCCTCCTTCACACAGCCACGCAAACGCTACCAGATCTCTCAGGCCTTTACCGCCTCTCAGTTGGCCCTAGTAGATCATTCCTATCCTGTATCCAAACTACAAACCCAGTACCGTCACTTAGCCGGCCTTCCACTCCATCCCTTTGAAAGAGCAAAACCCCTTATTTTGATTGGCGCTGACCACCCCCACCTCATAACACCCATTGAACCCGTAAAGTTGGGTCCTCCAGGTGGACCTGCAGCCATCAACACCAGATTAGGATGGGCTCTTTAGGGGCCTACTAGTTTGGTGGAGCAAGGGTTAACTCCACAACAGTGTCTGCACACTTCAGTTGTCCCAGATGCTGCGGAGCTATTCCAGTGTGTGGAGAAGCTCTGGCGGGTCGACACTGTGCCATTCCAGAAGGATCAAGATTACACCCGTTCCAGACAAGACAATGAAGCCATGGCAATCCTAGAGACAAAGACAATCTGTATCAAGGAAGGTGATATCTACCGTTATGCTACACCTCTACTACGTAAACGAAATATGCCTATGCTGCGTTCTTCAGTAGCTGCAGTCTTGCCACGGCTCAGAAGCACAGAGAGGAAGCTCTCTAGAGACCCCCAGTGTGCTGCAGCTTATAACGCTGAAATCCAGAAGCTCCTCCTATCAGGTTCAGTGGTAAAGCTAAAGGACAAGCCTTCTGATGATGAAGAATCTTGGTTCATTCCTCATCATGTGGTCTCGCACAACAGCAAGAATCGTATAGTATTTGATTGCTCTTTCCAGACAGGTGGGATTAGCTTAAATGATTCTCTTCTCCCTGGGCCCAGTTTGGGCTCATCACTCCTTGGAGTTCTACTCCGTTTTAGAGAACATGCGGTGGCTATCAGTGGAGATGTACGAGCTATGTTCCATCAAGTCCGTCTCCTTCCAGAGGACAGCCCACTCTTGAGGTTCATATGGCGCGAAATGAGACGAGAAGATCCGCCTGATATTTATGAATGGAAGGTGTTACCATTTGGAACAACATGTAGCCCATGTTGTGCCATATACGCCATGCAACGTCATGTGCGGGAGAATAGTCAACCGGAAGATGATGTAAGGTTTTCCATAGAACGAAGTTTTTACGTTGATAACTGCCTTCAGAGCGTTCCGTCAGCAGTGGAGGCCAAACTGCTGATTGACAAGCTGAGATATTTACTAGCGAGAGGAGGTTTCGAGTTGAGACAGTGGACAAGCAATATGCCATCAGTCATTGGTCACCTACCAACAGAGGCCAGATCGAGTAGCAGTGAGCAGTGGTTGGCACATGGGAAGTCTGAGAGTAAAGAAGGGGCCCTAGGTCTTATTTGGAACTGTCCATCGGACACGCTGATGTACAAGCATCGAGAAAAGACCCATGGTCCAACTACTATGAGAATCATATATAAAATACTGGCAAGCCAGTACGACCCTTTAGGCTACATTCTTCCATTTGTAACCCGTGCCAAGATCCTAGTGCAACGTTTGTGGGAGAAACATCGCGGGTGGGATGACCCTCTTCTCCCTGGTGATTTGCTGCAGAGTTGGAACCAATGGGAAGAAGAGCTCTCTCTTTTACCTAAAATACACCTGCCAAGACCTTATGTGCCACTTGATGTTAAACAGGCAGAAGCCATTAGAGAACTCCACATTTTCTGTGACGCATCAGAGAGAGCATATGGAGCAGTGGCCTATCTCCGTACTGTAGAGTTATCAGGTGACACACATCTCTCATTTGTGATGGCGCGATCCAGAGTAGCGCCTAAGAGAACACTGTCTATCCCTCGGTTAGAGCTGTGCGCAGCTGTAAGTGGAGTTCAGCTAGCTCGATTGTTGCAGGCAGAGTTGACTCTGAAGATACATAGCAGAATATTTTGGTCAGATTCAACTACTGTGTTAGCATGGATCAGTTCTGAATCATGCAGATATAAGGTTTTTGTAGGCACGAGAATAGCTGAGATTCGTGAATTCAAAGAAGTTCCAGACTGGAGATACGTACACTCAGAGTTGAACCCAGCTGACGATCTCACTAGAGGGAAGGCTTTGATGGAATTGAGTAAACCCAGTAGATGGACTCAAGGACCTCCATTTCTCCTCCAAGGTCCAGATAAATGGCCAGATCCACCAAATGCACCACATGAACTGGACTCCTCAGAACTTCGCCGTTCTATGTTCTGTGGTGTTATAATGCCTGCAGCGTTGAGTTATCAGCAGTTCAGGTCCTGGGAGGAACTTATAGAGTCTGTTGTGCAAGAGCAACAAGGGGCGGCCAGTGCTGATGGCACCCCCACTGCAGAATATTATAAGAATGCTGAGATTTCTATTCTGAGGCGGATTCAGAGAGAATGTTTTGGAGAGGAGTTGAGCAGATTGGAGGCTGATAACACCTTACCTTCTGATAGCCATTTGCTCACATTATCGCCAGGTCTAGACAGTGCTAGTGGATTAATTAGAGTAGGTGGTCGACTGAGAAGAGCTATAGAATTAGATGCAATCACTGCGCACCCCATAGTGCTGGACTCAAAACACCCAGCAGTTAAGCTGCTCATTCAGGATTATGATAGTAGACTTCGCCATCCAGGGTCCGAGAGAGTGTATGCAGAGATTAGGCGACGATTTTGGATTCTACGCAGCCGAGAGGCCATTCGTCGTCACCAGCGTGCCTGTGCTGAGTGTCAAAGGTGGAGGGCTAAACCAGCAGTTCCCAGGATGGCGGATTTACCTGAATCCAGGCTATGTTTGTTTAAGCCAGCATTTTATTCCACTGGTACAGACTGCTTTGGACCCCTAATGGTGAAAGTGGGTAGGTGCTTGGAGAAAAGGTGGGGAATCCTTTTTAAGTGTTTGACCACCAAGGCACTACATATTGAGATACTCCACAGCTTGAGTACTGATTCATTACTGATGTCCCTAAGGAGGTTCATAGCACGGCGTGGGACTCCCATGGAGCTGTGGTCTGATCAAGGCACTAACTTTAAGGGAGGAGAGAAGGAGATAGAGGAGGCGTTCAAATCAATGTCTCCAGAATTACAACGTCTGCTGGCCAAGCAACAGATTGTTTTTAACTTCAACCCCCCTGCGGCGCCTCATTTCGGAGGTGTATGGGAACGGGAGGTTAGATCGATCAAGGAAGCGCTTTACAAGACTATCGGGGCGCAGCCAGTTCAAGAGGAGATTTTGCAAACTGCTCTTCTGGAAGTAGAGGGCATTCTGAATTCCAGACCTTTGGGCTATGTGTCTTCGGATATAGCAGATGCAGACCCGGTAACTCCCAATCTCTTACTAATGGGACGGCTTGATAGTGCTCTGCCACAGGTGATATATCCTGAAACAGCTAATCTCAGTCAACGAAAATGGAGACACGCTCAGGTCCTAGCCGACCATTTCTGGTCCGCCTTCATTCGGCATTACCTTCCCAACCTGCAAGTTCGAGCTAAGTGGTTTAAAGCCTTACCTGGAATACCAGTAGGAGCGGTTGTTCTGATGGTTGATCCTCAACAACCGAGAGCGCAGTGGCCTATGGGTACGGTGGTGAAGGTACACCCTAGCAGAGATGGTCAAGTGAGGTCTGTGGATGTTCTTATCCGAGGGAAGACCTATACTAGACCTACAGCCAGACTCATTCCACTTCCTGCAATAACTGATGGAGCTAACACTCATAGTACATCCTCTAACCCAGACAGCCTTCCCAGAGAAACAAATCGCAAAGGCGATTTGGGGGCGGCTGTTATGAAGGCTGAGGATTCCGTATCTGTTTCTACTCGGACCGAATTAGTTGCCGGACCGCAGCGCGCATAGAGACAGAGAGAGAGAGAAAGCACGAGGTAGAGAGAAAGCACGAGGTAGAGAGAGAGCACGAGGTAGAGAGAGAGCACGAAGACGCGAGAGAACGAGCACGTTGGAGGAAAAGAGCACGGCCGCACTAACATCTGACTGAACCTAGTTATTATCACTGATATGCGTGCCTGACATTATGTGAGTTAGTCGTTATGTTGTTATGTAGTAATCGTTAACTTGTGAAAGGAATAACACATTGTTAAGTCGAGTGAAGTAAGGTTCACCAGGAACCAGTTATGTTTAGCCTGCAGTATATTTTCATGTTAGACATGAGTGTTTACGAGTTCATGGAATGTATTTGGTTAGCATGGGATTTAGTTAATTAATTGTGTGTATTAATGTGGTAGTTATGAACAATCTCTTTTCTCTTTATTTGTTTCTGTAGACCATATCAGAATATCCTCAAATCAGCTACTTATTACCCTCATATCTGCCTCCCATATTCCACCTGCCATATCCATAGACATGTTCATATTAAGTCACCTGTTGACATACTCTCCTGTAAACATTCTGAGTCAGCCTAAGAGGGTGTGAGACTGTATCAAAGGAACAATAATAGTTGTGTGGATGAGCTGCCGTTATTCAGTAAACCATCCTAACTTTACACTGACTCTGGTGTCTTCCTGGGCTCTAATAGGCCTTCCCAGTCTGATGTCTGTCTATGATTAAGCTAAACCAGTTTGTGGAGTGGGATTGAGATAATCACATCGAAACCTTCACCACAGTAATATTGCGAAAATCAGGCCATCTCTTTCTCAATCTGCTGCTGAAATCCTTATTCATGCCTTCATCTCCACCCGTTTAGACTACTGCAACTCTCTTCTCTTTGGCATCAGCTCTTCCTCTTCAGGATGTGAGTGACTTATCATGATTTCAACAAAGTGACAACAAGAAGATAACACAGGGGCTCCAAACATAAGAGTGCCCCCAGTCTGTTATAGAAATTGTTGCACCTTGATGTGTAACTAAGAATATAGATGTCTTCCTCTGTCCACAGACTTCAGATTGTTCAAAACTCTGCTGCCCACCATCTCACTCACACTCGCTCTCATCAACACATCACACCTGTTCTCCAACATCTTCACTGGCTTCCCATAAAATACCGTATTCACAGGGGCTCCAAATATAAGAGCGCCCCCAGTCTGTTATAGAAATTGTTGCACCTAGATGTGTAGCTAAGAATATAGATGTCTTCCTCTATCCACAGACTTCAGATTGTTCAGAACTCTGCTGCCCACCTTCTCATTCACACTCGCTCTCACCAACACATCACACCTGTTCTCCAACATCTTCACTGGCTTCCCATATAGTACCATGTTCAATTCAAAATACTTCTTCTCACTTATAAAGCTCTAAATAACCTTGCTCCTTTACACCTGTGTGTTCTTCTCCATCCTTACAAACCCATGCCCACAATCAGGTCTTCCTCAGCCAGGCTGCTCACTGTCCCTCCTTCCAGCCTTCACAGCTATGGTGATCGCGCTTTCTCTAGATCTGCTCCGTGACTTTGGAACTCTCTTCCCTCTTCAGTCCAACATTCCCCAACTCTCTCTATATTCACCTCAAACCTCAAAAAATATATATTTTCTCCCTTTGAGGAATACTCCTGAAACTTTTTTTTGTTTTGAAAAAACAAAATTTTTTCATGCTTGTTCTGTTTGTTAATATTTTGTATTCTGTGGTTGCTCTGTTTTGTAAGTCTTTGAATGTGTTCTATGTATTAACTATTGTAAGCGTATTTGAGTTTATAGACAATCTATAGACAATTGGTTACGTTTCGAGGGCAAGCCTGGTCTTATAGGTAGGGATGGTATCCACCCCACGTGGGAGGGTGCTGCCTTACTTTCTTGCAGCATAGCACATAGTCTTTTAGTTAGTCAGCAGAGTAGTGTAGACAGCTGCTGACAATCCAGAGCTGGGACGAGGCCGCAGACAGACAGGCTAAACCGACCGTCTGCGAACTGTCTTGAGGCGTCACCCAGGTTCAACTGTATTGAGACTGTGTCTTTCCCCCGAATTAAATGTAAAAGTAGAAAAACAAAATCAGCCTGTTTCAGCAACCTAATCAATATTAAATCATACACAACACCTAGCAGCAACACCTCAGAACTAAAATTTGGGTTACTCAACATAAGATCACTAAACTCAAAGCACTCATCATAAATGATATTATAAGTGATCATAAATTCAATGTTTTCTGTCTTATGGAAACGTGGGTTAGACCAAATGAATATTCAGCACTAAATGAAGCCACCCCCTAGGCTATAATTATGCACATAGCCCAAGATTATCAGGCAAAGGAGGCGGAGTATGTGTAATTTACCAAAATACCCTAGAATTTAGTCTTAAACAGTGTGACACCTTCTTTTCTTTTGAGGTTCTCTCCACTATTATTACAAATCCGGTCACAAAAAAAGACGCATTTTTATTATGCAACATTTACAGACCACCAGGGCCTTACTTAGAATTTCTGAAAGAATTCAGCGATTTTGCTAAAAACCTAGCAGTGTGCAATCATAAAGTTATAATTGTAGGAGATTTCAATATCCATTTTGAGAAGGAAAGTGACCCACTAAAAAAGGCATTTACCTCAATCTTAGACTCTATTGGTATTACTCAAAATGTAACAGGGCCTACACACTACTGCAGTCACACTTTAGACTTAATTCTGACACTAGGTCTTAACAATGACAAAATTAATATCTTACCGCAAACCTCAGCAATCTCCGACCATTACTTAATTTCATATGAGCTACGTCTTAGCCATAATATATGTAAGAACCCTTGTTATTCTACAAGGCGTATAATAAAACCATCTACTGCCCTACAATTTATAGAAAACTTACCAGAACTATCGACCCCAGTTCCAACTCCATCAGACCCAATGGACCTAGATGTACTGACTGATTACCTAGAAAATACCTGTCGATCTACTTTAGAAAAGGTAGCACCACTTAAACATAAAAGTATAAGACAGAAAAAGCTCGCACCATGGTATAATGATAAGACCCGTACTTTAAAACAAACATTACGAAAACTAGAGCGGAAATGGCGATCAACCAAGCTTGAAGTGTTCCATTCTGCCTGGAAGGACAGCCTTATAGAGTATAGAAATGCCCTCACTAAAGCTCGCTCAGCATATCTGGCCTCGCTGATCTCCAATAATAAAAACAATCCAAGAGCACTGTTTAGTGTGTTTTCTAGAATTACAAAAAATCAAGCAGGTTCCGAACAACTAATTCCAGCAACTCTCACCAGTAAAGATTTTATGGACTTTTTTAATAATAAAATTGAGAATATTAGACAACAAACTCAAGCCACAGGATTAAATCCATCCTGGCTGCCACCCGATGTAAATGATATAAAATATAATGTAACTGTAAAAGAAAGACTTGAAACCTTTTACCCACTCCCACAATTAGAACTAGAGAAGATTATCACTTCCACAAACTGTACAACTTGCACACTTGATACAATTCCAACAAAATTGCTCAAAGAAGTACTACCAGCTATTATCAATCCTTTTTTAACTATAGTAAACTCATCCCTTAGCCTGGGCCATGTACCCAAAGCTTTTTTAGCAGTTATTAAACCTATGATCAAGAAACCAAATCTTGATGCTAGTACACTGTCTAATTACAGGCCTATTTCAAATTTGCCATTTCTGTCCAAGATCTTAGAAAAAGCTGTGGCCCAACAACTTAGTTCATATCTACATAAGAATCATATATATGAAAAATTCCAATCTGGATTCAGGCAACATCATAGTACAGAGACAGCTCTAGTCAAGATAACAAATGATCTTCTTCTTGCCTCTGATCAAGGCCACGTATCCCTGTTGGTGCTTCTTGACCTAAGCGCAGCCTTAGATACAATAGACCACAATATTCTCCTAGAAAGGTTAGAAAACATGGTTGGAATTACAGGGACAGCCCTATTATGGTTCAAATCTTACTTAACGGAACGTTACCAATTCGTAAAAGTAAACAATCTAAATTCAAATTATTCTAAAGTAAGATTTGGAATTCCACAAGGCTCTATTTTAGGACCATTGTTGTCTACTTTATACATGTTACCGCTAGGCACAGTTATAAGAAACCATGACATTAACTTTCACTGTTACGCAGACGACAAGCAATTGTATATTTCAGCCAAGCCCGATTACAAACACAGATTAAAGAAAATAGAGGACTGTGTAAAAGACGTGAAAGGCTGGATGTTGCGTAACTTCCTCCTTCTAAACAGCAATAAAACAGAGGTCCTGCTTTTGGATCCAAAAGTGGCAAGAAATAAATTATCAGATTTAATTTTAAATCTCGCTGACTTTCCAGTTAAACCTGGTTCAGCAGCAAAAAATCTTGGTGTCATAATTGACCCGGATTTATCATTTGATCAACACATAGGCAGTATCACTAGGACAGCTTTTTTACATCTTCGCAATATTGCTAAGATTAGAAATGTCTTATCCCTTCAGGATGCAGAAACATTAGTACATGCCTTTATTACTTCAAGGCTTGACTACTGTAACACACTACTGCCAGGATGCACCAGCAGCAATTTAAGAAAACTTCAACTAGTTCAAAATGCTGCAGCCAGGGTCCTCACTAAAACTAGAAAATTTGAACATATTAGCCCAGTTCTATCATCACTTCATTGGCTGCCTGTTAAATTCCGCATTGACTACAAAATTTTGTTATTAACATATAAAGCTCTACATGGGCTTGCTCCTGAATACCTTCAAGATAAATTTCCTATTATGAGCCTCCACGTTCACTCAGATCACAGACTACTGGATTTTTAATTGTTCCCAGAATTCAGAAGGCCTCAGCTGGGGGAAGAGCCTTTTCTTATAAAGCCCCCAAACTCTGGAATGATCTTCCAGAAAATGTTCGGGACTCAGACACAGTCGCAATCTTCAAATGTAGGCTAAAAACTCATTTGTTTAGTTTATCATTTGGTAGCTAATGCTCTCCCATAGATAAAGGCGGCAGATCCGGGGGGTGCATGGACACAGGGAATTATAGTAAACTGAGACGCTGGTGTCATCCCGCCGCTTCTCGCGATCACTCAGGTTTGTTGACGGTGGAGCGGAGGGATGCCAGTGTTTCAGGATGCTCCCGTCTCTGTGTGTCCTTCTGGTTCTCTCCTTTTAGTTAAAGCTGTCATAGTCAGATCTGCCAGAGTTTTGTTTTTACATTTCATGTCAAATCTTGTCTTACTGGAATTCTGTGAAGCTGCTTTGTGACAACATCAGTTGTAAAAAGCGCTATATAAATAAATTTGATTTGATTTGATTTGAGTTCTTGAAAAGCGCTATATAAATATAATGTATTATTATTATTATTTTTATTAAAAAATTGGCAGTGAGTCAAAAGCAGGCTACAGAAGCAGGTGTTAATAACATCTTAACACATCTGTATTGGCAATTTATCAAAGAGGTTTTTGTACTGAACAGAGCAGCTCTGCAGCACTGTGTAATATGCAGCACAGAAATAGACAGCACTGTCTGTGAGGGACAGATTGTTGATGGTCAGAGAGACATTGTTTCGTCCATTTCCAGTCATGTCCACTTTATCTAGGAAATCTTGTTCCTTTTTAGGTGAATTTACATAGACGTATCCCATAAGAGTGAGCTCTTGTTCTTTTTGGATTTGTTTGTACCAATAAATTTGGTTATAATCTTGAAGATTGTGTGAACAGTCAATGGTAACATTTATTTTCTGGTTGATAAACAGATGAGTAGGAGTCTGGATCACACCATTACTGTGAGAAAAGCCTGGAAAGAGGGAAAATACAATGATTATGAAGAGTGTCGTTCCAAAATGTTTCATCTTCTGCTTGGAACCAATTTTAAATAAATATATCATAGAAAAATTTGAAATCTTCCAACAAACAAAAGGTTAAATGATGATAATACTGTTTTAAATCTTACCAAACAGGGATATTGACAAAATAATAATAGTGCTCTCAGCTCTGATCATTCTGATTCTCAGTGTTCGATGAGGTCCTGCTTCAGACTGTAATCACAATGTTCCTCAGTTTAAAGTCTTTGTGCATCACCTGAACAGTTTATTTTTCAATCTCCATTATTATGGCGCCCCCTTTTGATGGCATTGATAAATGCTGTTAATGACATTCTAACCAATAGCTTCTCTGCCCCAATGTTTCCATTGGTATACATAAGGATTCAAAATTATATAAATATTAACAGGTTGTGAGAGACCAATGTGAAAGTGAGATGCATTTTGATAGAGGGAGATGGACAGACACCAGAGTTGACTTTTAGTGCTGATGGACAGTAACTGATGAAAATAAATGGATTCTTCCTGTGATTGTACAATAGTGCCAGCATCTATATGAGGAGTCCAAAAAGCTGTACAGGCCCCAATGCAATACATGAAGTAACATTTCCTTTAGAGATGTACAGGGGAGGTTTTTGTAGAAGAGGGTGGGCTTTTGGAGCACTGTGCTTCTTTTGCTGCACAGTAATAAACTGCTTCAGATCGTTTCATTTGGAGCAGGTGAAGAGTGGAGTTCTTGGTCCCATCACCTGAGATCTTATACTGATCCTTGAAAGAACTTTCAACCGTTGGATTTTTAAAATTTACATATGCGATTAGTTCCAGTGAAGTTTCACCAGTGGTTTGCTGATACCACAATATTGTTCTGAAATTTGAAACACTATGGTTACAGTGTAGATCACAAGCTTTGTCTGAATAACACATCAGGTCAGGAGGATTCTGATAAACATCATAATTCTGTCCTGAAAAACAGAAAGAACACATCATCTGAGTATAATTTAAAATAAAAATAATGTTAGTCTGTGTGTGAAAACTTACCTGACACAGAGTGTAACACAGTCAGTAAGATCAAGACTTGTCTCCTCATTCTGAACAGTGTCTGCTTTGGAACTGAATGAAACTGGTGAGGAACAGGAAGAAAGATCTTCAGGACGTCAGTGACTTATAATGATTTCAACAAAGTGAGAACAAGAGGATAACACAAGGGGCCCCAACCATAAGAGCACCCCCAGTCTGTTATAGAAATTGTTGCACCTTGATGTGTAACAAAGAAGATAGATGTTATTATAAGCCAGTGTTTCCCAGACATTTTCTGCAGTGCCCCCCCCCCCCACACCTTTTTTTTTTGTAGATGAAAATGTTTTCAAAGCACACCTCTTCCAGACTCCACTGGAATTAATATTACACATTGCAATTTATACAAAATGGCAGCTTATTACTGAAGAAAACAAATCACATTCACATAGTAATTAAAGTGGCATGCATTTTACTGTATATCTCGTTTATCTCCTTGCTGCAGCCCTTATGCAACTGTGGAAACCACTAACATACGCCACAGTCATTTTTATACATTAATCAAATAACTGATTATTCAAAAACAGATGTTGCCACAAAATCAGCTGATATTAACATTTAAACACATCTGCATTGGCAGTTCATCAGAGAGGTTTTTGTACTGAACAGAGCAGTTCTGCAGCACTGTGTAATATGCAGCACAGAAATACACTGCAATGTCTGTGAGGGAAAGATTGTTGATGGTCAGAGAGACATCTTTGGTTCCATCTCCAGTCATGTCCACCTTAGTCATGAAGTCTGTTTCTTTTGTGGATTTTGCTGTTCCTGTCTTATATCCAATGAGTGTTAATTCTTGAATTTTGCTTTGTTTGTACCAGATAATTCGATTATAACTTGTTACAGTGTGTGAACACTCAGTTGTAGCCGATCCTTCACTTTTTCCAATCAAATGAAGTGGAGTCTGGGTGACACCATCACCGTGAGAAAGCCCTGGAATGAGAGAATAAATACATATTGAAGTAAGCATTAAGAGTTTAAAATAGTTGCTTAATTAGAACAACATTAAAGACCTTACCAAACAGGCCAATGAATGAAGTAATGATAATAACGCTGTTAACTCCGATCATGCTGGATGTCATTGTTGGGTTAAGTCCTGCTTCATGCCACTACTTCACTTTATATATCTGACTTTGTGTAAGATGTGATGGGATTTCCTTTTCAGCCTCATCATTATGACGCCCTCTTTGGATGAAATTGGGAAGTAAATTATGAATTGAGCTTCCACAGTGGGATCATAGACTGTATATGAAAGGGATAGTTGGCCTGCTGTGACCTGGTCTGGTCTTATTTTAAGTATTTGTTTGACATCATTGAATAGCAGGTTCATGTTCAGAATCAGCTCCAGTAGATGGGACATTTGGACTGAATTTATTTTCTTTTCAGACACCTCAACTTCTGCTTAAACTATCCTCTTAAAAAAATTTATTACATCCTAAACATCATAAAAACTAATTCTACAACACAAATGAATTTAATGGCGGTTTGTTGGATGAAATCCATGCAGACACAGGAACAACACCCTAAATTCCTCACAGACAGTCACCTGGGGTGGGTGGTGGATCCCAGACCCTGGAGCTGTGGAGCACTAATGGATTGTTGCACTAACTCAATTTTCTTATCCAGGAGCCATGTTATTGAACTGAAATCGCACTCTACAGCCACTGGACATACTAAAGTCTGTATTGATTCATATTACGTTAGAGTTGCATTCAACTTCTTTTCTCCTCTGGCTTGTTTCATTCCTCATAGTTAGGCACACGCTGCACACGGCACACACTGCACATTACACAAGGGTGTAATTAACCCTCCTTTTATGTTCATTTATCAGGAACAGCAATGATGTTCGCGGGTCAGTTTGACCCGGTGCATGTTTAATTATCCAAAAGATGTCTGAAACCAAAAAAATCCTAACCGGCAGTGTGAATATTTATTTTCTAACACCATTACTAATTATTCAATCAATATTTAGTGCAGTGGTTTTCCTTAACTCTAACAGGTAAAGGTTCAAAGTAATGGTTCAATTAGGATAATTCACTCATTTTATTAATACATCTATTTAATAATATTTATAATAATTATTTAATAATATTATTAATAATTTAATAATACATCTTTTTCAATTTTTCACCATTTTATTACTTTTGAAAGACTGGATTGTCGATTCTTCCTTTGACTTATAGATGAGGATTAGAAGCCCCAAATATGCATCTAAATGTGTTTTATTTAACATTACACTTAAATAGTGCTTTTCTAGAAACCCAAGGACGCTACAATCAACACTCAACATTCAATCCACACACACACTGGCGAAATGCGGCAGCCAAACATGCAGCGTACTCTCGACCAGGAACGACCGTCCACCTGGAGGAGTGCATCAGGCACTAGCGTTTCACCCAGGACAGAGCACTGATCCATATCTGGGCACACACACAATCACTCACACAAACAGAAATTCTTTCACATACACACTTATTCACTCACACACCAGGAGAGTTATTAGAGAAGCCAATTCACCTAACCTCCATGTTTTTGGACTGTGGGAGGAAACCTGAAACCCCAGAGGATTTGTCATTCATTCATTCAGCATTATGATCAGGCTAGATGTTAGTCACATTTTATCTTTATATATGTTTAATAATGAAAAAAGTCTGAATATCTTACAGATATGTGCTTGGATCTAGACTTTAGACACTCATTATCAATGTTATAAATGTTACTAAGTCAGCAGACTGAAGCAAAATGGAATCACCACACCACATCTACTTAAACATATTCATTCTTTGTATCAAGGAAGGGAAACAAAAACGAAAAATAAAAATAAAAACGGACACTGTCCCAGAGGCAGGTGTTAATCTTCACACGTCTGCATTGGCAGTTTATCAGAGAGGTTTTTGTGCTGAACAGAGCAGTTCTGCAGCACTGTGTAATATGCAGCACAGAAATACACTGCACTGTCTGTGAGGGAAAAATTGTTGATGATCAGAGAGACATTGTTGTTACCATCTCCAGTCATGTCCACCTTATTCATGAAATCTGTTTCTTTTGTGGGTTTTGCTGTACTGAGCTTATATCCAATGAGCGTTAATTCTTGACTTTGGCTTTGTTTGTACCAGATAATTCTATCATAACTTGTTACAGTGTGTGAACACTCAATTGTAGCTGATCCTTCACTTTTTCCATTAAAATGAAGTGGAGTCTGGGTGACATCATCACCGTGAGAAAGCCCTGGAATGAGAGAAAAGATATTTAAATAAAAATTAAATCATCAAAGCAGATGTTCAAGTAGAACAGTATTTAAGACCTTACCAAACAGGCCAATGAATGACACAATAATAATGACACTGTTAACTCTGATCATGCTGGACGTCAGTGTTGGATCAATCCTTCTTTAGAGTGTGATGATACAGTACTTCAGCTGAAATGTTTGACATTGTGTAACGTATGATGGGATTTCCTCTTTAACTGTATCAGCATGGCTCCCCCTTTTGATGAAATTGTGAAGTCATTGCTGTTCAGCAGCTGGAATAGTTGGCCCATAGTTTGGAAATTACTAATTGTTTAAAGGCATATTTTGGGGAACTGTATTTTACTATATTTCAGAAGTGATCCTGCTTTAAATATATATTTAAACTGCTCAGGTGGTATTTGCATGTTTATGTGACGTGTCTGCAGTGTGCAGTAAGTGAATCATTTTTTTAGGGTTAATGTGCCATTATTGCACCAATCTTATTTTAAGGTAATTTTTTCAGGGCATCATTGGCATTAAAACAAAGAAACAAAAAGAAAAATTATATAGTTTAATAAAATGAAGCTCTTTTCAGACTGTTTAAATCAAGACATAATATAGTTCTGTATATATTGAGGAAAATGAAGAGTGTGTGTGGTGAACTTTTCACATGGAGGACACATTAATACATCAATAGATTCATTCATTGTCTGTAACCTCTTATCCAGTTCAGGGTCACGGTGGGTACGGAGCCTACCCGAAATCACTGGGCGCAAGGCGGAATCACACCCTGGAGGGGGCGCCAGTCTTTCACAGGGCAACACACACACTCACACATATGGACACTTTTGAGTTGCCAATCCACCTACTAACATGTGTTTTTTTTTTTTTTTTTTTGAACCGTTGGAGGAAACCGGAGCACCCAGTAGAAACCCACGCGGACACAGGGAGAACACACTAAACTAATCACAGACAGTCACCCAGAGTGAGACTCAAACCCAGGTCACTGGAGCTGTGTGACTGCCACACTACTTGCTGAGCAACGGTGCCACCCTGACTTAATGCACAATGGATTAATTTAGTTTACAGTATGTATTAAATATATCATTGAAATTTAAAGTGAAAGTGAAATGCTTTGTGATTTAACCTTCGCATTTACCTCATCTGTGGCACTTTACACTCACACTAATCATTAGTGGCAGTGACCACATTCCACACACAGCAGTGGGCAGCCATCCTTGATGCCTGGGGAGCGTGTTGTGGATTAGGTGTCTTGGTCAGAGCCTTTCAGTCCTGAATGTGTCTGTTGGTCACGGGGATCAAAGAATTGTGCTCTTTAGACTCCTGGCCTTGAATGTTATGGTCATCAGTGGGATAGAACCAATGATGTCTATGGAATCACAATCTGTAGAAGTAATCACTGTAGCATCTACTTATTTAAAACATTGGCAGTGAGTCAAACGCAGGCTACAGAAGCAGGTGTTAATAACATCTTAACACATCTGTATTGGCAATTTATCAAAGAGGTTTTTGTACTGAACAGAGCAGCTCTGCAGCACTGTGTAATATGCAGCACAGAAATAGACAGCACTGTCTGTGAGGGACAGATTGTGGATGGTCAGAGAGACCTTGTTTCGTCCATTTCCAGTCATGTCCACTTTATCTAGGAAATCTTGTTCCTTTTTAGGTGAACTTGCATAGACGTATCCCATAAGAGTGAGCTCTTGTTCTTTTCGGATTTGTTTGTACCAATAAATTTGGTCATAACTTTGAAGATTGTGTGAACAGTCAATGGTAACATTTACTTTCTGGTTGATAAACAGACGAGGAGGAGTCTGGATTACACCATTACTGTGAGAAAAGCCTGGAAAGAGGGAAAATACAGTGATTATGAAGAGTGTCGTTCCAAAATGTTTCGTCTTCTGCTTGGAACCAATTTTAAACAAATGTATCATAAAAAAAACTTGAATTCTTCCAACAAACAAAAAGTTAAGTGATGATAATACTGTTGTAAATCTTACCAAACATGGATATTGACAAAATAATAATAGTACTCTCAGCTCTGATCATTCTGATTCTCAGTGTTCGATGAGGTCCTGCTTCAGACTGTAATCACAATGTTCCTCAGTTTAAAGTCTTTGTGCATCACCTGAACAGTTTATTTTTCAATCTCCATTATTATGGCGCCCCCTTTTGATGGCATTGATAAATGCTGTTAATGACATTCTAACCAATAGCTTCTCTGCCCCAATGTTTCCATTGGTATACATAAGGATTCAAAATTATATAAATATTAACAGGTTGTGAGAGACCAATGTGAAAGTGAGATGCATTTTGATAGAGGGAGATGGACAGACACCAGAGTTGACTTTTAGTGCTGATGGACAGTAACTGATGAAAATAAATGGATTCTTCCTGTGATTGTACAATAGTGCCAGCATCTATATGAGGACTCCAAAAAGCTGTACAGGCCCCAATGCAGTACATGAAGTAACATTTCCATTAGAGCTGTACAGGGGAGGTTTTTGTAGAAGAGGGTGGGCTTTTGGAGCACTGTGGTCTTTTGCTGCACAGTAATAAACTGCTTCAGATGGTTTCAGTTGGAGGAGGTGAAGAGTGGAGTTCTTGGTCCCATCACCTGAGATATTATACTGATCCTTAAAAGAACTTTCAACCGTTGGATTTTTAAAATTTACATATGCAATTAGTTCCAGTGAAGAATCACCAGTCGTTTGCTGATACCACAATATCATTTGAAAACTTGAAACACTATGGTTACAGTGTAGATCACAAGCTTTGTCTGAATAACACATCAGGTCAGGAGGACTCTGATGAACGTCATAATTCTGTCCTGAAAAACAGAAAGAACACATCATCTGAGTATAATTTAAAATAAAAATAATAATTAATAATAATAATGTTAGTCTGTGTGTGAAAACTTACCTGACACAGAGTGTAACACAGTCAGTAAGATCAAGACTTGTCTCCTCATTCTGAACGGTGTTTGCTTTGGAACTGAATGAAACTGGTGAGGAACAGGAAGAAAGATCTTCAGGACGTCAGTGACTGAATGATTTCAACAAAGTGACAACAAGAGGATAACACAGGGGCTCCAACCATAAGACCGGCCCCTGTCTGTTATAGAAATTGTTGCACCTTGATGTGTAACAAAGAATATAGATGTTAGTATAAGCCAGTGTTTCCCAGAAATACTTTGCAGTGTGCCCTCTCCCACCTCACCTCTTTTTTTTTTTTTTTGTAGATGAAAATGTTTTCAAGGCACACTCCTTCCAGACTCCACTGGAATTAATATTACACATTGCAATTTATACAAAATGGCAGCTTATTATTGAAGAAAACATATCACATTCATATAGTAATTAAAAGTGGCATGCATTTTACTGTATATCTCGTTTATCTACTTGCTGCAGCCCTTATGCAACTGTGGAAACCACAAACATACACCACCATTATTTTTATACATTAATCAAATAACTGATTATTCAAAAACAGATGTTGCCACAATAGCAGCTGATATTAACATTTAAACACATCTGCATTGGCAGTTTATCAGAGAGGTTTTTGTACTGAACAGAGCAGTTCTGCAGCACTGTGTAATATGCAGCACAGAAATACACTGCACTGTCTGTGAGGGAAAGATTGTTCATGATCAGAGAGACATTGTTGTTACCATCTCCAGTCATGTCCACCTTAGTCATGAAGTCTGTTTCTTTTGTGGGTTTTGCTGTTCCTATCTTATATCCAATGAGTATTAATTCTTGAATTTTGCTTTGTTTGTACCATATAATTTGATTATAACTTGTTACAGTGTGTGAACACTCAATTGTAGCCGATCCTTCACTTTTTCCAATCAAATGAAGTGGAGTCTGGGTGACACCATCACCGTGAGAAAGCCCTGGAATGAGAGAATAAATATATATTGATGTAAGCATTAAGAGTTCAAAATAGTTGCTTAATTAGAACAACATTTAAGACCTTACCAAACAGGCCAATGAATGAAGTAATGATAATAACGCTGTTAACTCCGATCATGCTGGATGTCATTGTTGGGTTAAGTCCTGCTTCATACCACTACTTCTCTTTATATATCTGACTTTGAGTAAGATGTGATGGGATTTCCTTTTCAGCCTCATCATTATGGCGCCCTCTTTGGGTGAAGTTTGGAAGTAAATTAGGAATTGAGCTTCCACAGTGGGATCATAGACTGTATATGAAAGGGATAGTTGGCCTGCTGTGACCTGGTCTGGTCTTATTTTAAGTATTTGTTTAACATCATTGAATATCAGGTTCACATTCAGAATCAGCTCCAGTAGATGGTACATTTGGGCTGAATTTGTTTTCTTTTTAGAAACCTCAATTCCTGCTTAAACTATCTTCTTAAAAATTGAATTACATCCTAAACATCATCAAAACTAATTCTACAACACAAATTAATTCAATTGCAGAATAATTATAAAAACTGTCAAACATTATGTAATTTACACATAATTTCAGTTATGAATAAATTCCTTTATTAAGTAGTACATTTTTGAGGTCATTTGGCATACCACCTCTTTTTGCTTTGTGTACCACAGTTTGAGAACCACTGCATTAGAGAGTTTGAGTGTGTTGTTAGCTCTTATTCAGTTTTTCCATTCCATTCTCTTCTTTTCAGTTAGACCAGAAACTTGAATAAGTAGCTAAGTAAATTTGACCCTTTAATTTGGAACAAATATTTATTTGAATAAGAACAATGTCTTTAACCAGGTAAAGATGCCTATTTTATGTGTAATGTTCATATAATGTATTATTATATTATTATTATTATTATTATTATATTTTATTACTCTAACTTTAATAAGCAGATTATAAGAAATATACAAGGCAGCTTTGTGTTTAAATGTTTATAAAAGCTGTGTTCTTTATTGTATTTTAAAAACTTCAAAAAAGTTTGGATCTGTTATTAACCTTAAACGTGGAAAGATCTGATGCTATGTTTAAATGTTTTTTTAACAGTAACAGGGAAAAAGTATTTAAGTATTTAACCACAGTGTCTTCTTTCATAGAGCTGCAGGTGGGAGCTTTTTGTAGAAGATGGTGAGCTTTTGGGGCACTGTGCTTTTGCTGCACAGTAATACACAGCACTGTCTTCAGGTGCTCTCAGGTTGAGGAGGTGAAGAGTTGAGTGTTTTTCACCATCTCCAGAAATGTTAAAGTGACCTCTGAAAGACGTTTCCACCTCTATCCTCTTGTAATATACATATGCAATAAGTTTCAGAGATGGTTCACCAGTTGATTGTTTATACCATAGTATAGTAGTGAAAGATGAAGCACTGTGTTTGCAGTGTAGTTCATGGTATTTTCCTGGATAACTCATCATATCAGAGGAGTACTGAACAATGTCATATTTCTCTCCTGGAAAACAGAGACATGATGTTTAGTGTCATCATGAAGACAGTTAAGTGTTTTTGGTGAAATGACTTTATTTGTTGATTTTCTAAGTGTAAAACCCTTAACAAATCCACATAAAATCAATCTGAAACATAGAACATTATATGTTTTTAGGGCACAGTTTGTATCTCTATTTGCCAATTGGAATATATTTCAGCGAGAAAACAAAACAAAACAAAAAAAATTATAACATATTTCAAAAATTATAAAATGGCTACAATGTGTTTATTCCTAGAAGTTAAAGTAAGCAATTGAATAGTAATTATGAATTAAATGTGCAAATAGCGTGTTCCTCATAGAGGATGTATTCATTTATTTGTATTTTAAACATTCATAAATGAATATAAATGTAATAATATAAGTAATTGTTTCTTAATGCTGTTTAAATCTTACCTGACACTGTGTATAACACGGTTAGAACAATCAAAACCTGCCTCCTCATGCTAACGGGTCTCTGTGTTTAGAAATTCTGCAAAACGATTATGATTTAATATGAAGATCCTCACAACATCACTGGGTACTCCTCCTGTACTAAACCATCAAGAGAATGACACTGTGCTTACTCAGATTTGCCTGAAAAGCATGAGTGAGAGCGCCCCCAGTCTGCTACAGGAATCATTTCAGGTTGACTTCACTTTGACCAGATATTACACTTTTAAAAAATAAAAATGTCAATGAAAAGTACACCAAACTATAAGAAATTCCTTTCTGAACTTATTATTGCTTTCTTTATTATTTAAAACCCAAGAGCAATCGAACACAGATTTTAAAAAATGATACACGCACTTTGTCTTTTTGATCATAAATTGTGGGATCATTAGTGCAGCTCTCATGAAGAACTTTTTGTTTTAAAGTAGTGTGCACCAGTGTGTATTTAACTACACAAGAATACACAGGACTGTTATTTGGCTGCAGGTTTGATAGTAAAAAGACATGACATCACATCTATATCTAAGAATATATTATTGGCAGTTTATCTCAGTACACATAGACCACAGAGTTTATCAGCCCATATACACCTGTGTTTATACTTCAGAGACAAAACAAACTCACATGAATGCTAAGTATATCAGATTAAAGAAAAGTGTTTTTGTATTGGAGTGAGGGTGTGTGAAACACTGTGTATACGCTGCGCAAAAGTATACTCCACTGTCATTAGATGTTAGTGTATTAATGGTCAGTGTGCCATTGTTATTTCCATTGCCTGACAATCCAATTTTATTTTTGAATTCTGGCTCAGGCTGTGAGCTTGTTAAAACGAGGCGCCCTATGGGCTGAAGCTGTCCGTTTCTGGTTTGTTTATACCACAGATGGGAATCATGGGTTGAAATGCTGTGTGAACACTGAATCTCTGCAGACTTTGCAGATGTTCTGAGCAGATCAGGAGGAGTTTGGATGACTTCATTACTGCTGGGAGAGACTGGATGAAAGAAAATGTAAAATATTAGTTACTATTTCAAAGGGCTAGGATTTACAATGTATATGTTTCCAGTGAGTGTTTAAATGTAAATTAGACAACTGGAAATGGACCAGACTTACCTTTTACCCAGATTGAAGAATACATGGTGATGATAAAAGCAAATCTAAGTATGAATTTACTCATGCTGAGACCATGGAAGAAGAGCTTGAACCAAGCAGTACTCTGAATCAAGAGTGAGATGAATGTTCCCACTCTCTGGGGAAAACTGTAGTGTAGGCTAGGGCCAGATACAACACTGCCCCCTCTTGTTTATGTACCAAATTGCACAGGTATAGGGTCTTTAAGGTTAATCATGTGCCTTAATAAATAATTCATGACATTGACAGCAATGTTGTTTTTAGAAATACACTGGAAATATTTTTCACCTGGAAATATCTTTCATGATTAAAGTCAGCGATAACTGCATTTGAAATGATTCTACAATTTAGGCTTATGTTGGAATATTTGCTAAATTCCCCAATGAAAGTGAAGAATACCCAAGTTATGCTTAAAAGAAAGTTCTAAAGATGCTAAAAATGCTTAAAAGAAAGCTGCTAACTTAATGCTAGCATAGCATTTTGACTTCCACAGAGGACATCATAATACATTGTTTTACTAACTGCATATACATTTTAAAAATCCTACTGGAATATTTCATGAATTATTGTGTTTTGATGGATGGTGACATTGGCTGGAAGAGTTTCTGTGAAAGACAATACAAAATAGAAGCTTTCTGATCTAAATATTCTGATATTTATTATATTAGCATATTATATGATCAGTGTTTTTTTTTCCTAATTTCTGTTGATTAAAATCCATAGTTGTCATGGTGAATCCCACCTAATTGTACCAAAATAAAAATGTTTTCCCATGTTCATTATACAGTATTTCTAATGGCATTTAGCTGAGATGTAAAAAAATAGATATTTACCATCTGATGGTATCTTGCTTTATTCATTTTAAGCAGCAAATAGCTTTGAAAATCTGTGTGTTTAGGGTGAGTAGATATGTTCAGTTGTCCTGAAGGTGTAAGGTTTTTGTAGAAGCCAGTGAGCTCTTAGAACACTGTGCCTGACTTCTTCTACTGCATCTTCTACTGTTCTGAGTTTGAGTAGATGAAGTGTAGAGTTTTTGGCACCGTCTCCAGATATTTTGAAGTGACCCTCAAAAGGAGTTTCCACATTTTCTTTCTTGTAATACAAATATGCGATAAGCTTCAGAGCGGTATCACCAGTGGACTGTTGATACCATGATATAGTATAGTAGGATGAAATATTGTGGTGGCAGTTCAGTTCAAGATATTCTCCTGAATAACTCATCAGGTGATTAGGACTCTGATGAACATCATTGCTTTGTGACTGTCCTGAAAAAGAGAACATGTGTTTAGTGTACAATCTTGAACAGAATACATTCCTCTGCAGTGCTGTGTGAAAATACTTACCTAACACAGAGTAATGAAGGGTCAGGATGATCAAGATCCAAGTCCACATACTGAAGGGTTTTGAAAAGAAGTAACTAATGTTGTAGCAAACCAGTAGCAGCAAGAGAATCAGTAAATTGTGTTCATTCAGACATCCTCACAAAATGAGTAGCAGCGCCCTCAGTCTGTTACAGTAACTAGCACAGAAAAGAACAAGGCAAACCTATTTAGTTCCCTCCCACATCACTGGCGATGTATAATAATACACTGTCCTTATCTGGTATTCTGATGGACAACTCTGGCTTTGAAGGTTGGAGGAGAATGCTGACATCCTAAACGCTTTGTATGTCAAATGTAAACTTTGTTAGTGGATGAATAAATATTTGATTTGCTTTTTCAAAGTTTGTCTCCTAGTTATAGTGAAGAAAACACTTATTACCAAAGCACCACGTTCTAAAAAACTGAACCCAAGACACTGAGACCCTTGAACTGTTTGATTCCACACTCAATATTAGGAGGTATGAGATTTGTGACCATGTAGAATATTTACAAATGTTCCTGCAAAGGGGCTGCTTTTTTGTTATGTCACATTGCCCTCTATAGGTAGCCTTCATTCTTCTTTTGCACACAGGCATACAATAGGTTTTTGTACAGACTTTCCCTGAGACTACGACACTGTGTTCACTTACTGAGCAAAAATACACAGCACTGTCAGTAGAATCCACATCCTTTACTGTTAATGATCCATTCTGAGCCACAGTCTTATTAGTTGAGTACTTTTTCTCATCGAAACCCTCTCCAAATTCAGGCTGTTTTGTATACGTGGCTGTGAAAGCAATGAGTTTCATAGACTCTCCTGGGTGCTGACGGTACCAGTACATCTGAGTGTAACTCGCACCCTTGTTGTGATTGCAGTTGATTGTGCCCGACTGACCCATTTTGACCCAGACTGTCGTGGACTGAATGACATCATTTGCCCTTGCAACACCTGTGAATAAACAGCAAGTAAATATAATATATATGTAAGGGTGCGTTTGATTTATATACAAGTATTACTGTGCCCACACCTACTTTTGTAAATTTCTGATTACCTTGAATCCAGTACAGTGAGTGAAGCAGTATTATAATAGTTCTGATCATGCTGAGTCTCTGTGAAGAATGAAAGTGAAGTGGCACATTCTCAACGCTAACTGTAGATGCAGGATATGATATCATGAGTGGTCACAGCTCTGAGAGTTTGTGTGTGCGTGTGTGTGTGTGTGTGTGTGTGTGTGTTGTGTGTTCAGCCATGGATGACTTAAATTAAATTATCACTACACTAATGTGTATTCTACATATTTGTTTATTGGCACTGAATCAAACTCAGCCCACAGTTCCAGGTGCTGTTTCTTGGTGGTGATGAGGATTAGATGAAGGTTTTTGTAGTTAGAACAGGTAATCTGCAGCACTGTGTAATAAGCTGCACAGAAATATACTGCACTGTCATTTGCTGAAAGACTGCTTATTGTCAAAGACCCATTATTCCTTCCATCGCCAGTGAGTAATATCTTCTTTTCAAATTCAGTCTCTGTTTTATTGATGTTATTAAACAGATACCCTATATACCGAAAACCTGTGGCCTGATTGTATTTGTACCACAGTATGCGGTCATAGCTTGTGACTTTGTGTGCACATTCAATCACGGCGCTCTTGTCTTGATTCTTTATGAGATCAGGAGGATTCTGGATTACATTAGAAAGAGCAGAACCTGTGGAAAGAGAAAGATGATGATCAATGCTGTATAACATATATAAAATAATTAAAATGCACAGATAGGAAAACGCTGGATTAGATTTGTGTACCTGTGAGGCAAATGAGTGTGGCAGAAAGCGTGATGAAAACTGTAACCATGATGAGTGTTTATACTGTGTGTATTTCTCGGCTATGAATGAGGCAGAAATTGCAGGTTTACTCCCACTTTCTCTTTTTTTTTTCCCACCATGTCATGAATATTCAGAGTACTTAATGAGCATTGACTAATCACGTTTCATTATAAAGAGAACATTTAGTCATGTTTAATTTGATTCAGCCCAATTTCATGTTTATTTAATTTATGATATTTTTCATCATTCATGCCACTACTTTGTTTACCTTTTATTTTTATTTTCCCCTTTTAGAATTCGCAGTTACACTGTTTACACTTTTATCCTTTTAGTTTTAAAGTATTGTAAATAAACTTTAAGTAATTTATTAAAATAAATACATTATTTTAATGTACAAATAAAGTAAAGCATTTGAGTTGCATGTATTTATGAAATCTGGAATTTAAATCAAATTTTAGTAGTAGAAATAGTAGTAGTATGTTAAACTGTTATATTTTCTAAAATGTAGCACTATTAGTGAATTGCCATCTGAGAAATACTCAGATATTTTCTTTAGGGAAGAAATAGAGAATTGCATCATGTTGTTATTGATTACAGTTGCTGTGAGGGGACAGAAGTTCAATTCCTTCTTATGTATCGTTCTATCATTATCTGGGGCTGGATGGACATCACTGTTGGACTGATCTGTTGTTTTTATGTTCTGACAGATTCTCATGAATTGAATCTAAAGCTTTGTAAGTAACAAGATTAATGATTAAATATCTGACAAAGAAAGCAAAGTAATTTTTTTACTCCAAATTGTAGCACTTCGCACTTTGCGTGCACGAGAGGCATGAGGCAAGACCCTCTTAAATTAATAAATGAAGCTACAGCACCATCTAGAGGCCAGGTGATTAGCAAATCATTGCCACCATCCTTACTGTATACCAGAACATACAAACCTGGATCTGTGTTCTTAACTGAAAACTTCAGCTTCAGTTTTACTTGCCTTATTTTCACTTGATGCCAATTGTCACCAGCTGACTAATTTATATCTTTGTGTTCTGGCAAAGTTTCTGTCTTTACATTTACATTTACATTTATGCATTTGGTGCACGCTTTTATTCAAAGCGACTTACAAAAGAGGATCTAACATTCAAACTACAGCACAATTTATACAAATTACCTTTCATTGAGTGCAATATGCCAGGACGTAATAAGTGCATTAAAGAAAGACTTTCAGTGCAAGAGATACTCTCGGAAGAGTTGGGTTTTCAAGGATTTCTTGAATGCGGAGAGGGTTCCTGTTGCTCTGATAGTGCTTGGAAGCTCGTTCCACCAGCGTGGTACCAGAGATGAGAATAGCCTCAACTGACCTGGCCATACGTCTTTGCTGTAGTTTTTCTTGTCATGTTATTGTGAAGTTCCAAGCATTCATTCACTAAAACTATTTCTCTGAAATAAGAGAGGACATGCAATTCATTACTCATTGGTATTAAATTTGGAGTTTGTCATCACTTAAATACAAAGCCTATAGCTTTACTTCCTAAGTTTTTTGCAGCTCACTCCTCTCGGCTAATCAGCATCACACTGATATACAGGAGCATCTTTTGTAAAGAAATTGAGCACAATATATGCAAGGTTTCTTTCGCATACCCATCCTGGCAACCAGCGGTACTCTGATTTACTCCACATTCAGCCTCATCTTGTGTCAGTATAACTCTTTATATTTGTGATCATTTCTGCCTTTATGGCAAATTTCATATGGCCCTTTTTAACGACAGGGGTCAACTTTTTTTTTTAATCCACATAAAGATAAGAGAAAGTGTTTACAACAGACAGGATATTAGTGCAGCTGAAAAGGAGGAGGGTTTTTGTTTGAGAGCACCACTGTCTGCAGCACTGTGTATTTTGCTGCACAGAAATAATCTGCACTGTCATTTGACTGGAGATTTTTGATGGTGAGTGTACTGTTTTTACGTCCATCACCACTCACTTCAATCTTGGTTTTGAAGGGTTCTTCTAAATAGTTAGAATTTAGATATAAATATCCAAGAAGATGAAACTGCATGTCCTCAGTCTGTTTATACCAGAGTATAATCTGATAATCCTGAATAGAATGAGAACAGTGAAATGCCGCAGATTCCTGCTGAATTGTGATCAAATCAGGAGGCGTCTGGTGAACCTTTTGAGCAACAGAAGAGCATTCTGGAGGGATGAGAAACAAAATAGCCTTTTATACATATATTGTATTGCATATATGAAAAATCATGTTGTTTGGGGCACCCAAACATTTTCATATGACTGTATAGCTACATAAACTTGATAGAAAAAAAAGTGTGTATTTGTAAGTTATATTTACAAGACCTAGCATTACCTGTAAGATGAATTAATGATGCAGTAAAAGTAATGAGAATGATGATCATCTTGGCTCCTAATTCCTTAGTGAATACCAACTACATCAGCTGTGAACTCTTATCCACAGATTGAAAGTGCCCCCATTCGAGCGCTGACTGAATTGCATAACTGTGTAAGATCAGATAACACATGAAGAACTGTACATAACCTTTGGCTGTATTTGTTGCAGTGAGAGTAATGACTGTGTGGGAAAGAGATGATGCTCTTCTGCTGATAGTTCTGGATTCTTAAAGAGGACCCTGGTGAATGGTTGACCACCTTTGAACAACCAATGTGTGTTTTTGGAAAGTGGGAGGAAACTGGAGCACCCAAAGTGAACGTGGACATGGTAGAACACACCAAACTCCTCACAGACCCCACAATCCTGGGACCCTGGAGCTGTGTGACATTAACACTACAGGTTGCACCACCATGGTTCCCTATACGAACGTTTTTTTTTTATAATAACCAATCAATTACAATGTAAAAATAAGTGTAATTTTACCTATAAGGCAGATGAGTGATGCAGTTAGTATACTGACAATGGTGGTGTTCTTGGCTTTCTTTCTTAGTGAGTGTCAGCATCAATTAGTATCAATTAGTATCAACTGACTGTCACTGAATTATGTCACTTATAATATATGTACTAAGCGCCCCCTGCTGGGAAGTTGACTTGCATCATTGTGACCAGCTGGAGGTAAGAGCGTTGTTCATTCATTCCCTTTTTCTTGAGTAATAATTTTTTATGTTAACCACAAGGCTGTATCCTCGAGTGTTCTCACGTGGAATGCGAAATTGGATCCTGATTTGTCAGCAAAGGCTTAATTCGTAACTTAGGTAATGTAATTTATCATGATCAGAATAAACAATCTGGGCAGTCAATTTATAATACTGTAATATATTTATAATAACTGTATAGGATCTCCAGTTGCTGCTGTTTGAATATGACACGATATATATATATATATATATATATATATATATATATATATATATATATATATATATATTATAAATTGTATTATAAATTGACTACTGCCCAGATTGTTTATTCTGATCATGATCATAAATAGTATGAATTTTTAAACTGATATAATTGATAAACTGGTTTTCAAGCTGAGTTTGTTTTGCTGTTTCCCTGTGTCCTGTGCTGGTTATTACAGTGAGATCAGTGCAGGTGTTTTTGTTCAGCAGTGCAATAGAAGTGTAACACTGTGTTGGCTTACTGCACAGAAATACACAGCGCTGTCGTTTGAATCCACATTCTTCACAGTGAAAGATCCATTCTCAGGATTCACTTTAAAGGCAGAGTATTTCTCTTTACTAAAGGAGCCAAAGTCTGGATCACTGGAGGTTATATAAACTATAGATTCCATGGACTTCCCTTGGTGCTGACGGAGCCAGTACATATGAAAATAAGTGACTCCTTTATTATGAATGCAGTTCATGTCAGCAGGATTACCCTTCTCTACCAACAGTATTCTGGGACTTTGAGTGACACCCGTGTCACCTGTAAAAACTAAGAGAAAATAAATGACACATTGTTAGCAATTGTGAAATATAAGAGTAACGAGTTCATTTCAAACAATGTCCAGCACAGCTGCCTGGAGCACTTTGTGGAGTATGATACCTGGAGTCCACTGAAGAGAGAGAGCCAGTGAGATGATAAGACTGATCATATTGGACTGCAGGGATGATATGATTGAATATGAGCTGAGGCATGGCTTTAAGTGAAACATCCTGTTGAACATGTTAAGGAAATGATATGAGAGCTACACCCCTAATTGACATTCTCAGTGCTGAATCTCTTTGTTTTCACGTTTGGGGCTTAGGAGCAGGATTTTTTACATTTAGTTGTTTAGATAAATTTGATTTAAGACTGGATTTTCAATCTCATTTCTGTGAATTAAGTTTAGTGGGCTACCGTACCATGGTAATTTATGCTGCACCCTTCATTGCCTCCAGGGCATGACATGTTCTTCATAAACACACCTTTGACTAAATGGTGACAAGCTTCTGATGGGTTGGGATACTGTTCAAATGGGATCTATTCATAAATAACCATCATATAACAATAACACCTTAAGCACAGCCACAAAATTAATAGTTTTAGTATGTACATATTAAAATGTGGGTTAATATGGGTTAACCATGGCAGCGTCTGTGAATTTAAGACATATGCAGAATTGTTCTTAACCAGCCTTGTAAGAGGTCTGCCTGGGGCTGAGGCAAGGCTGCCTGCTAAGCCACCCCCAGTCACTAGAGGGAGACACTCTTAATTTGAGGCAATTTGTTCCACCTGGGCTACTCCTATTTAAGGGAAGCCAACACACACCTCAGTGCTCAGTCTTGGGTTTCTCTTTTCAGAGTGCTGCACAAGCCTGGCTGGTAATTTGGTAAAGCTCCTCGAGTTTTCTCCTGGGTCTCCCTTTCTCTCTATCTTCTGACTCTCCATCAGAGCTTTCCCTCTGAGTTTTTCTGAGGGTTCCTCTGGTTTCCCTTGGGATTCAATATTTTCTCTTCTTTACCATTTTTTGATATGAATAAATAATTAGAAATAAAATAAATTGTGTTTTTTTGTCTCTGCACTCAAGGCCTATTTTTCTAGTGCTCTTTTGGTGGCTTGCCCTGTTCCAATCCACCCACCCCTGTGTGAGCTGCCACATTACAAGCCTTACTTATTTTTTTGAATATCTAGTCTTTAATTCTCCTCAAGAAACTAATTAAAATATAAAAATAAAAATGACCTGAATTATAGTTAAAAATGTAAAATAAATAAATAAATTACTCCAAATATTTCAGATTAATAGTGCCACGTTGCCCCCTGTAGGTGGTCCCTTCTATTCTTTAGTTTGTGACACCTGTGCACACAGGTTTTTGTACAGCCTCTCCCTGAGATTATGACACTGTGTTCTTTTACTGCACAGAAATACACAGCACTGTCCGAAGAAGCCAAATTTTTCACTGTTAGTGAACCACTCTGAGGAACTGTTTTATTGGCTGAGTATTTATTCTCATCAAAGCCTTCTCCAAACTCTGACTTTTCAGTGTAACTGGCTGTGAAGACAATAAGCTTCATAGACTCTCTTTGGTTCTGACGGTACCAGTACATCTGATTATAATCTCTTCCTTTGGTGTGTTCACAGTGGATCATCGCTGATTGACCCGTGTTAGCCCAGAGCACACTGGGCTGAATCACATCATTAGCTCTGACAACACCTGTAAATAAACAATCAAAAGGATACTACTGAAAGCATTATTCTGTTGTACATTCATTATATTGATTATAGCATGTATAGCGGCTTTATGGTTAAAATGGCATTTCTGTTTACCTTGGATCCAGTAAAGTGACTGAAGCAGTATTATTAAAGTCCTGGTCATGCCGGCACTTGCAAAAATCAACTATGAATTAAAATGGCGTTATGCAGACTCTAGCTGTAGATGCAGGATGTGACATCAGTGGTTACCTCCCTCCTAAATATCAAGCTGACAGCAACATACAAACTGATTTGAAATAATGCCACTGCTCATTAGCACAAAGCCTTTACTTTTTGATGCTGGATGTAGACAGTTGGCAACCTGGATATATAGTGTTTAATGCACTATTCAATCAAGATTCAAGACTTGCTTTCAGATGTGAAGGTGGAATAAACTGGCTTTTCTTTTAAATTAAACACTAGAACTGAATTGTCATGTACAGCTCAGGCATATCCATTCATGTACAACAGTATTATAACCAAATGAACATATTCAAATCACTTTTAATATAATAGAGCCTTTCACCATTGGCAAGTACATGGAAACACCACGTTTGCCATGGAGAAGCAGGCCACCATTGACTGTATATTGTTGCAAATTCTTAGTACTAATTGTTTCAGTTAATAAAAAATAAATTAAATAAAGTAACAGAATGGAACTAGGGTCATTATGTCAATAGAAAGTGTCATAGTAAGGGTGCAATAAAAAAAAAACAATTTTAGTAAATCCATTGTATTACATTTATGTACAATAATGTTGTCCATGGCAACACATATTTTCATTTGACTGTACAAATAAACTAAATGAAAAATTGTCTGTATGTGTGTATATATAAGTTATATAGGACTGTACATAACTGTAAGACGGATGCATGATGCAGTAAATGTAACAATACCGATATCAGCTTTGTGTCTTTCACAGAACTTACCATATCCACAGAAACACACTGACCCCGTTGGAGCAATGGTTGAGTTGCATCACTGTGTAGGACCAGATAACGTGAAAAATTGTACATGACGTATGGCTGCGTTTGATACAATGAGATTTATGACTGTATGGGATACAGCTGTTGCTGGTGAAGTCAGGTACTATATTCAGTAATTGTGAGAGTGATGGGCCAACCACAACATATGTGTCTTATTAGCAGCAGTAACACAAGACTCTCATTAAAAGCTCTCAGATGCAAAGCAAGAGTCTACAAGATAGTCACCACTTACTCTAGCTGCTTTAAGGTGTGCACATTATAGATACAGAGGTTTATTTGTGCTCTTTTGTAAAATATTTATAGAAAAACATGGAAATGAATGGGATTCTCTAGAGCAGTCACACACAAACCTGACTACAATATTCCATGCAAGGCATGGGTTAGAGGGGGTATAAAGCTACCCTGTATAGGGCTGTGAACAGTGGAACTGCAGTCTCTACAGTGATTAAACTCCATTCAATTCATTTTTGAAGAGCTGGAATAGTGTTTGTGATCCAAATCCAGAACCTATTCTCAGCATTTCTCTCATGGGTGAATGCCATAAGATCCTCACAGGAATGGTTAAGCATATAGAGATGGTTCTCCCGACAGGGATTAAGCCTAGTCCTGGACTACAGCATAGTCCAGGACAAAACATAATCCTTGTCTGGGGAACCAGCACATAGTGTAAAGCCTTATCTTTAAGAATAGAGGTTGTTACACACTACTTAAGAAAACACTTCAGAGGAAATTCTGGATGAGTATTCACAAGGATGAAGTGTTCTATATGCTGTATGTGGCCCAATCGACATTAATATTAATTTAGTAAAAAAAAATATTAACTAATATGTATGTCACATAACTAGATCGGTTTAATTTCTGCTTGAAATCCAGTAAAATATATATAAAGATATCAACATCTGCTCTTAATTATTAAGGCGAGGAGTCCCTCTGTGTGCTGTGCTGGTTATTACAGTAAGATCAGTGCAGGTGTTTTTGTTCAGCAGTGCAATAGAAGTGTAACACTGTGTTCTTTCACTGCACAGAAATACACCGCGCTGTCGTTTGAATCCACATTCTTCACAGTAAAAGATCCATATTCAGCTTTTTTTTTTAATGTAGAGTATTTCTCTTTACTAAAGGAGCCAAAATCTGGTTCACTGGAGGTTGATGTAAAAGCTATGAGCTCCATGGGTTTCCCTTGGAGCTGACGGAACCAGTACATGTAAAAGTATAAGGATCCTTTATCATGACTGCAGTTCATTGCATAATCATTTCCCTCCTCAGCCCACAGTATTCTGGGGCTTTGGGTGACACCAGTGTCTCCTGCAAAAACTAGGTGACAAAAAAAGTTATTATTATTACTGTAAAATCATCAATGAGTTATTCAAGGCTTAATTACAGTAGTTCTTATTTAAAACTAATACTCTCTGTGTTACCTGACATCCACTGTAGAGAAAGAGTCGAGGTGATGATCAGACTGATCATTCTGAATATTCATGAAGACAAGAATGGTTAGGAGCTCAGCTAAGTCTGTAAATGAGACATCCTGTTGAAGATCAGCTTGAGGAAATGACATCAAAACCATTTGACCCCTCTCAACCTCAGTCTCAAGTCTTACTCTTTTATTTTCAGCCTGACTGGTTTCTATGGAAGCCCTAAATGGTAAAATGAAACAAAGTAGAATGTTTTCATGAGTTCCATTTTTCCTGCCTATATAACACAGCAAATCATTTGAAAAAGATATTTCTAGCAACACTTATACAATTTTAGCCATGAAAAATAAGCCATCTATTAATGAGGTGAGCCAGAAAGGTAAATAAATAAGTAAATAAATAAATAAATTGGCTAAAAGGTAGCATGTGCTACTAATATTGACCAACTTTGCAGGCTTTAGGGGGGAAATAAGCTGTTGAGAATTTGCATGCTGTACTAGCATTAAGCAGCATTTTTTTTTAACCTTCCAAATATGTCTCACCTCTGGTTGTATGATGGCTAAATTAATCAAGTCTCTACAGTGGGCAGTCTATTGAGTTAGACTACTCCCTTGTGGTCAAAGCTGGTAGAGCATGCTAATGCTTAGCACTTAGCTCCTCTGAAATATTTTCCCCTCTGACATTTGTTCCCCTCTTGAACAAATCTGCTGCCCCTGCTGGTCAAAGCTGGCAGAGCATGCTAATTCTTAACACTTTTTATTTTCATCATACCCTTTCAAAGTTTCTGTAGGTTTCTTTTGGACTGGCTATGACAGATGTTTTTCCATTGATGATTACATGCTTTAATTTAATGTTTTGTATCCTATATTAACATCAACACAAATTAAAAATATTTAAGACACTACTAGACTGTTGTTGTTTAAATAAATTCCACTTTAAAACAACTGTTCATGAAGATATTCAAGATATTCATACTCCAGATTTTCCATCATTGCCTTTTCCACCCACCAGTAAGGGCTCCTACAGACAGAGTGATTCCAGCCTGGGAGGTCCAAAGCTAGCGTATGGTGTCAGTGAGACAAACAGACCCAGACACTGCCTCTTTTTCACTGCTGCTAATGCAGTGTCACTGAAAATGCATAACATTCTTGGAAAACACTAAAGGCAACTTTTATTAGCCAAAAATGTTTACCCTGGGTAGCATCCTGCTTTTGGGTAGAGAAACGGGCCATATGAATCACCCAGTGAGGATGAGGCCAATTGTTCCGGTTTAATGATGCTAGATCTGTTTTATAATGGAATTATAAGATTCATTAGTACTAGCAGTGGCGTGCGTGCGAACCCTGAGCTGTGTCTAGGCTGTAAATAATACTCAAAGGCAGGTGTGTATGAGATTCAATCTTTGTGCTCAAGTATACCACATTAAAGAGAAGGTTTTTGTAGAGGAGTGTGTCTGTGTGAGACACTGTGCATATGCTGCACAGAAATATACTGCACTGTCATTAGATGTTAGAGTTTTAATGGTCAGTCCTCCCCTTTCACGTCCATTACCTGTTAATTCAGTTTTATTACTGAATTCGGGCTCAGGCTGAGGAGATTTGATAGCAAGAAGCCCCATGAGCTGAAGCTGTCCATTCCTAGCCTGTTTATACCACAGAATGTAGTTATAGCTTGAAATGTTGTGTGAACACTGAATCTCTGCAGACTCTCCAGACTTTCTGAACACATCAGGAGGAGTTTGGATGACTTGGTTACTGCTGGCAGAGACTGGAGGAAAAAAATAGAAGTAAACTGAGTAAATCTTGTTTATTTAGTCTGTAAATAATTTACCAACAATGTGCAAAACCAATAAGCATGTGTTCACATTTCTAATGCAACAAAGGAGCAAACTTACCAGTTAACCAAATGACAGAGTGAATGGTGGTAAAGAGAGTGAATCTGACCATGACCTTATTCATGTTGTCTCTGAGCAAGAACAGATTGAATTTGAAGGAAATAGTCAAGGAAAGTGCTCCCTCTCTCTGGGGTAAAACATACAAAATGATCTGTACATATACAATACTGCCCCCTCTTGTATTTATATCAAACTGCTCAGCTCAAACAGATCATAATTTATATGTTATTATAACTTGTTTTAGTGGATCATGACATAGATCAAACTGACAAAAGATCATTTACGTTGTGGGTTATTCAGAAATATGAGAACATTCATTTCATTTTGTACACAGCAAATTCATCAGTGTTAAATCAACACTATTAGTGTTAACACAGAGAGTGTTAAATTATTACACTAACAGTGTTAATTTAACACTAATAGTGATGATTTAACACTGGTGAATTTGCTGTGTACAAACTCACCACAAAAGCATCATAGCAACAACTAAAGCAAGACTCTCCATGTGGAAAACGCCAGCAAACATTTTCATCCAGTTCACCCAACAATTTCATCATCTATTCCATATTAGCTTTAAAGATGAATGTTTTAAAAGTTTTTATGTTGGCATCAAAAACCAGGCAGGTTTACTGAGATACTGTAAAGCCATAGCTCACACCAATACAACAATAAAATACATTCTTAAAATACCTTAAACATATTATCAAAATATATTTTAACACAGGGATGGTTACAAACCATTTTAAAATGTATTTCACTTTTATTAATTCATTCATTAATTCATTCAATCATTCATTCATTATCTGTAAGCGCTTATCCAGTTCAGGGTCGGGGTGGGTCCGGAGCCTATGTGGAATTATTGGGCGCAAGCCGGGAACAGGGCGACACACACACATTCACTCACATCTATTTACAATTCTGAGTAAATTAATTAATCGTATCATTTATAAAAAATATAATCAATAAACTCAAAATAAACACATTAATTTATTATTTTTATTTGTATAGAATGCTTTGGTATAAATACACAAAAAACAAAATGTGTGCTAAAGGAGGGAGGTTTTTGTAGAAGTGTGTGGGCTTTTGCAGCACTGTGCTTGACTTGCTGCACAGTAATACACAGCACTGTCTTCAGCTTTTCTCAGTTTGAGGAGGTTAAGGTTCGACTGTTTGCTACCATCTCCAGATATGTTAAAGTGGCCCTCAAAAGGACTTTCAATATAGGCTCTTGTGTTATATAAATATGCGATAAGCTTCAGAGCTGTATCACCATTGGATTGTTGATACCATAATATCATATAGTAGGATGGAATGTTATGGCTGCAGTACAGTTGATGATTTTCTCCAGAATAACCCATTAGATGAGAAGGACTCTGATGAACATCATTGTTTTGTGACTGTCCTGGAAAAGAGAACATGTTTTATGTAAAATCTTGTAAAGAAGATAACAATGTGTGAAAAACTTACCCGACACTGAGCATAACACAGTCAGAATGATCAAGATCTGTCTCCACATATTGGGTTTCTGTGTAACAAAACACTGGAACATCTTATGATTAAAAAGGAAGATCCTCATGAATACTATCACTCACAATAATTAGTAATAGCCCTCTCAGTCTGATAGAGTAGCTTAAGCATGTTTTCCACGTCATGTTTAGTTCCCACCCACAGCGTAGTCAGTGTATCCTCATTGAACAAAAACTTCTCCTTCTCCTCTGTTGTTTTTAATTATTATTATATCAATAATTATCAAATTATTATTGACAATTTGAAGATGCAGAGTGTGTGAATTTTGCCTCCTACACCTCTTCTATATCAATCTCTCATATTGTTCACTGGTAGAAATGTTATTAAACAAACTGAGGAATGGTTTATTTCTGGCCTAAAAAAGTATGATAATTTTTAACAGCCTTATAATGAGAATGTTCGTAATGATAAGCAGATAAACAGGGAAGTTACTATCTCAGCAGTCTGAGCCCAAGACTCTTGAGAAATAAAGTCTCAGGAGAAATAAAGGAGCAGTCTCTGTTGTTTCTACATTTGATCTCAGTGGTGTCTACGAGAAATTAGAGTTAATAATATTCCTCCTTTGACTTTTCTTTTTTTTTTTGTGCTACTTATTTAAGAATATATATGTGTAAATGTAATATGTAACTGAGATTCATAAGGGACGAAAAGACCCATACAAATTGTCTGTATTGGGAACTAATGACAAATAATCTATAAAAATATTTTATTACAATGACACATCTACTCATAATGTCCTGAAGGTCAGAAAGAGAGGCTGCACATTTCTAATGTCACAGCGCCCCCCTCAGGTGTCCTCTTTTTTGCCGACAGTTTTTGTACAGTCTTTCTATGGGGTTATACCACTGTGTTCTCTTACTGCACAGAAATACACAGCACTGTCTCTAGGATCCACATCTTTTACTGTTAACGATCCACTCTCAGGAACTGTTTTATTGGCTAAGTATTTCTGCTCATCAAAACCTTTTCCAAACTCAGGTTTTAGGCTGTAGCCGACTGTATAAACAATAAACTTCATAGACTCTCCTTGGAGCTGACGGTACCAGTACATCTCTCTATAAGTTGAACCTTTAGTTTGTTCACAGTGGATCGTGGCTGTCTGACTCTTGTAAGCCCAGATTACTTTGGGCTGAATTACATCATTAGTTACAGCAACACCTGTGGATAAACAGTAAATAACTTTACTAAACACATACACCTTTCATTTATTTCTTGATGTATTCATGTATTTGTTAATTAATATATTATTTGATATGATTGTTACCTTGGATCCAGTACAGTGACTGCAGCAGTATTGTAATGGTTCTGATCATGCTGGCTCTCGAAATCTAAAACTAAGCCAAAATGAATTACCGTGCCGTAACAAACGCTGTGGCTCTAGATACAGGATATGACATCATTTTCGTGGTCACAAAATAAATAATTATATGTAACATTATATAAGGGTTCATGCAAAGTATTACCAATACTGCTTTGTGTCTTCTAAATGGCTTAATTTAGACAAAGATCTATTAGCGTTTCACGAGGTTGTGAAAACTACCCACAGTGGTATAATATATTATACTGTTTCCCAACATATCAACACATTGTTATATTGATTTATCTTCTTTAGGTTACACAGTTTTCTGCTGTGCAGTGTAGTGAAGAGTGGTGTTGTGGCCACACAGCTCTGGGGCTCGGGGTGAAATGCTTGATATGGTTTAAGTATCAGTGTGGAGTTAGGTGTTCATTCTATGTTGGCTATCCAGCCACTGGGGTGTGCACATGCCTCCAAGCCTGGGAGAAATAGGAGGGTCATGTCAGGAAGGGCATTTGACATGAAAAAAACCCAAAACTGTGCCATCTCTAGGTGCAAATGAAGAATGGATTTACCCAAGATCTTAGAAATAGTTTTATTGAGATATTTTGAACATTCGTAACTTAAAAACAAAGCTATCTAGATCAGAGTGGTCTTTGTGGTGGGACTTTTGTTGTGGTTAAACAGGTGTATCAGAGGTTTAATAAGTTACAAACAAAATGAGTTTTTGTTCTGACGAATACGATTTTGTAGCACTGTGCCTCATATGCTGCACAGAAATACATAGCACTGTCTTCAAATGGTCTTGCTTGGAGTACATGGAGAGACACTGTAGTCCGCCCATCCCCGGTCACTTTAAAATGACCTTCATATTCTGGCTCAGTTTTATTAATAGTGGTCACTCTCACATAACCAATCAGTTTCAGGCTGGAGTCCTCATTCTTTTTCTGATACCACAAAATTGTGTCATAGCTACTGATGCTATGGCTGCACATTAGGTTTACAGTCTCTTTAGGCAAACAAAGCACATCAGCAGGGCTTTGGTGAACTTCTTTGCCAACCAAAGAGCCTAGGTTGAAAGACAAAAAGAAATGTTACACTCATATCTATTTTAATTTCAATATGAAATTGATATTACCTGAGAGATATCCCACAGTGATTATGACTTTAAGGAGAATCGAATCATGTTGGTTCAAGCAAGTGAGAGAAAAACAATAAATAGTGTTAAGATTATAATTAAGACATGAGTGTACCTACTGCTTTTGGTGAAGTAGAATTTGACACCATTATATAACCTATGACCACACCCACGATGAAACCAGTGCTTTGAAGGGTCAGGGAGGGGTTTACCAGGTTGGGCAAATGAGGAAAAAAAGCTGTTATTCAGTCTTTCTGATATGTACAGACTTTATTCTATGCCCCAAGTGTACACCTTTTCTCTTTTGAATGTGTCAAGCGTCGGTTGTTATAGAACCTGTGGCGATGTCTTAGTACATTGTCATAGCAAGAGATGCAGTGAGAGCATTTTAACATTTTTCAATTTCTCAAAGCAGCATGTGCAGTATAAACACAGCCATGTTTCAGTTAACGTAAATGCTTAATTTAAAAACGTAATGCCTTAATGCATAAAGTTTTTAAGTCTAAAGCTTAAAGTTTTGTTGAAATAACTTCAACAGTTGTAGAAAAAAAAAAGTTGTAGACCTACTGGATTATTGTTTAAAAAATGATACGTTCATAACAAATAAATCCAGAAGACTACACTGAGAATTGTTACACTGCCCCCTATTGATGGTCACTATTTTTTCAATTGCTTTAAAACACCTGGAAACACACACACACACACACAAACACAAACGTATGCAGTATGTTTTTGTACAGCTTCTCCATGAGCTCACAACACTGTGTTGCTCTTTCACTGAGCAGAAATACACAGCACTGTCAGTAGAATTCAATTCTTTCACTGTTAATGATCCACTCTGAGGAACTGTTTTATTGGTTGAGTATTTTTTCTCATCAAAACCGTCTCCATACTCAGGCTTTAGCCCATAGCTGACTGTGAAGACAATGAACTTCATAGACTCTCCTTGGTGCTGACGGTACCAGTACATCTGATTATAAGTCGCTCCTTTTGTTTGTTCACAGAGGATTGTGGCTGATTTGCCCATTTGAGTCCAGATTATTTTGGGCTGAATCACATCATTTGCTGCTGCAACACCTGTGGATAAATAGTCAAAGCTTAGTGAAACACATTCTTTTTCATTGTCATTCATAAGCAGTTATAGCAGTTGGCTGAGAAATCTTTTATTGTGACCTTGGATTGAACTTAGTGAGTGAAGCAGGATTATAATGATGCTCAGCATGTTGTCTCTTTCTGTAGTCCAAAAGGAAATAATGTGGCAAAATGCAACATTTAGCTAAACAGGATACAGGATGTGACATCACCCCCTGCATCCAATTAACTCCCTCCTAAACTTCAGATGCAGGAAATAAATGTGTCAAATTAAAAGTAATTTTCTTACACACTCCTGGATGGACCTGGAGGTTGTGGGTTTGATTCCCGCTCCGGGTGACTGTCTGTGAGGAGTTGGTGTGTTCTCCCCGTGTCCGCGTGTGTTTCCTCTGGGTGCTCCGGTTTCCTCCCACAGTCCAAAAACACACATTGATGGGTGGATTGGCGATTCAAAATTGTCAAAAATGTGAGTGAATGTGTGTCTGTGTTGCCATGTGAAGGACTGGCGACCCCTCCAGGGTGTATTCCTGCCTTGCGCCCAATAATTCCAGGTAGGCTCTGGACCCACGGCGACCCTGAACTGGATAAAGGTTACAGATAATGAATGAAGGAATGTTTTTGGTATTGATTAAGTGTTTTTATAGCATAGAGGATCAAAGAAGCCTGGGGTCCCAAGCTGGAGACCCATTCTCTCCAAGATAACATGTTGAATATATTTTTGATACAATACATTGTGAATTTAATATATTTTCTTCCTGTTGTTTGAAGAACAGAAATGTTGGTGCTTGGTTGTTGGGTAAAGTGCCTGCAGCAGGTGAATCAGAAGTGCAGTTTTGGAGGAGGAAGGTTTTTGTTGAAGAACAGGGCGGTCTGCATCAGTGTGTGTTTTGCTGCACAGAAATAAATTGCACTGTCATTTAGCTGCAGGTTTTGGATAGTAAGTGTGCTGTTATTTCGCCCATTTCCAGCTAATTTGATCTTCTTTTTTAGGGCTTCTTCAGGTTTTTGTATGTCCACATTTAGGTATCCAAGAAAATGTAATTGGTTATTGTCAGATTGTTTATACCACATCATAACGTCATAATTCTGTACAGAGTGAGAACAATGAAGTGTTGCAGATTCCTGATGATTCTTGATCAGTTCTGGTGGATTCTGGAGAACGCTTTTACCATCTGGAGAACCATCTGTATAAAAATAATGTAATAGCTATAATAATATAATATAATAGCTATAATAATAATTTCAAAGTTCTTAATATAAATCTGTGTGCACATTATATGGCAAATCTAGAGGTACCTGTAAAGCTAATAGGTGATGTAGTAAATATCATAAGAATGATGAGCATCTTGATCCTTTTTCAAGTCAATGCTGGCAACTTAATCGACTGCTAGACTTTCTCAGAAGGTTTGAACTTTTAAAACGATGTAATACGCCCCCAAATGGGAAACTACAAAACAGCATGTATGACATGTTAGTGAAAAACGCATAATTGGAAATGAATCAAATCAGATATGGATGCAGCTGTACCCTATAACTGATGTGTGGTGAGAGTGCAAGTTAGAATTTGCTGCAGTCTCCTCACATTGGTGGTGTCTAAAGTGACTCTCTAATATTAAATAGAATGATAAACATTATATTGCATGTCTGGAAAAGTGTCATATAACTGTCATCATTCATAATCTGAAAGACATACTGAGTTAAGGCTGATATTGGTGAAACAGGTGCAGTGTTAATTGTGGTACTGACAGTTAAAAAAGATTATTCACAAAATGTGTGGTTTGTTGGCAGCAGCATTTCAAGACTGTCCTCAGATGCACTTTTCTAGGATATAAGTGTGATATACATTATTAAGTTTAACAACTACAAACCTCATTTCCAAAATATACTCGATCACAATGAAACATGAAGACCGATATCAATAAAGACAGAATGCAATGATCAAGGCCCGAACCAGTATTGGCTGGCTGTGATCATTGGCCCCTCATGTGGCACTGCATTAAAAACAGACCATTCTGTAGTGGGGATAACTGAATGGACTCAGAAACACATTGGAAAAGCATTGTCTGTGAACACAGTTTGTCGCTGCATTCACAAACGCAAGATAAAACTCACAGATGCAAAGAAGAAAACATATATAAACAGGATCTAGAAATAATGCCACCTTTCCTGAACCCGAGCTCATTTAAGATGAACTGAGGCAAGGTGAAAAGTGTCCTGTGGTGTAACGAATAATAATTTTAAATTATTTTAGGAAATCATGTATATTGCTTATTCCTGGCTGAAGAGGAAAGTGACAGTCCAGCTTCTTATAAGAGCACGATTCAAAGGCCAACATCCATGATGGTACAGGGGGAATTAGTGCACATGCATGGCACCTGTGAATGCACCGTTAATGCTGAATATATAGAGGTTATATATAGGTATGATATATACAAGTTTTGATGCAACTTGCTGTCATCTTTTTTGGGGGGAATGTCTTGTTTATTTGAGTAAGACAAGGCTAATCCACATTCTGCATGGATTACAACAACATGGTAAAAGTGTCCAGGTGCTAAACTTGGCCAGACCAGTTGAAGAAAACCAGAGCTGTTGAGTAGCTGAAATCCTACAACAAGCAAAAGTGGGAGAAAACAGCAGTTGTTCTTTTCAGTTCCCAAATGTTTATAGATTGTTGTTAAAAGAAGAGATTTTTTTGGAAGGGTTTGCTGGCTTCAGATACAAAATGGGCAAACTTTTTCAACTTTACAAGCAGTTGTAAAGAGGATAAATTGCTTACTTTTTGCTCATTATTATCCAGTGTTACTGGAGCAATGCTCTTCTCTGAAGCATAGTTGTAGGTACTATGAAGCTATTTTATGGGCAATGGTGCCACCATGTGGAGAATTCAGCACGTATATCCCCTACGAAATGTCTTTTCTTTTTATTTAGAATGTGACTTTAAATTTTGAGAATCCTCTCAGGGCTTTTTTGCAGCTAACCTGCTAACCTGTTAACCCAAAAACAGGAATGCAGAGATCACCACAAAAGGGATATATTTACCCATGCCTCTTGAATGAGGTTATTCCATGAAGAATTGACCACTTTAGAAGAAAAGGATAATATAGTAAAGTGATGGAATGCTAGAAGTCACCAAAAAATCAGGAAACACACTTCAAAATACACACTATACAACAACATCAATAAACAACAAATATTACATCAGACTGCAAGGAATCATGCATAGCCACACTGATGTATGCCACAATATGTTGCTGTACTGCGCTTGTCTTTGATTTGACGTCAGATATTATACAGATTTACCACAGCTGTACAGAGCTCAGTAGAGAAGACAGTGAGAGTGAGATCTCTAAAGATTTTGTAACGATGTGGAAGCAATTGCCGTACTGTGTGTAGGCTGCACAGTAGTAGACCGCAGCACTCTCTTGTGAAAGGTTGGTGACATGTAGATTACTATAAAGCTTATTTGCTTTGCCAGTGATTTGAATATCACTGAAACTTGGCTCTATGTTTTCTATTTCTCCTATATGGTATCCAATGAATGTTAATTTATTGTTCTGAGCTTGTTTATACCAAAAAATTCCCTCATGGTTTTGGATATTATGGAAACATCTGATCTCTGCAGATTCTCCTTGGTCCTTGATGAGGTGTAAGGGTATCTGTTGAACAGCAGCTCCATCTGAATAAGAGAGGGGATTTTACTTAGACCAGTGTTTCATCAGCCCTGGTCCTGGAGGCATTCTGACCTGCATATTTTAGTCGTTTCCCTGCTTTAACACAACCACTGCACCTCTGAAAGGACTTGTCCATTAATTCACTATTTCACTCAGGTGTGTTAGGAGAAAACAAAACCTAGGGTGCCTCCAGGACCAGGGTTTAGAACACTGACTTAGACAAATAACAGACATAAGACTAAATAAATAGAGTAAACAAAATACATAATCGTGTAAATTTATTGCAGCAAGTGGTAAAAAAGTATAAGTACAAAATTAGCATTTTTCAGCTAAGGAACTGTAGACTGTACAATTCTATTTTCCTTTTTTGTTTTAAAAACTAAATAAATAGGTTCTGACCCAAAAGTAAAGCAACAAAATAGAGTGCTGTGTAAGAAATCTTTATTTATTCACTGTACTGTTACAATAGGACAATGCTCAGCAATGTACCAATCTTATAAATAATTTATATCCTGTATCCCCAGGAAACAGTTTAAAAAGACAGTTGTGTGTTACCTGTGAGAAAGAAGACCAGAAAGAGCAGCCTGAAGAAAGTCTGGAACATTGTAAGTGGAGAGGAAGAAGGCCAACTCTGATTAAAAAAAGAGTCTGTTGTGGTTTTTCACTCAGATGTATTCTCACTTATACACTGACTAAATGTTAAACTCCAGAGAAACAGTGCCACCATCAGGAACAAATAAACACTGCACCTGAGACAGGTTCGTGTTCAATGTATACGCATCATAAGTACAATGCCACAACACGGTAACAGAGTCAGAATTTCTGTGACTTATTTCAATCCGTAAAACACCTGCAGGTGTTACCGTCCACTCTGAGAAGACTCTAAAAAGCTAAGGAACTGAAATTTTTAGCTGACATAAATCCCTTGAAAAAGAAAAATAAGAAAAGGGATAAATAAGGGAAGAAAATAGCAGATCAAAGAAGTGACCAGTTCACAGTCTCTAAAACAATGGGCTGGTCATCATACAGTCCAGGTCTCAGCAACACTGAAAGTGATGAGGGAGAGGAGCTCCTCCTCCTATTTCACAACTCATAAACCCCCCGCTCTCCCTTCAGTTTCCCTCAGTGATGAGAATCTTTGCATCCCATGGCCAACCAATCACCTTCCTCTGTTCTGCTACTGAGTTATGGTGGGGGGTTGGGGCGATTGGGGGGGGGGGGGGGGGGCAAGGAGAGGTCAGGCTACCAGACACCAGGGCAAACCACCGTAACTTCTTCCCAAACCTCTCAGGATTCAACTCCATTTACTCAGGTTCAAATATCTAATAGCAGTGGTCTCAATAGCTAATTGCTATGGACAGCCAAAGAATACATTTGAGCTCCACGTAAATATGAATGAACAGGTGTGTGAGAGCTGATATGGGTCATGTGGTTTAGTATAACTGTTGAAAAGCAAAGGTTTTTTTGAAAGAGAGAGGATGTTTTAGACACTGTGTAGACACTGCACAGAAATATACTGCATTGTCAGTGAAGGTTAAAGCCTTTACAGTGAGTTCATCATTATTAAATCCATCCCCCGTTAAGGTAAATTTACTGTTGAACTCAAGCTCAGGTTGATGTAGGATTCCAATAATGAAGCCCAGGTGTTGAAGCCGTCGGTTTTCAGTTTGTTTATACCACCGAATGGTGTTATAGCCTACAATTCTGTGTGAACACTGAAGCTCTGCGGACTCTTCAGACTTTCTGAGCAGGTCAGTAGGAGTTTGAACAACTTCATTATTGCTTGAAATGACTGAAATAGAAAATAAGAACAATATTTTGTCTACTTAAGAATTAAATATATTGCCATTTCAGATATATGTTTAATTAAATCCAAAAAGACCAGACTTACCTCCAAACCAGATTAATGAATGATTTGTGGCAATGAGAATAAATCTAACCATGAGTTTATTCATCTTGGAACTGAGCTAGAACAAGTTCATAAGCAACTGATTCAAGGGAAAGGGAGAGACACACTTTCCAAAACCAGCTCCTCCCACTACCACCTCTTTGCTTAATATCCCTCCATCTAAAATTATATGTAAATTAATGTATTATTTCTAAATGTGCAAATCTCTTCAGAAAAAGAGGCAAATTGCTTTATAGTTAAAGAATTAACCCATCTTTGCTCCAGTGCTATAGGCAATACTTAACACATTAAAATTTAGAAACATTGAAAAACTGCTATCTGCCTCTATGTAGGTTTTTTTTTTTTTTTGTGAAAATATTAAATGAATAAATAAATAATTAATGAAAAGGACAATTAATTAAATGTTTCATTAAATACTTAAAAATTCAAATAAAAGCTTAAACATGTGATTTATTTAATTTCTATTTACATGTGCATTTTAAATAATTTTTATTCTATTATTTAAATTATTTAATTAATTATTTAAATGTTTATATTTATTCCATGCGCCTTGCAACATGAAATAATTACATCTGTTATCTTCATTGGCCAGTGGGCGGGCCTAACTGATTCTGTTAGTTGATTGGCTAGATTGCACAAGACTGCTTGATCCTGTACATTAGATTCATATTTCTGTCTATTAATGATAGTTTTAAGAGGGCAAAATGTCGAAAGTAAGAGTTGAGGGTGAAGCCGTCCTGCAAATTTATTTGAAGAGTCATTAAGAAACGCCCCTGCTGCTCCGTTATAATCCTAGCCCAGAACCCGACAAACAGGAAAAGATCCTAGCATTAGCCAACCGCAGGCTATCAATCTGACTGGATCGGAGTTAGGCCCGCCCACTGTTGAGAGATTTAAGGCTGCAAGGCCATGAAATAAAATATAAATACCTAAATAATTATTTAAATGATTTAAATAATACAATTAAAAATATATATTTAAAGTGATCATTTAAATAATTAATGAATAAATCACAAATTATTTAAGCTTTTATTTAAAAATTTTATTATTTAATAAAATATGTAATTAATTATTATTTATTCATTTAATTATATAATAGTCACAAAAAACCCTCCATATGCCTCAGCAGCATTTCTTGTTCTGTTCATAATATCATGCACACATAGCTGTTGTGAATTGGATTCGTGTACATTTCAGAAAGACTTTGATAGTATTTTTATTATAATACCTGGTTAACTTTTCTGCAGTATTATATTAGAAAAGAATGCTCTGCCGTAAGACTGTGGCACCTTAGTGTCAGAGATCAGCAAAGCCTTTTAATTATAATTTTTCTCAGGTGCCTAAAACATTTGCACAGCACTGTGTGTGCTGCAGGAAAACACAGGTGTGTGAGTTGATAAGCCTTATGTGGTTTAGTATAATGATTAAAAATAAAGAGTTTTTGTACAGAAGTGGGGATTTTTGAGGCACTGTGTAAATGCTGCACAAAAATACACTGCACTGTCATTAGATGTTAGTGTATTTATGGTCAGTAAGCTGTTTTTATTTCCATTCCCCGTCACTGTACATTTATTAAGGAATTCAGGCTCGAGCTTGAGCTGTGATCCATAAATGTATGCCATGAGGGTGAGCTGTAGGTTTCTGGTTTGTTTATACCATAATATGGTATCACAGACTGAAATGCTGTGTGAACACTGAAGCTCTGCAGACACTCCAGACTTTCTGAGCAGATCAGGAGGAGCTTGGACAACTTTACTGCTGCTTGGAGAGACTAAAGAGGGGTACAAAAGCACAATTATTGCAGTGTACATCATTTAAAAATATATGGTACAGTCTAAATTCTAAAACTTTTACTGCAAAAGGTAAAACTTACCTTTTATCCAAAGTAAAGAATGGATGGTGCATGGAGCAAGGGTAAACTCACTAACAGCTATGTTCTGCCTGCCTCAGTGGAAAACTTTTACTACTATGAGAAAAGAAATACAACTTGGCTCACTATGGATGATACTGCCCCCTTATGTTAGGAAGCCATAATACACATGATGAAGAGAAACAAACAAATCTTAAATTGGGATGGTAGAAACCAAAAAACTTTCAGAAAATTTGCATTACAGCTGTTGGCACCAGCTCAATGTAAGGCCTCATGCCCAGGTGTGGAAGTGTGAGTATCTATGCTAATAATGCAATAGCACACAGAGTTTTTGTATGGAGGTGAAATAATCTGAAGCACTGTGGAAACTAGCAGCACAGAAATACACTGCACTGTCATTTGCTGAAAGGTTGTATATGATTAGTGATCCATTCTTAGTTGCGACTCCTTTCACATCAATTTTGTCGGAAAATCCAGGTTCTTTATAATCAGTCGTCATTACGAGGTACCCTACTAAATCTAAATCTTGGTCCATGCTTTTCTTGTACCAGAGTATAACATTGTAGCTTGATATACTGTGCTGACACTGAAGCTCTACAGAATTTCCTCTGGGTTTAATCAGATCAGGAGGAGTCTGGTGAACTTTAGAACTAAAGCCAGAATCTGTAGAGAGAGAGAAACAAAAGCCTATAATACACTCAACAATGCAGTCAACACATTCCATTCATAAATACAAGGACACATCTTTATCCAGTTAATAATTAGACTGAAAATATAAAGAAGGACAATGTATACCTATAAAACAGAACAGAGAGACAGTAATGAGGAGCTGAGCCCTGCTCATATTGCCTTGTAGGATTCGGTGAAGGGCTCTAAACTATGAACAGTCGTCATTCATTTAAAAACCTAACATTGTTCACACACCTGTAGAATTTCTCCGTTTCCTCTACTGCATTATCTCAAAATGGCGCAACAGCGCCCTCTACCCACACATCCTCCAACTGCTCCTTCCTGTCGACTACATACAGGACATTTTGCACAGGTTTTCCCTGCCCAAATTAAAGGCTGAGGAAACATAATCAAAGCAAAATGATGCATTTACTGTAGGGAGATGGGACCTGAAGTCATTGTAATTACAGTGCAAATATGATCTATTTATCACTATCAAAAATGGGTAGAAGATGGATATGTTTATAGTCTGAGTGTAGTTTAGAACATTGTGTGAAGTGAAAAAGAGGATTGGACATAAATAATTGTTTACTCAGTCAAAGTAATAATGAATGAATGTATATGGGTCCTTTGAAACATCTGCTAGTGGAAGTTGACAGAGTTATGGAAACACAGTGCCCCCATCAAGCAAAGATAAATACTGTTCTTTAGTTCGTGTTGTAAAGCACTACTGCACAATGAACTTTGTTGAATATTTTCACTTAGTACACAAGTTACATTTTATGAGAAATATTTTCATGAGATTCTAGAGTTTGTTTGGGTGTATATGTATATTCTGTCGAAAGAGCAGTCACTGATATTGTATTAGAAGTGTTGCTTAGTACAGACATTCCATATCAAAATAAAAGTCAGGGCTTTTAGTTCCTCCACACTCATCAGAACACGTGTTTATGGACTTTGCTTTGTGGATAGGACTTTTTACACTGTTACCACAAAGTTGGAAGTTGGCATTGTCCAAAATGTCTTTGTATATGACAGCACTAACAGTACTCTAGCCTAAATAAAAGCCTAAGACAGATAAAACTCCTCCAACAAACTGAACTGTTGTTACTGTAGCATTCTTCTGACACCTGACATCTGACAGAATTGTGCAGTTCATCAATCCAGGGAAAATGTACAATTTGGAATACTTATTATAAACATAATCACATCATGCTGGTCTAGCTCATATTAACATTAACATAGAGTAATTAATAGAGTCTAGCTCTATTAACATATTCTGTGGCTCTGGAGATTGATTGTACCCCCCCCCCCCCCCCCCCCGTCAGATCTGTAATATTATTTTGGTCTGATTCACCTGTGGTTAATTTTCACTCGCTGCACACTGATAGTGAACCGCATGTTTTTGTACAGCTTCTGCGTAAGGTTATGATACTGTGTTCTTTCACTGCGCATAAATACACAGCACTAAATCAAACTCAGCCCACAGTTCCGGGTGCTGTTTCTTGATGGTGATGAGGATCAGATGGAGGTTTTTGTAGTAAGAACAGTTAATCTACAGCACTGTGTTATAAGCTGCACAGAAATACACTGCATTGTCAGTCACTGAAAGGCTGCTTATGGTCAAAGAGGCATTATTTTTCCCATTACCACTCATACTGATGTTTACTAATTCAGCCTCTGGGTACGAAAACTGAAGATTGAGATATCCCATGAACTTAAATCCTGTGTCCTGATTGTATTTGTACCACAGTGTGCGGTCATAGCTTGGGACAGTGTGCGCACATTTGATCTCAGCATTCTCGTTCTGATACTTTATGAGACCAGGAGGATCCTGGATTACATTAGAAAGAGCAGAACCTGTGGAAACAGAAAGACAGTAAGAGAAAGTGTAGTTGAGGCTATGAAATAAACACAAATAATATCAATTGAAAGGAACTTGTGTTAAAAATACTTACTGTTTTTTTGCTCACACGACACATTCTCCATGCTCTCAATTTTGCATCAATTATCTCACTTATATTTCAGAGCTCTCTCTCTCTCTCTCTGCTAATCCCTACATAGCTCATTATGTAGTGAACTATATAGTAAATAGTGCAATGGTTAATTGTGGGCACAGCCCTGTAGCGATAACCAGAGCAGTCAGAGCAGCTATCTTAACTTCTATATCTATAACTTCACAATAATATTTTTTCTGGATCTCCTGCACCTAACTGAACTTATCTAAAGAATGAAGAATGAAAAACGTATAGAATTTTATATGAGTAATAAACCTGGTATCTCTTTGAAATATTTGTGAGGGTGACAATATGACAATTTATTTGTTTATGACCACAGTTCATTATTCTGCCACTGTAGAGGCAAAGGACCTTTATTCAAGAAGATTTTTATATTGAACACCTGGACATATTGTACATTCATTCATTCATTATCTGTAACCGCTTATCCAGTTCAGGGTTTCGGTGGGTCCAGAGCCTACCTGGAATCATTGGGTGCAAGGCGGGAATAAACCCTGGAGGGGGCATCAGTCCTTCACAGGGCAACACAGACACTCACACATTCACTCACACACTCACACCTACGGACACTTTTGAGTCGCCAATCCACCTACCAACGTGTGTTTTTGGACTGTGGGAGGAAACAGGAGCACCCGGAGGAAACCCACGCGGACACGGGGAGAACACACCAACTCCTCACAGACAGTCACCTGGAGCGCCTGCTGCGCCACCGTGCCGCCCTACATATTGTATAGCATGTAGATAAAGTAGATTAAGGAAACACTTTATGTGTTAATCTTTATGAATCTAGTGGTTATGATGGTATTTCCACATGAGGTGACCACAAAAATAAAACACTTCACTGTTAGATGACAATGTCAAGTCAGTTTCCTGATTAATTTGTACACTGCCAGAAAAAATATCACTGTGCTGGTATCTTTTGCTGTCTCTGTGGTGGTACCCTCAAGGGTACATATTCAGAATTTGGCTGCAGTTCAGTTTTGCAAATTGTGCCTGGAGCTAACAGTTTACTGGGATTCTGTACAACTTTACTCAGACCTGGCAAAGAAACAGAACCAAGTCTGTTTGATATCTGATGGTAATACAGTGAGAAATCAGTGCTGCCTGGACAAAAAATCATGGAAGACAATAGAAATGTAAGCTGAATATGTGTTACCTGGATTATAATGCAGGAATACAATTAGTACTAAGATAATTTTGTCTTCTACTTCAAGTAAAAGTCATGCTGATTTATATTCCACAGAATCTACAGCATGTGACATCACAGAATCAGAATCTCTTTATTTCGCCAGGTATGTTAAACATACTAGGAATTTGTCTTGGTGACAGCAACACATGTATGACATGTAACACGTACACAGACTGTTAACAAAAACTCTAAAAGAGGTACAATAAACAATAAATAGACTAAAAAAATACAGTTAAGTACTAGAAAAAAAAGAGCGTTAAGACATAAATTAGACAACGTAAAATATAAAATCTATACTGTACAGATATGAGTATGAATATAAATGTTTCCAGATATTCCTAAAGTAGGTTATATTATATATGGTTGTAGAAGTTACAGAAATAGAACTTCTGTACAGCTGTGCAAAATAGCATAGTGCAAGTGAGTAAAGTGTCCTGTTCAGTGCAGTTATGTCCAGTCGGTTTAGTTCAGTGGTTTGGAGACTCAGAGGTGTTCACTGTGGTTGAGGAGAGCTACAGCTCTGGGAAAGAAGCTGTTAGCATGTCGTGTTGTGCTGGTTTTGATGATCCTTAGTCTTCTACCAGAAGGGAGAGTCTGGAAGAGGTGATGTCCAGGATGTGAGGGGTCAAGCATAATTTTGCGAGCGTGTTTCCTCACCCTGCTGGTGTGGATCTCCTGAAGCGTTGGCAGGTTACATCCAATGATCTTCTCTGCTGATCTGATGATGCGCTGGAGCCTGGCTCTTTCTTGTGAGGTAGAGGAACCAAACCAGGTGGTTATGGATGAGGTGATGATGGAATCGATGATCGCTGTGTAGAACTGGATCATCAGGGTCTGTGGCAGGTCAAATTTCTTGAGCTGTCTCAAGAAGAACATTCTCTGCTGAGCTTTCTTGGTGATGGAGACGGTGTTCCTCTCCCAATTCAGGTCCCTGAATATGGTGGTGCCCAGGAACTTGAGTGACTCTACAGTGGAAACTGCGGTGCCCTTGATGTAGAGGGGGGATACAGGGGGTGGGTTGCGTCGGAAATCCACCACCATCTCTACAGTCTTGTCTGTGTTCAGCAGCAAGTGGTTGTCGCTGCACCAGGACACCAGCTTACCAACCTCCTTTCTGTAAGCAGACTCATCACTATTGGCTATGAGGCCCACCCCACCAGAGTGGAATCATCTGCAAACTTCAGGAGCTTTACAGCTGGTTCCTTGGAGACACAGTCGTTGGTGTAAAGGCTGAAGAGAAGGGGTGAAAGAACACACCCTTGTGGAACTCCAGTACTGAGTGTTCGAAGGTCTGAGGTGTGTTTCCCAAGCCGCACATACTGTCTTCTGTCTGTGAGGAAGTTTGCAATCCACTGACACATGGAGTCCGGCACTGACAGCTGGGACAGTTTGCTTTGAAGTAGCTGCGGCACAACGGTGTTGAAAGCCGAGCTAAAGTCAACAAACAGAACCCGAGCGTAGGTTCCAGAGCTGTCTAGATGCTGAAGGATGAAGTGGAGAGTTAGGTTGACCACATCATCAACAGATCTGTTTGCTCTGTATGCAAACTGCAGGGGGTCCAGCAGGGGGTCTGTAATGGTCTTTAGGTGGGCTAAGACCAGGCGTTCAAAGACCTTCATGACCACAGATGTCAGGGCGACAGGTCTGTAATCATTAAATCCAGTGATGGTGGATTTCTTGGGGACTGGAATGATGGTGGAGGTCTTGAAGCAGGCTGGAACACAACGGAGCTCCAGTGATCTGTTGAAGATGCTGGTGAAGACTGGTGCTAGTTGGTCACAGCAGTGTTTTAGGATGGATGGAGAAACTGAATCAGGTCCCGGGGCTTTCTTCACCTTCTGTCACAGCTTCTCAAAGTACTTTTCATACAGTACAACATGATGACTGAAACAGACTGGTTTCACAATCAGAAACTAAAATGCAACATTCATTCATTGCCTGCAACCAGTTGTCCAGTTCAGTGTTGCGGTGGGTCTGGAGCCTACCCGGAATCACTGGGCGCAAGGCAGGAACGATACTAAAATTAAAAACAAACTATAATCCTATTTTATTGGCACTGAATCAAACTCAGCCCACAGTTCCAGGTGCTGCGTCTTGGTGGTGATGAGGATCAGATGGAGGTTTTCGTAGTTAGAAGAGGTAATCTACAGCACTGTGTAATACGCTGCACAGAAATACACTGCACTGTCAGCCACTGAAAGAGTGCTTATTTTCAAAGAGCCATTTTTTCTTCCATCACCACTCAAACTGATGTTTACAAACTCAGCCTCTGGGTATGCCTGCTGAAGACTGAGATATCCCATGAAGTAAAATCCTGTGTTCTGATTATATTTGTACCACAGTATACGGTTGTAGCTTGGGACAGTGTGCGCACATTTGATCTCAGCATTCTCGTTCTGATACTTTATGAGATCAGGAGGATCCTGGATTACATTAGAAAGAGCAGAACCTGTGGAAACAGAGAGAGACAAAAGGTTGTTAAAGCTATAAAACAAAAACAAAGAAATGTCCATTGAAAGGAACTTGTGTTAGAAATACTTACTTGTGAAAAAGAGTGATACAGTAAATAGTGAGAAGAGAGCTGTGATCATGGTGACTTTCTCAGTAATGTGTCTGTGCTCTGACATGAGATGGAGTACAGCTTTTAGACCGTCATGTGGCCATGTGGCACAATTTAGTGACAATCCCCAAATATTAGGCATGTGATCTGCTTCAAAAACATTTTGAGAAGTATGTTTACACACATATGATATTAGTGGTGGTAGGGTGCCATCTAGTGTTGTGTATATTTTCAGTAATAAAAAAATTAGTATGTGTATGTGTTAAAATAGAGCTACACTCCTGTAAGTCATTTTCAAACAAATACACTGTTTTTTTTTTTTTTTTTCATGGATATTTGTCTTGCAGAAACGCAAATCCAAAACTCCATCTGCTTGAAACTGCAGCTACAAGTCTCAGCAGTTTTTTCACTCACGTATGACACATTCTCTCTGCTCTCACTTTTGCACCAAATACCTTGGTTATATTTCAGAGGTCTCTCACTGCTATTCCCTACGTGGCTCACTATGTAGTGAACTATATAGCAAATAGGGCACAGCCTTGTAGCAATAACCAGAAAATTTAGCGCCATGTAGAGTTGGCTGCTGTCTGGTCAGTGTGGCTACTGTAAACTTCATAATACTCTTTATTCTTAATCTCCTGCATCTAGTGGTTATGGTGGTATTTCCACATGAGGTAAATAACACTCTGCATTGTTAGATGCCAATGTCAAGTCAGTTTCCTGATTAATTAGTACACTGTCAGAAAAAGTGTCACTGTGCTGCTATTTCTGTGGTGGTACCCTCTAAGGCAGCAATTTTCAAACTGGGGTGCTGTGGAATTGCAGAGGAGCTCAGGTGATATTTATATTTTTCTTAAAGACTCTGTTAAACAACGTTTTTTTTTAAATGTTTTAATATTTTCCCACAATCCAATTCAGTGATGCTTCTCTATTTTATTTTTATAAACTGCCAAAATGTGACAAATTTAGCTGTAGGTCTGAAACTACATACATCGGTGTTTATTATTATTTTTGTTCTTTCTTTTTAGTTTGGCCTTCACCCCATCATTGAAAACCTGCCATATACTGAACTTGTAAGAGAGAGCAACAGGCGAGATACAAACGTAAAAAACTGAAATGTAATTTAGGCTACTTTTGGACTGGATTGGGAATTAAATACCTAGTTGTGTTCTTCTGTTCTAAATAGAGGAGAATATATGTGCTGCTTTTTATTTTATATAACGTCACGCGTGGCGTCACACAATCAGAAACTAAAATGCAACATACAAAGCAGAAAAAAAGCAATACAAACAGTAATAATAACAATAATCCTATTTTACTGTCACTGATACAAACTCAGCCCGCAGTTCCAGGTGCTGTTTCTCTGTGGTGATGAGGATCAGATGGAGGTTTTTGTAGTTAGAACAGGTAATCTGCAGCACTGTGTAATAAGCTGCACAGAAATATACTGCACTGTCATTTGCTGAAAGATTGCTTATTTTCAAAGAGGCATTATTTTGTCCATTCCCACTCAATTTGATGTTTACATATTCAGCCTCTGGGTACGGATACTGAAGATTGAGATATCCCATGAAGTTGAATCCTGTGTTCTGATTATATTTGTACCACAGTATGCGCTCATAGCTTGGGACAGTGTGCGCACATTTGATCTCAGCATTCTCGTTCTGATACTTTATGAGACCAGGAGGATCCTGGATTACATTAGAAAGAGCAGAACCTGTGGAAACAGAAAGACAGTAAGAGAAAGTGTAGTTGAGGCTATGAAATAAACACAAATAACATCAATTGAAAGGAACTTGTGTTAAAAATACTTACTTGTGAAAAATAGTAATAAATTAAAAAGTGTGAAGAGAGCTGTGATCATGGTGATTCTCTGAGCAATGTGTCTGTGCTCTGACATGAGATGGAGTACAGCTTCTAGACCGTCATGTGGCCTTGCACAATTTAGTGAAGATCCCCAGATATCAATAATGTCGGGGCGCCCTCTAGTGGTGTGCATATTTTCAGTAATGTCCTTGTTCAGCCACTTCATCTGTCTATAACAGTGTTCACTGACTGCACATAATTATACACCACTGTCTTTCACTGCTCGGTTTTTCACTGAAAGAGCTCCACTCTCAAAGTGCTTTTTCTCAACAGAGTATTTCTCCTCGCTGAATGATCCAAAGTCAGGCTTGCGTTGGGTATTATAAACATTGAGTTTAAGAGACCCTTTCTCTTGCTGGTGGTATATCTTATATTAGAGTGATCCCAGAGTGTGGCTGCAGTTCAGTTTTGCAGGTTGTCCTTCTGGAGTAAAGAGTATGTTGGGATATTGTACATTACCCAAATGTGCCGAAGGAACAGAACCAAGTCTGATGACAGTGAGAGAATCAGTTGTGCCTGGATTAAAATACATGCAAGACAACAGAACTGTAAATAGAACTTTACATAATTAGAATAATACAATCAGTACCTAAACAATTATTTTAATTTTGTTTTCACTGTAGAAAGCACATGTGCACAGTATGTGACATCACAGCTTCTCAAAGTATTTTTCACACAACGTATTGTGATAATTAAAGAGATTAGTCGAGGTGCTGTTCCTCTACAGAAACTAAAACTCATCATACACTGCGGAAAATAATAGCATCAAAAAGTAATTATATGAAACCTTTCCCATATTCACTCATTTATTAATGTTACAGATTATTATATTTCATAACAACTATACAAATGCATATACAAACCAGATTCCAAAAAAGTTGGGACAATAAACAAATTGTGAATAAAAACTGAATGCAATGATGTGGAGGTGCCAACATCTAACATTATATTCAGAATAGAACACAGATCACAGATCAAAAGTTTAAACTGAGAAAATGTATCATTTTAAGGGAAAAATATGTTGTTTCAAAATTTCATGGAATCAAGAAATCCCAAAAAAGTTGGGACAAGGCCATTTTTTACCACTGTGTGGCATCCGCTCTTCTTCTTACAACACTCAACAGACGTCTGGGGACAGAGGAGTCTATGGATTCATGTCTAATACAGGCCTCTAACTATTCAATCGTCTTGGGCCTTCTTTGTCACACCTTCCACTTTATGATGCGCCAAATGTTCTCTATAGGTGAAAGATCTGGACTGCAGGCTGGCCATTTCAGTACTCGGATCCTTCTCCTACGTAGCCATGATGTTGTGATTGCTGCAGAATGTGGTCTGGCATTATCTTGTTGAAAAATGCAGGGTCTTCCCTGAAAGAGATGACGTCTAGATGGGAGCATATGTTGCTCTAGAACCTGAACATAGTTCTCTGCATTAATGGTGCCTTCCCAGACATGCAAGCTGCCCATGCCACAAGCACTCATGCAACCCCATACCATCAGTGATGCAGGCTTCTGAACGGAGCGCTGATAACAACTTGGGTTATCCTTGTCCTCTCTGGTCCGGATGACATGGCGTCCCAGTGTTCCATAAAGAACTTCAAATCGTGACTCATCTGACCACAGAACAGTCTTCCATTTTGCCACACTTCATTTTAAAAGACCCCTGGCCCAGAGCAAACATCTGAGCTTGTGCAGCTTGCTTAGAAATTGCTTCCTCTTTGCACAGTAGAGTTTCAGCTGGCAACGGCGGACGGCACGATGGATTGTGTTCACTGACAATGCTTTCTGGAAGTATTCCTGAGCCCATTCTGTTATTTCCTTGACAGTGACATTCCTGTTTGAGGTGCAGTGACGTTTAAGGGCCCGGAGATCACGAGCATCCAGTAGAGTTTTACGGCCTTGACCCTTACGCACAGCAATTGTTCCAGATTCTCTGAATCTTTTGATGATGTTATGCACGGTTGATGATGATAACTTAAAAGTCTTCGCAATTTTACGCTGGATAACACCATTCTGGTATCGCTGCACTATCTTTCTGCGCAACAATGGTGGAATTGGTGATTCTCTTACCATCTTGGCTTCAGAGAGACACTGACACTCTGAGAAGCTCTTTTTATACACAATCATGTTGTCAATTGACCTAATTAGTGTTAATTGGTCTTCCAGCTGTTCGTTATATGCTCAATTTCCTTTTTCCAGCCACTTATTGCTACTTGTCCCAACTTTTTTGGGATTTGTTGACACTGTGAAATTTTGAATCAACATATTTTTCCTTTAAAATGTTACATTTACTCAGATTAAACTTTTGATCTGTCATCTATGTTCTATTACGAATAAAATATTGACATTTGCCATCTCCACATTATTGCATTCAGTTTTTATTCACAATTTGTTTAGTGTCCCAACTTTTTTGGAGTCCGGTTTGTAATTACATAGGCAGGTCAGAGTTAGGAGTCTTGCCAAGGGACTGCTGTTGATTGAGCTTGGCATTAAACTCTTAATTCACTTTACATATTTTTGGTTTATTTATTAATGTCTGTTTTCATTGCTCTGTGAAAGTGTCTATTACTTCATCACACTCAGTCCACAGTTCCAGGTGTTGTGTCTTGGTGGTGATGAGGATCAGTTGGGGGTTTTTGTAGTTAGAAGAGGTAATCTACAGCACTGTGTAATAAGCTGCACAGAAATACACTGCACTGTCAGTCACTGAAAGATTGCTTATGGTCAAAGAGCCATTATTCCTTCCATCGCCAGTGAGTGTGATTTTCTTTTCAAATTCAGTCTCTGTTATGCCACGTTCATAATTTAGGTATCCCATAAACTTAAAGCCTATGGCCTGATTGTGTTTGTACCACAGTATGCGCTCATAGTTTGGGACGGTGTGTGCACATTTGATCTCACCGCCCTCGCCCTGATTCTTTATGAGATCAGGGGGATCCTGGATTACATTAGAAAGAACAGAGCCTGTGGAGAGAGCAAGAGAAAGAGAGAGATATCAAAGCTGTATTTATAAGAGATACATCACATTATAAATGGTGGAAGAAAGCAAAAATATAAAAATATAGATTTACCTTTGAGACACAGAAGTGTGGCAGAAAGTGGGATAAAAATAGGAACCATGGTGAGTCTTCTCTGCCTTAAAGGTGAGTGAGGTATCGTCATCTGCTTCAAAGCAAATATTTGTATTGACTTGGGTTTATTTATGTATGATGAAATAGCGCCCTCTAGAGGTCTGCATCATTAAATGTCTTTATTTCGTTTTTGTTCAGCTCTACGGTCTATCTCTCCCACTGTGCTTACCAGCCACACAGAAGTATAGACCACTGTCATGTGTTGTCAGGTTCTTTACTGTGAAAGATCCACTTTGATAATTCTTTCTCTCAGCAGAATACTTCTCCTCACTGAACGATCCCAAGTCAGGCTTTTCATTGACTGTTATATATATTATTTGGGTTAAAGACACATGCTGTTCTTGTCTGAACCAGTACATCTGATAGTAGTTTGAACCCAGTGTATGGCTGCAGTTTAGAAGTACAGAATGGCCTAGTTGACCAAATGTTCTGCTGGGATTCTGTACAACTTCACTTAAACCTGCAAAAAAAATGGTTGAAGAACATATTATACTCAAGTCAACTGTAATGCCTTGAGAAGCCAATTTAAACTGTTACCTGGAGCATCTTGCAGTAAAAGAGTTAATATATAAAGTCTTGTCATGTTGATGTTCAAAGCGGAGACTACAAAATAGTGTACAGACAGCTGGTGGTGTTATTTAAACAGGATATGACATCAGAGAAGCAACAAGAATATGGCTGGGTCTCAAACGGTTCCCTACTTCCTAGATTAGTGCAATAAATATGTCACAAAACTACAAAAGAAAACGAAATGTTGGGAAAATAATTAAATGTTAATACAGTGTGAATAAAAACCGAAATGTATATAATGAAAAATGGAAACAGTACAAAAGACAAAATGTTTAATTTTTTACTTTTAAAAATTTGTTCTTTTGTGTGTGTGTTTTTTATTTATTTATTTTTTTTAATTATTTTTAAATATACACTATTCAAAAGAAAAATAAAAAACTAGACCAAGGCTTGATATTTGCCTGTAAATGAGCTAATAAATAATCCAACAGTTTAAGTGCCATGAATGTTTAAAGGATTTATTCTGTGCAAATTTTTCATTAGCAAGTCACATAGTGTCCACTTTATTGCTGTTGTTGGATTGTGTGCTTGTTTGTATAATCAAAAATACACCAAATATCTAAGAGGAAGACAAACATTTAAATGTATTAATAGGATGCTAAAGCATTTATTTATGGCATATGTAGTGCACTATTTATGGAGTAGGAATACATTTGTGATTAATCAATATTACACAGATGCTCACTACGCTGAGCATCACTAGAGATATGTAAAACACGAACATCCTTTTACTCTCTTATCATGTGTGTCTAACTGATTTTGCAGCTCATACACAGGTGTGGGGCAGCTAATGTTTGTGTTAATCTTGCAGTAGCACACACAAGGCTTATTGTACAGTGCTGAAGTTGTCTGTAGCACTGTGTAAACTAGCAGCACAGAAGTACATTGCACTGTCATTTACTGAAAGGTCCTTAATGATTAGGGAACTGTTCTTAGTCCCGTGTCCTTTAATTGTGAGTTTATTTGAAAATCCAGGTTCTTTAAAATCCTCTTTATTCCACAGATATCCCATTAACACTACATCTAGGTGTCTGTTTTGTTTGTACCACAGTATCATATTGTAGTTTAGTATTTTGTGCTGACACTGAAGCTCCACAGAATCTCCTCTGGCTATAATCAGGTCTGAAGGGTTCTGACGAACTGATGAACTGAAGACAGAATCTGTAGAGAGAAAGAGTGGACGATCCATCTTCAAAGTAGTCCTTCTAGTACAACTGCAATTTTAACATCAAGTGATTCATTTGCATCACATCCATAGCAATCAATCCATACAGTCATACCTGTGAGCCATGACAAGGAGACAGTAACCAGAATCTGAACTCGGATCATGCTGTCTTGTAGGTTAATGAAGGAATGTGAATCAGATTCAGAACTCCCTGTCATTTACATACTGTACATAATTCAAACAGTTACTTAACATCTTAATTTCCTACTTTGCAATCAGATTCAAAATGGAGCATGGGCGCCCCCTGCCTGCATTAATGGTAAATGCAACTCATCTTTGAAAAATATATTAAACAAACAAATAAATGCTGAATTTTACTGTTGTGATGTAGTTATCTGTGTGTAAAATACACTAGTTTGGAGAAAGTTATTGATTTTTTTCCACTGGTAAGTGAAGGAAAACAATATTTAATAGTAGTAGAAAAAATGTATAATATTAGCCAACGTCTGCCTCAAAAACATTGTAAAGGCAGTTTCCCTGTGGCCATGAGCCTGACCCTTTGTTTACTTCTTCAGCCTAATTCAGATAAAAAGAATTTATTTTTTTCTACAGGCTGACCTCTGAGTAATGCAGCATGCTCAGTGTGCTATTTTTAACCACAGTGGTTTAGGTGAAAATGTTAAATTAGATTAAATGTATTTGCTGCAATTGTCTTTTCCTTTCCTTAGATAGTAATTAGATAGTACAAATACATATTTCACATAACAGAAAAAGAGGATCCCCTCATGAAACGTAACATAAAATTACAAACGTTTTTCATTACTCCACTGAGGTAGATGCTGCTGTGTTTTACAGGTTGCTTTAATTGAGCTGTAAAAATGCAGCGGCTTGTTTTGAGTGTTTCATTTTTCCAAAATAGGGCTTGTGTTTGTTCTGCATCTTTTTCTTATTTATTTATTTACTTATTTTAATGGATCTCCACTGCTAATGAGAAACTCCCCCAGTTCTTCTGATCCCATAATTGCTTAACCATGTAATAGACAACCTAAAGCACAAAATACAACTGATCCATCTGTTGTTCTGCCACAGTGTTTATGTGTTCAGTGTTGTGGCATCAGTACTGAGGGACTCATGAAATTCGACCTTTCAGCTTGTGTGTGTACTTGCTGATCCACAACTAAATAACAGAATCATTTCTCAGATTACCTGCATGCAATCCCTCTAATGAAGACGTATTATCCGTCAGATTTGTTTTAGCCCCTGCTTTGAGAATTTGGTAAACTTTCAGTGGCCGTGCTATGGAAAACCGAACCAAAATTCATTTAGAGTAGAATGTAAAGGGATTTTAAAATGTTTCATTCAGTCCTCCACCCATATAATCCATATATACAAAAGATTTGTTGTTTTTTTGTGACATCACAAAAATATTTAAATATGCCAGTGTTTTCATTCTGCATTTTGACGGGGGCACAGTATATGGGAGTCAGTAAGAAAAGAGGACGTTTATATTTACTTTTACATGCTTTAGATTCAAAGGCACAGAGAGATTGTAAAATGGTCATGTAAAAATAAAAAAGGATGTTCTTGCTATATTAACATTATTGTTATATGGTACTCTTCTCTCACATTTACACTGGCATACACAGGCTCAAAAGAAGAGCAAAGTAGAAATGAAAACCATTGTAGGGCACATCTTGAAAATCAGTAAGTTTACTAGCCTAATTTATTGTACTTATCTGTGCCAGCTCCTGCTCCTCTATAAAATATTTTACAGTAATTGAGACCTACACTGAGTCCTGCTCTGTTTCTGTAAGGTGAGCATGGTTTGTTAAACTTGGACGGACACCTTGTCCACTGACAGCAAAGTGTGGGCGAAAAAAATGTCAGATTTCACAGGCAAATAATAGCTTGAACAAGTCACTTTGGGAAGGTGAGCCAAGCTCCACAGGAGGAGGCATGTTTATTGAGGAGGTTGCTCATAGGTCTTTGCTTTATAAACGAATGTCTTTGACTGCCTGGATCAGACTGGAGTATTTTCCATTATGTTTTATTGTGCATTGCAAAATAATGGAGTCATATTCACCACCAAAATAGCACACAATGGTTTTACATTATTTTTTAATGTGCAACTTGTAACTTTATTTTTAAAAGTGCAATACAATTTGAGATGAAAAGTCAAGTTTCTTTTTTGTCCCTAAATAAAACAGTCTGTGTTCCACTGTGCTGATGTTCCAAGACTGGAGCAGCCATGTTGTAAATATATTTAGTACAGAATAATAACAAATAAATCATTGCAGAACATGACAGATTGCTCCTGTAACAGTCTTACAGGTGATATATCCAACGTGACTGTGACAGCATTGTACATAAATTATGCAGTATGAAATGTTAAGATTAAAGCATTGTTTAAGGGCCTAAATTAGCTAAGAATCTCAGACTTATCTCACATATTACTGCTCATAAGTACCTCCTACTGCTAATACAAATGGAAAATAATACATTTTATTATGGAATATTTACTTCATATTTCAACCCACTAAGAGTAAAAAAAAAAAGCTTAACGTAAAATGTATTATTTTCCATTTCTGCAGTAGAGAGTATTTATAGGTAGTAATAAGGGAGAGAAGTTCGTAGTCCCTTTCTCATTCTTTTAGTACAATAAGCCATATTAAGCTTAATTCACAATAAGCATTTTAAAGTATCTCTGCTGGGAACACAAATGGAAGTGGGGAGGCGTGGCTGAATACGAAGCATTTGTTTTGGTCTGAAATGTTGCAGCTGAAGTGCGACATCTAGTGGCAGAAATGATTATATACAGAATATTTAAATAACTTTCTAATTTTTCTTTCCAATGTTTTTGCTGTTGTAGTTTTGTGTGTACCACTGAATGAAAGGTGATAGAGATGAATAAAGATGAAATTTTAATTTTTTTATTAAGATAAATTGACTGCTAACAGTGATGTCGGTGTCATATCTTTTTTTGCAGTGGCACACCTAAGCTGTGTTTGCTTTGGTCACTGAGCAGTCAGGAGAAAGTATTAAAGGTGGTCTTGTTGTGCAGTGGAATACCCTCAGCTCCTCTGAATTCTGCAGCGATATCATCAAAAGTCCGCCCCTTGGTTTCTGGCAGGCGAAACATTGTGTATATGAATGCTATCAAGGCCACGAACATGAAGATGAGGTAGACATAGGCCCCACACAGTTTCTGTAGTAGAAAAACACAAATTAAAAAAGTACTGTTATGGATTTATAATACGGTCCTGTAATTAAATTCAGGAATATTTAAATCATTCAACCAGTAAAATAGAATATGAGTATAGAATATGGAGTTTGTTTAAAACAACAAACAATTATATTTCAAATGTGTAAGCATCTTGTCAGTTAAGTATTATATATTATAATTATTATATGTTTTGCAAATCTGGCTTACAAAAGAGAAATACCTTTTTAAAAAACAGGTTACTGTTAAGTAAAAAGTGTAAATGGAAATACAACAGGATAAAATATGGTTAAAAATGTAAATGTCAGTTGGTATTATGTTTAGAAAAGGAAAGGACAATTATCAAATGCATTGTTTACAAATGCAAATGCTACAAACATACCAGTAATGGAGGGAATAGCAGGGCTAGCAGGAACTTTCCTCCCCAGTTGAGCATGCTGGTGAAGGCCATTGCGATGGGGCGGGCTGGCTGGTCAAAGAGCTCAGCAGCAATGAACCAAGAGATGGGCCCTGGACCTAACTCATAAGCTGCGATAAGTAAAAACATCACCAGTACCTGAATGCTGCGGATGTCTGGAGCAATGTCCTGAGGAGATAAAGAAAATAAGGAGGGTGGAAATGAAACAAGATCCATCTTAATTTGACTACCCAAACAAACTTTTGACTTATTGTTCCAAAGCAGAAGCATTTATCTCACCAGCATAGAGTCTGTGATGGTCATGAGTAAATTACAAACTGACACAGACAGGAAGCCAGTAAGAAGCAACTTCCTGCGTCCTGCTCTTTCCACCAAGAAGAACTTTGATGAATGGGGAGTGAAAAAAATAAATGGAAAAATTGAAACATAACATAAAAACTCTGACATCTGATAAAGGATTAATATAAATTAATAGTGGAGCTGTTTTAGTAACTGTATTAGTAACTATATATAGTGGAGCTGTTTTAGTAACTGTAACAAGTTTTACACAAAAACTAAACACTTAATGACACTCTTGTGAATGAATAATACTGTAGTTATGAGGTATGGTATAAATACTAAAAATAAACAGCACTCTTCTGGCTAAAATATTCTTACAGTGAATAAAGAAAGGCAAGGCGTCACATAAAGAAAATAACATGATATTTCCCTACTTGTGTTCCATATCACAATGCTCTGTGTTTATAAAGTTATTAGCACTCACAGACACAATGGTGAATGCCACATTAATGGCTCCCACCCCCAGCGTCAGATATGTTGCTTCTTCAAATCTGGCCTTGACAAACATTTTAGTTGAATAATTTATGATCTGGAAGTGAGGTGAGAAACATGGGAAAATTATAATCAGCATCTTGAGACTCTAAACATTGGGCCGAATCCTAAAACACTTAAGCACATATTTTCACTAGGACACAGAAGGCATTATGAAAAAAAAAAGTGAGATTCTGAATGATGCATATGGATTTCATGAGAATTGGTGAGAATATTAACAAGACCAGGTTGTATAAATGTTTTTGGTTTTGATATAAATATATTTTGTTCTTTGCAATAGCTCTCTCAGGAAAATGAATGCTGGATACACTCGTCTCTGGTAAACTGGATTAAAAAGGTCACAAAATGGTTTTATAATTAATTAGCTCAGTCTTGCACTGATTCATTAATTTATTAATGTATTGATATTTATTAATATTATTGATTTATTAATTCATCCTGATCTGGGATGTGGTGTGTCTCTCTGAATTTACTTCAAATAAAAAAGAGTGATATTATGTGCTGTGAGTGAATGTGTGTGTGTGTCTGTGTTGCCATGTGGGGGACTGGCGCCCCCTCCAGGGTGTATTCCTGCCTTGCGCCCAGTGATTCCAGGTAGGCTCTGGACCCCCGCGACCCTGAATTGGATAAGGGTTACAGATATTGAATGAATGAATGAATGATATTATGTGCTAATTAACCACAAACATATTTCACACATTTTTTTTACACACAGGTCTAATAGCCTGCTAATGGAGCTGACTGTAGGTACACCATAGATCTAAGATCTTTCAAGCATGTCAAATGTAACAAGTGAATTATAACAACATTAAAGCAAGCATTCAGTGGTCAAACAAACCGCATTGAATCCTGATAACTGGCTGCCCAGGTTTATGATTAGGACGAGGATTATGGGTTGTCTGTATCGTTTCTTTATGAAAAATTCTCCAACAGTTATTCCAGCTTCACTGTGGGACGCTTCTTCTCTCATCTCCTCCATTTCCTGCATCACCTTCTCAGAGTTTCTCCTCAACCTTGTCAATGCTGTGAATGTGCAGATGAGAGGTTAGGTGTTGTACACTCCAAGTGATGATTGATAGCTTATTGGCTGTGGCTAAACCTATTGATCCTTTTACAGTACTATGCAAAGTCATAGAGCATCCTTTTGTTTATTTAATAATCAGTATTTTTGTTGCTGTTGTAGTTTGCTTAGTACATCTCCTAAGACCCACCAGCTTCTGCCTCTTTCTCTTTGCAGCGGTTGATGAAGAGATAGCGTGGGCTCTCAGGGCAGAAAGGCAGGATCATATACTGGAGGAGGGCAGGGATGAGGGACAGAGAGAGCATCAGTGCCCAGTACTTGTCTGTGCCCAGCACTGTTTCTAATCCCACCACCTGAAACATCCGGCACAAACATCTGAGGCTTGCACTGACTAGAACCAGGCTGTGCTAAATTACTGAGTTATTAAAAGTGGAAGTAGAGATGAAAAGAACATGTGGGGTCTCACCATGCCCAGCAGAATGCCAGAGGCAAAGGAAACCTGGTTGAGGGTGGCAAATGCACCACGGAGGTTAATTGGAGAGACACCTTGTATGTACAGAGGGTTTAGACTCATCACCAGCCCACAGAACAAGCCAAAAACAAGTCGGCCCACAATGAGGACTTCAAAAGATTCGGCCATCTTACTGCTGAACATCAGGCAGGCACCCGTTATTGACAAAGCATTTGCGATGAGAATGGCATTCTTCCTATAGGTGAACACAAGGCATATCAGAAAACTTAGATTACCCATGGGTAATTAATATAAAAAAACAGTGATATAATTTTAGACACAAGCTATAGCTATTAATATTTTAATTAAAAAATATATACTTATGAAGTCAAGTAAAGTGACATAGCAGGCATTGTTTTAGAAATTATAGCATTCACTAAATTGCTGTTCAGATGGCACGGTGGCGCAGTAGGTAGTGTCGCAGTCACACAGCTCCAGGGACCTGGAGGTTGTGGGTTCGAGTCCCACTCCAGGTGCCTGTCTGTGAGGAGTTTGGTTTGTTCTCACTGTGTCTGCATGAGTTTCCTCCGGGTGCTCCGTTTTCCTCCCACGGTCCAAAAACACATGCTGGCAGGTGGATTGATGACTCAAAAGTGTCCGTAGGTGTGAGTGAATGTGTGTGTGTGTGTGTGTGTGTGTGTGTCACCCTGTGAAGGACTGGCACCCCCTCCAGGGTGTGTTCCTGCCTTGCAACCAGTGTTTCCAGGTAGGCTCTGGACCCACTGTGATCCTGAAGTTGATAAGCGTTTACAGACAATAAATAAATAAATAAATAGATTAATAAATTTCTATTTGAATAGAAATACCATATATCTCTCGGATTATTTCAACACAGACAACCACCATCATGGGGAAGACAGCTGACTTAATAACTGTGCAGAAGATGACCAAAACCTTTTACCAGGGTTGGCCACAAAAGGTCACTGCTGAAAAATCAGACTGTTTGTAGAATGCTGTATCAAATGAATAACATGAATAACAAAGAAGACCTCAGCCCTTAGAGGATTGGCGAGAATAGTTGATTCAAGAACTTGGCCTTCACAAAGAGTGAACAGAGGGTGCTGAGCAGTCCTTCAAGGGCCTCCAGGCACCTGCATCTCCAGGACAATGTCAGAAGCTTTGTACCTAGGCTAAGAAGAAAAATAACTGGACTCTTGCTGAGTGGTACAGAGGTACTTTCCAGATTGAAGTAGTTTTTGCCTTTCATTTGGAAATCAATTTCCTACAGTCTGGAGGAAGAGTGTAGGCACAGAATCCAAACTGTCTGAAAGTCCACTGTGGATTTTCCAGTCTGTGGTGGTTTGAGGTGCCTTGTCATCTGCTGGTGTAGGTCCACTGTATTTTATCAAGTCCAAAGTCAATGTAGCTGTCTACTATAAGATTTTAAAGCACTTCATATTCTGTCAGCTTACTAGCTTTATGCAGATGCAGATTTCATTTTCCAGCAGGACTTAACACCTGCACAGACTGCCAAAACTAATACCTAACCGTTTGCTGACCACTATATTACTGTGCTTGATTGGCCAGCCAGCTTTCCGAACTTGAACTCTGTGAAGAATCTATGAGGTATAGTCAAGAGAAATATGAGAATCACCCAACACAATAATACAAAATGAAGGCCACTACCAAATCAGCATGAGCTTCAGTAACATTTTAGCAGTGCTACATGCAGCATTGGTGCAGTAATTCATGGTAATCCATTTGTCATTTTAAGTGTAAGTAATATAAAATAGATGGCAATTGCGGTGATGCCATATGTGTGACTTTTTCCTTTTACAATACCTTCATGATATTTTTATGGAATGGTGTTCCATGAATCATAAGAGTTACGTTGATGAGAATTTCTCACCTCCCATATGAATCAGCAAGGCATTTGACCCCTAGTGAACCCAAAAGGGCTCCAAAGTCCTTGATACTGACTGAGAGAGACCACAGGAAGGTGAGGCTGTGGTCTGGCATGGATTCATTTTTTCTCGATTTCCATGTGGAGTTGAAGAATTCCTCAATGATCTGAGTGAATAAAGAACAGCAATGTCAATAAAATGAGAAACTACAATACATTTTTGCTTAAAGGCTGCAGTCAAGAAAATCGCAAACATCTTCATACAGAAAAGGTACTCAAAATATATTAATGATTTATAAAAGCAATCAGCAGTTTTCTCCAATGACTCTTCCTCATGTTATGAAACATGCCTATATACTGACAACAAGTGACTTATATCAGCAGGGGCAGGTGCTGAAGCCAAAAAAAGGGCACTCATCGCCAAAATTATTCATTAAGTTAAAAAAAAAAAGGCAGGATATTCAACTTACATTTATTATGTTTACACAATGCCCCCCCTCCTTTTTTTTTGCCATTACATTAGCCATGTAATGTTTTCAGTGGCACTATAATGTTAAGTGTTGTGTTTAATTTTGCAACAAACAATGGCAGGGATTGCACAAACACTGTCATTATCTGTCTGTCTGATGCTGTGGGTCAGAGGAGAAACGTGTAGCAACAGTTTGACCTGGTGCTCAGCACTGCATGAGGGCTAACCGGAGGAGGCGGAAGGGGCAAGGCGGGAGCTAGTGCGTGCTGTGGTTGACCAGCTTAAATCTTAACCAGCTTATGGTATGTTTTCATTTACATTTGATGGTTTAGCTGGACTAAAAGCACGATCAACCTGACAACCAGTATGACCAGCAACACCAAGCATGACCAAAGTCAAATGCAGCTATCTTACCAGCATATGGTATGTTTTGCCTAAATGACCAGCTTTCCAACCACCTTGACCATCAAATACCAGCTCAAGACATTTAAAACCAGCTAACAACTAAAGCTGGTCTTATGCTTTATTTTTCAGCAGGGACTTTCAAGGGGGAATTGATGACAGAATTGATGGACATAAGAGCTTCAGCAGAAAGAGCACTTTTCTCATCCATGGCAAAAGGGAAGGTGCTTGAGCACCACTAGAGGTCTATCTGTGCAGGTACTGTCTACCAGAGATTCTGCATTACAAATGGCAATCACCTTGGGGCAAACCCACTGTTTAGAGCATACACAGGTTCATTTGGGGGTCACCAGGAAAATTGATTTTTCATCTCATGTGATTTAGCCAGAAATGATTTCATAATAAAAACATCATATAATTAATACAATATTTTTTGTTTGTATAAATTATTATTTCTGCTTTAACAGACTAATGTTATGTAACTGAAATATAAACACTACTTTGTAGTCCATGAAGTCCTTTCCAGATTTCCACTTAACATATCTAGTCATCTAAAACGTTGCCAAATGAGCTGTAATACTGATCCATTTTAACATACACAAACTCAGTTGCGTATTACTGGAAAGGTTATTACAGTATCATGTTTTAAGAGTGCACTTCAGTGAGCAGTTCCTGAATGGATATTGCAGTTGTGTTGTCAGGCACCATTTGTAAAATCTCCTAAACCCAGTAAATATAAGGTGCTACTTTGTGAGACTGTGTTTCATCCGCTTCACAGACATGACTAATCGCTGGGAAGCCATCCTGATTGTTTTGGAATAAAATTCCAGCTGGAAAGGCCAGCAGAGTGTCCACACACAGAGATGATAAATCAACACAGTCCAGACATCATATCTTTGTGTAAATATGAAGCCTTCCAAAGCTACAGGCAAACAGAATTGAAACATTTCACAGCTTTTTGTAAAGTTTACTTGGTGTTTCAGGAGGATGGTGGGATGTGCCAGTGGGGGCATCATGCTAAAATGACGTGAGGTGGAATCATCTTAAATAGAGTTGATAATACTATTATAATATTTAGATGATTTCATATGCTGAGACATCACTACTTTTGCAGACCACATCTAAACCTACTCACTCTGGCTGGAGAGTTAACATTGCCGGTGTGATAGCCAATCTGCAGAGAGCCAAATACCGCAGCAACCACAGAGGTCAGTAGAGTTGCAGTCAGCTGACTCTAAGCACAGGAACATATGTTAATAAGTACAGTAAGCCAAATGCAAACATCAGTTTGAGTCATGTTTACTTTATTATTCTCAAAAAGTAAATACATACATCTCTCCATCTTTTTTTTGTTATAATGTGAATAATTTGCATAATACTATCTATCTATCTATCTATCTATCTATCTATCTATCTATCTATCTATCTGTCATATGTAACAACTGTCAATTTTCTGTACCATATGCTTTGTTATGTTTCATCATTTACTCAGTAAACGCTGAAGGTGGAACAAGTTTCTGACTTCTGTTAATCCTATAAGTTAAGAGTAACTGAGCCTGCTGTGTTGTGATAGTAATATTCTATGTATTTCATTCAATTCTAATCTTTAGAATTTTTCTAAGCCTTATGTTTCAAGGCCAATAAACCAAAGGGGTTAGTAAGTGAAATCAAAACATAATAAGAGTCTACTACAGCCAGCATATTATTAACCATTATTAACGTATTACAACACTATACACTTTACATTTAGGTGTATGCATGTAAAAAAGTCTTGAAAATGTAATAGGATAAACAGAGAAACATTAACCTCCTCAAAAGCCATCAGCCTTCAGGTGACTCTCACTCCCTGAGGAGAAGGAGTGGGGTGATGCTCTGTTTCTTTACTTAGGATCCAGTATTTCCAGGTTTAATATTCCAGGCCCTTAAAGTGGTACATCACAGATGAACAAAATGCTAATGCATGCCTTGTTTTCTAGTAATACCAAATAATGTATTGTCCTTCAAGATAAAAATACATTTAATTAACATCAATCTAATTAACTTCTATTAAACATAAATATATTCTGTCCCCGTCTTCTGGCTAGCATCTTTAACCTTTTCTAACCAAAGGTTCTTCAGTGGGATTCCTGTTATGAAACTCTTATTTTTAACAGCACACCTGTTGTATTTTTTTGTTTCAAATAAGAAATAAGTTGCCATCTGTGAAATACTGAATATGGATATTATGAACTGGCAAAACTTTCAGGTTCTTACCTATATGTAGAAGAGGGGAGTAAATAAAAAATATCACCAAATCTACTCCAACTCCCCCAGTCCAACATCCAGATGCCCCCCGTCGTTTTGGCAGTCCTTGTTTATCTATAGGCTTCATATATGACTGTTTACCGTTCAGTGGTTTCTTCAGTGGCCCATCATTTCCATCCTAACACTCCGCCCCCTATTCCGTTCTCCTTTGCTTGCTGTCTCTCAGTAATCCATCGCTCACATACTCACACCTACCCAGAACCACATGGCTGCCTCTAAACCCCATGTGATCTGTGATGAAGTCACACTGGTCTGGTGAATTTGAGCCTGATCTGAGAGAATGGTAGCGATGGGCATTCAATGAGCGGGTCTGGGTCATTCTAAGCATCTCTCTCTCTCTCTCTCTCTCTGAAAGATGAAAGATGAACCCCTTCTTAACTTTCAGTGAAAATCAATGTAAAACTGTTTTATTCCAAGTAATTCTGGAGCATTTCTATTGGTCCATTCATCATGGCTAAGTTCAAATGGTGTAGTAAATTGAAAATAAAAACAATAATGGAGATATATGATTTTGATTGGACAGCAAAGATATGTAATTTATGAACATTACAAGCTTGAAATAATTTATATTAAAAAACCCTGCATGGATAAAAACTGCAGCAGTTACTGATGTTCATTTTTCTAGTATTGTACAAAGCAGCAAGTTCATATGGAAGTGAACTGTGTGATGGTCACTGTCTGGTGCTTTTCACATTTTAACATGTAGATGTCAGAATTCACAGTAATTGGAGTTTAATGGCCACTTCTAGTAATGTATGCTGAACATCCTTACACAGGTCTGGGCGAGACAGACAGACAGAGAGAGAGAGAGAGACAGACAGACAGAGAGAGAGAGAGAGAGAGGTATGGCAAATTGGAATTGTGTAGCCAGTATTTTATATCTCTGCTTACCTTAATTCGCATAAATGTATGGCCTTCTTGTTGCACTCACGCAGTAGGTGGCCAAAGTTAATCTCATGCTTTTAAAATATCAACACCTTACGCAATATTTAGTGTACCCCTGCTCAAATAACATTGTTTTTCATTTTCCAAATGAAAATATATACACATCTACTACAGAGAACACACTTCTACATATTGCTATTTGATGTTTTATAATTTATTGTAATATATTTTCATAGTATTCTTCACTAACGTTTTAATTTGAATTAACTCTATAAATCATACAATAAAATCAAAAAGGAAAATATCATATTTATTTCCATTGACATTTTATTAACACCTCTGTTCTGTTGCTCTGTATGTAACGGCTAAACAGATATCTGTGGTTATATGTCACAGCAGATATACTAATATACTAATGTTGATATTTCATGACCATTCAAACCACAGAGGACAAGCTAAACTTCCCTGGTATCTTATATACAGTCGCCTGTAATCAACAGAGTTACCTAAAATGAATTGAATCTGCTGTATTACATTCACGATATACACTGATACATGAAATGTTTATACGATGTGGAAAAAAGTGGAGATTTTAAAGTGGAGACTTTATCATTGTTGATTCAGCTTCGGCACAGCAGGTAGTGTCGCAGTTACAGGGACCTGGAAATTGTGGGTTTACTGGGTGACTGTCTGTGAGGAGTTTGGTGTGTCCTCCCCGTGTCCGTATGGGTTTCCTCCAGGTGCTCCAGTTTCCTCCCACTGGATTGTCAACTCAAAAGTGTCCGTGTGTGACTGAATGTGTGAATGTGCCTATCTGTGAAGGACTGGCGCCCCCTCCAAAGTGTGATCCCGCATTGTGCCCAGTGATTACGGGTGGGCTCCGGACCCACCACAACCCTGAACTGGATAAGTGGTTTCAGGCAATGAATGAATGAATGACTGATTCAGCTTCAGTGCGTAAGGACAAGCTCTGCCTACCTGTACCTTTTAAACATTCCATTTTTCATTTGAAAGGATTTGCATTTTGTTTATATGAAGCAAGCTCTCATTCATTCAGATCTTTTGGAAGATGATGCTTCCCTAATGACAAAACTTATCAAATAATTGGTTTAAACAATGGATTATTGCTTTTTATTGCAATTACTACATTTCAGTTTTATTTGTGGGTGGTATCAGTCTTATTGCTATTTTCTATTTTTTTTTTTATTTGCAGATATTTTGGATTATGTAACTGCAGGGCAGACATGTTTTTCATATTGTTAAACTATTCCACTCAGATTTGTGTGCACTCGTGTGCCAGATGTGACATTGTTGTAGAGATACGCCAAAGATTAATACCTAAATGCTGTGTGCAATTTGCGTGCACTCCTTTTACGTTCAGATTTTACTACATGCAAATTGATTAATAAGGGCCATTTTATGGGTTTTTTCAAGGACAATGTGTGTTGAGTGCGTGATATTTCCCCACAAAACTACTTGTCCCTGAGACTTAGAGGAGTCTCCACTATTTTTCACTTTGATTTATAAGATTTCCTTTAATACCTACTGGAAGAAACTAAAGACGTTGTAAAGGCTTCTCATGCAAGGCCAATTCTAGAGAATAAAATGTGTGCTGATAAATGTGCCTGGGTAATGAAGCTGGGTGCAGAAGCATTCCTATGTGCAGACCACATCACAAGTGGGCCTAGAAACCTCAGCAATATAAAATGACTTAAATACTGTAAAACTGAAGTGTCCTGTATTTGCCCTCACTTCAGGTAACCCCCCTCACATCCCCCAGCCGACTCCACACACACCAATTATTTATCTTATAGCCTCGCCATAAAGTGACTAATAAGGTTAGGGACAAACATATGACACCCGGCTCTGACTGTGTGAAAACTAAGTTATAGTCTCCATTGTGAAGGTTATATTTTCACAATTGTGAGTAAAAATTCTATTTGTTCTAAAATGATAATGAGCCATTTAGGAATGTAACATGATAATTACAAAACTTGTATTACTTTTAGGACACCAGCAGGGGGCTCAATGTTACACAGAACCAAATAGAGCAACAATAATGTGAACTTTATTCAGTCTTGGCTAAGAATAATAATAACCACTACAGCTATGTAATCTCAATAGACCATGAATGTAATAATGTTTATAGCTTTACCTCATTACAATAACAGTCAGTCAACTGTATACAAATTGTTATTTAAGCCTTATATTTTTATCTGCATTAGCATGCATTCAGAGTAAGCCTGAGCTAATGCCTTGTAAAAATAGCGGACCATACAATCTAAAGACTCTGGCCTAATCCCCAGCAATGGTTTTGCCCCTGAAATTAACAGTAAGAAATGTATTGGAAGGAAACATTTCCAGGCTTTTATAACTGTCAGAAGTGGAAAAAAGGCTGGAGTTCAGAGTCAATCAAAACACAATCAATGCTAATCCAAAATATAATAGAAAACAGATGCTCCAAGACCAAATCTTAGGTCCTAGAGTAAGACTTCACAGTTGAACTTCATCCATATTTTCACTGATATATCGTTCATTTCATGACTTTTGAGGAAAGTGTATACATTTCTACATTTAATAAGTATTTCAAGTAAAAAAAAAGTGTAATATTACACTTCTTGGTAAAACCCATACATGCCTCATGAAGACACATACAAAACACTCAACTAGAAAAAGGAAAAAAGAGAAGAAGGACAGAAGAAAGGACACCTGCTTGATCAGCCCAGCTGTATTCTCAATCATCCATGCCTTCCTGAGGCTTGACCTTTGACACTAGACCCTGGCCTCCTGACAGGTGGCCCCTGGGCCTGCAGAGCAGGTGCTACCTCAGAGAGCACAGCAAAGCATCAGACACAAATGCTTCACACTGGATAGGCCTACTTCTAAACACACACAAATATACTCTGACCCCCACCCTGTAACTATTAACGGTGACTGCCTTTAATAAGCTCTAATGGCCTTTGACATATCCTCCCAGACTGTTGGGTGCACTCAGGGAACGCTGCTTAAATGTTGTGTTTCCAAGTTCTATTTCCACACTTTCCAGTAGTTTGCAATGTGATTTTGAGGTCTGGACTCAGGCGCTGGGTTCCTTATTTTAATAAAATTTTTTGCCAATGTTCTTTTTTTCGTCAGCAAAAAATCAGTTTGACAGCAAAATATAAAAATAAAAGACATTAAGACATACTTAGATTATAAACTACTGACACATTTTCGACACGCGCACACACACAATCTCTAAACAGCTGCATCATTATAAAATTCTTTTGAACTTCACACTGGAAGTCAAATGCCACATGTGTCAGTGTAAGACAGATGTATTGCAGCTGCCTGTAAGTTTTTTTTATTTTTTTTAATTTTAAATCCAACCACCCAGTCACCCAATCCAACCCATCTTTCTCTAGCCCACCCCCATCATCAACACTCTTAAATCCACCTCCGCCACCATCATCTTAATCTCAAACCAGCATCACTCAATGAGATGCTTTACTCCAAGAGCTCCATTGCCATCGTTTACTCTTAACATTTTCATTTACAGCAAGCCTTTAAACCTGCATGTTTGCACCTGACTAGCACTAGCTACAGTGAACCAGTGGTTTTGTACAACCAGCCAGTGTTTTTGGTCTTAAGAGTAGGCATACAGTGAGTTACAATGCTGGCGCTGATTTGAACCTGGAAAGAAAAAGCATTCATTCATTCGTTCATTCATTATCTGTAAGCGCTTATCCAGTTCAGGGTTGCGGTGGGTCCAGAGCCTACCTGGAATCATTGGGCGCAAGGCGGGAATACACCCTGGAGGGGGCCCCAGTCCTTCACAGGGCATCACACACACTCACACATTCACTCACACGCTCACACCTACGGACACTTTTGAGTCTCCAATCCACCTACCAACATGTGTTTTTGGACAGTGGGAGGAAACCGGAGCACCCGGAGGAAACCCACACGGACACAGAGAGAACACACCAAACTCCTATGAAAAAGCACTAACCTGATTTTTAATTGCATTACATGTTTAGATAAAAATCTCATATTTGATGTCACTCTTTAAAACAAAGACATGGAGCAGCTTCTGTAGAGTGTGATTTTTGGGGTATTCTTCTGTTCCTTTGTGTTTTATCTGTATTGTAACATTTTTATAGTGGGCATTACCAAAAAGTGCAGAGTGACATTCTGATTAATGATATTATTGAGTAAAGTGATCCTAGTCCCTGTTTTTTTCTAGCAGTTTTGGAATTGTGTCGATCTTGGTAGAATGAGTTGAGGGACATCTTTAAGGCTTGTGGGTTCTCTTCCTGTACTTTTGACAATAATCTCTTTGACTTCCTCTTGATAGTGTGATTAGCTTTGATTGCAGCCATTCTTACTCAAATGATTGGAAATGTTTAGAGTAAGACGGTTGTTCAGCTGCAGTCTGGAAGCACTTCGGGGGCACACAGACCTGCTGCTCCAGGTGGGGGTCAGAGAAAATGGAGGGCAGCTGTGCACAGAGGTGTGGCCTTCTTCTTAGGCTTTACCCACCAATAGCTGTATACAGTATAACCTATACTCCCTTCTCTCTCTCTCTCCCCACACTGAATTTGGGCACCTTGGGTCAAATGATATGATTTGTTTAGTATCTGAGTGAAATTAAGCTAATACATCCTTGACAGAGAAAATATATTTTTATAATCAATTTATCTGCAGAAAAAACATGCCTCTATAAATAAAATATTTAATATAAAACGTACCATGAATTTATTTTAGGCCAGAATGATATTTATTTTTTTCCCAATATGTTCATTTAATCTAATTACTTTTTTTTACATTTTTTATTTTATGAATACAGTAAATAAAGTATTGCTCAACATTTGCATATGACTTCACATATTTCTATACACGGAGTAGGGGGTTGATTTTAGGGTATGCCACACTGTGTAATTATTTACATTACAAATGTGGATGAAGCCAGCAGCTCATTAATAAATGCTCCCACAGTAAAACAAAAGCCCCACAAATGTGTCCAGATATGCGTGACAATAAAGACACAGACAAGAGGAAATTACATTAAAACGTGTATTTTCAACAGTCATTTAAACGTGATGATCAGACATTCAAACAGGCTTAGGATGGGAGCAAAATACTTTACTTGTACAATTTACTACAGAGAAGATTCTAAATGATGTTGATGCTGTGCTTTTGCCAAAGAATTTTGCAAGATTGATGACGTAAAAGCAAAGACGGAAAGAACATATGATACATATTTACAAACTTGAAGGTTTCAATTTTACTCTTCTTTCACAAGCCAAAGCAACATCGTCCAAAGGATATGTCCATAAACAAACGCACACATACACACATGGAAACCAACAACAAACAAACACAGACACACACAAACACACAAAAAACCTCATCTTTCTTAAATTAGAAAGATAATCACATCACCGTTGGGAGACAGATTTCCTGTCTGTATATTTCCGGGTTCTGGGATGATCGCCATATTCATTTTTGTATAAAAAAATAATTTTTGGTGGGGATGGTATTATTATTATTATTATTATTAATCCCATTCACCCTAGTACTTTAAGGGCCATATGAATAATGTAACTGTAACATGGTAACTAAAAGACAAATTAAATCCTACTACACAAACCTTGTTGTGTCTTTCTGACAGAGACAATACGCTAGTGATTTAGCTCCAGCAAGATTCAAAAAGAACTAATTCAACTGTGATAAAGAAATCACACATTCAAATGAATTTAAAGGCAATGTATGTGAAATTATGAACACTTCACTGGTCAGGCTGAAACAATGAATGTGATCCAATACAGTTTCACATAAGGCATCTCTGTTAAGTTTCACTACAGTCTACGGCACATCCCCAGTCTAGACAAAAGAACTGAATCCCTACCAATATTTTATAACTTCATGACCTTGAAGACATTCATTTTCAACCATATGCCTGGGCTTTTAAGGCTGTTTTCTCAAGAATGTAAAGAATTTTGATTGTATAATAAATGACTTGTTTATTCGTCTGTCAAAATGTACACTGTCCAGCTGTGAAGAGAGAGGGATTGAACAACTTGTCTCATCTAAATTGTTATATGCCATTGTTTGTGAAAAGAATGGAAAGAAAATGATGGAACAGCACCAAAGGAACAAACTGAATCATATTTGTAGCATAGGGACAACATCTATAATATGTGTAAAGACCAAGGTTATGTAGATACAAGGAAAACTGTGCTAAATGAGTGATGATAAACTATTTTTCTGTTCAGCAGATGCCTACCAAACATAGTCCACTATGCTACTAAAACAAACAACCAAACAAAAAAACACAAAACAAAACAAAGATCCAGACATTATATAAAAACTGGCCCTGTGAATCTAAAAGTGAAAAGCTGTAGGAAACCAACTCTTGACCCTAAAATCAACAGACTACATGGAATGTTAATTTCTAATAATAACTTGAGTGTTATGTACCTCTGCACTGCATAATACTGACTAGAACTTGCTGTGAGTTTAGTTTTTTTAGTTTTTTTTTTTTTATACATATGATAAAAGAAGTTGCGTGTTTTTAAGCAGGTAGTCAGTCACATGTACGAGTGCCATCTTATACAAGGTTTCTTCCACGTACACAAACATTTGTCGGACGTCATATTCATAAAATGTTTACATCACAACAAGAGACAAAGAAATGTCTACCAATGGGAAAAGAAAGTGCAAATATTTTGGCTCCATGTTTTCGTTTTCTTTATCATTTTCTTTAGGAACCATTTTTTTTCTTATTCTTTATTTTTGTTTTTGCTCCAAAAATACCCTCTCTTTCTGTTCAAGTCGTGAGCAGATGCCCTCCTTCTGTGCCCTCTGCTCTTGGCTCATCTTCTGGATGCTTCTGTCCTTACACCAGACGACCTACTGGAAACAGACAACATGAGGAATGGAGGAAAAAGTGTGTTCATTTTGCTGGACTACCAACAGATGCGTTAACACACTCATTGCGTGACTACACACAAGCATTCCAGAGACAGTCATTTCTCATGCCACAGGAGACACACACACACACACACACACATGCACCCTCAAGTGCACACAATGGTTTTGTTCAGTGTCAAGCCATTTTAATTTAAAAAACTAACACCTGCAGCCTATTGTAAAACAAGCTAAAATGGGGATAACATAGAGAAATCGTAAACACGTGATCATGCCCAGATATACACACATGCACAGACAATGAAATGACCTGAGAGCAGGGCAAAAAAGAGAGAATGATGGGACAATGCTGACAAAATGAAAAGTGATTAAAGGACTACTGTGAGGAGCTTTTGTCTGTAAGCAGAGGTTCTCCAGATGCACTTCTTTGGGCTCAAACAGGATGAACCGAGCGATAGCAGCTCCCAAGATGCACTGGATCTGAGTGGAATGCATCAAATACATCTACATGTGATCGGTTGCGTGTGTGTGGGTGTTTGTGTGTGTGGGTGTGCACGAGAGCGTCAGAGTGTGGTAGGAGGATACGAGTGTGTTCTCTCTTTGCCTGTCTCTCAGATGTCATGTGGTAAACAGATTGTTCCACTGTGGTCAGAGCACAATCCTTTCTCTGCCATTACCTTCCTGTGCTCACCCTCCTCACACAGCCATGTTGAAGTGGTGTTTGATTCTCAGTACTAAATCTTTTAACTGTTTCATCTACAGCCTCTAAAATGGTCCATAATCACATTAAACAAGAACCCCTTTACACTGGGATGTGGTTTGGAGTGTAGTGAGTAAAAATGCGGCCCTCTATGCTGAAAGGGTTGAGTTCCCTGTCAAGGAAAGGCTCCTAATGCTACATTTGACACCTCTTAATTTTTTAAGGGATTAACAGATATACCAATTGTTTTATTGTTTGTTCTATGCATTTGCATTTTGCAGATCTTGTTAATACAATGCCATTTTCACCAGGATACGCCATACTATAAAGCAGGATACATGACAAAACCGATCCACACCAATCTTGCAGAAGTACTGTCAGAGTCATTGGGATGGGGCATGGGACTCCTTTTGGGCCCATTAATCATAGCAAAGCTGAGTAGCTGAGGAGATAGGTAGGGAGCCCAGATTGCTTGCAGATGGGAGTGGGAGATTTCTCGTCAAGCTTCCCCCACCTAAACAGAGCCCATGGGGGGATGGGTCTGAAGGGTAAAGGGGTCTTTAGCTCTGGAGAGCCCATCAGATGTCTATGTCTATGTATGTGTGTGTGTGTGTATGTTTGTGTTTAAGAAAGGAAGGTTAACAGCAGGTTTTCTAGGGGTGTGGAAGTGGGGGTGATGCAGGTGTGCTCCCAGGCAGACCCTGGTATGTTTGTGTTTTATTACACTGCCCCCCCACCCATCCATGCCCCCAAATTTACTGCTTACAGCTACCATAGCTGAAATGGAGATGCTTTGTAGATGTATCACAACAGAGAGTGCCATCAAACACAACTATATATTTGAATCGTGCGAGAGATAACCTGACTTTTACGTCCATTATTTAGTGCGCTGGCCTTTAGAAGCTTTCAGCGAGAATCTGAGAGTTTGTCTCATTTGTTCACTTGCTCTGAGGATCCTCTGAGGTCTCTGTGTGAGTGTCTGTACACTCAGTCCCTTCTATAGCCTGCTCCCCTTCGGCAATTAAGAGGCTCCAGCGAAGCAGTCCACTTTGGCCTCTCCTCATTCACTGGGGTAAAGTGGTGAAATGACTGTGCCATTAAGGACACAAAGCTTCTCCCTTGACACCCTGGCCCCATCATCTGATAAAGCACAGAAACCAGATCCAGCGCGACTAAGAGCAGCCTCGTCTGACTCTGATGTCCGATTAGAGCCCAGCCAGGGCCGGAGGCCGGGAACACACTGAAGACCAGATCAGGAGAGGTTACAGGACGGTATGCTGAGCACAGATCACTGACACTTAAGTGCTAAAGAGCCCATCATCATATTCCTCCAGTACCTGTACATTTGAATGTTACAGCTCAAACTGGGATAGTAACCCACATTAATGCTTAAGTACTTTCTGAAGGAGCTTTCCAAGAGCTATAAACAATATGTGAGATTTACTTCAAACAAATGTCTGTCTATTTCACGTAAGGTATTTCAACAATCTGATTACGTCCATTTTACTAAGCTCTGCAGAATATATCCCTGTGATGTCCCACATAATTAGCTGAAAAAAAAAGCTGTGAGGCAATAGCTACCAAGCAGTACGTCAGTATTTCTGAAGCTTTGGAGCTGCCTGATTCATAAAGCTGCTCTTTCATGAGACTAATGACTAGAAGTCAGACCCTATTTGTCTCATACAGGTACACACTCACTCACTCACTCTGTCATTCACCCACTTTTTACACACACACAGTCTCCAAACAATAAACGTCCCTTTAAGCTCGATAAATCAAAGTACTAAGACCAGAATTACTAGCACTCAGGCTGTTTTCTGGTAATACTTTCTTCAGTGAAGTAAGATGATATAAAGTAATAGGTTTCCATGAGGGCACAGTCTATTACAAAGTGTTTTCTGCAGAAATATTAATATTAATCCCACTAATTTACAAATAATTACAAGAATAAAGCAGCAACACTGCAAGAAAATTCCAAATTTTAAGAGTGTAACAGATTCCAAAAAATACTTGGGTCAAGAACACATTCACCACTGTGTTCCATTATTTTTCTTGTCATCAACAAAGTCATACACACTTCATTTTAAAAAAAATAATTTTATATTCAGGATTATGCCCAATTTTTATTCAGTAATAAGTTTCCCCCTAATTCCACCCCATTAGTTAGAGCTAAATCTCCCTATCACAAAAGATGCCACTAAACCCTTCAGGAGTGAGACCAAACACATATTTCCTATGAGGCCTATGATGTCAACAACCATCTTCTTTTCGCATTGCAGCTAATGCAACATCACCAAGCAGGCCAACATGAGACTGCCCAGGTCTGTCACAACAGCTGACAGACACCTGTGGCAGACGTCATGCTGTGTGTTGAGGAAAGGAAGTATCCCACCCACCCAGAGAGTGAAGCCAGTTGTGCTCTTTTATGGCTTCTGGCCTCAGACGGCTGGGGCATCACCAGGATTGCACCTGAATATAAAGCCAACACATGGCTTTAAAAGGTTAATTTTTCTCATTCTTTCACAATACAAGTCTCCAGCTGTGTCACGGTACTGTACCTTTCTGACCTTTGCATACAGAGATTTCCTCGGATTCCCTGATATTCTTATGATATGCAGAGGGTGAAGTATCTAATATATTTGCAACCTCCCTTTGCACTTAAACTCTTTTATTATTCACAGATGAAAATGATGAGTTTTGACCCATCCTCACTCAAAAAAGACCTTTCCTGGATGCTGTTTTTAGGCCCAGGCATGACTAATTGATTTTTAAATATCTTACTGTTTCCAGCCTTAAATTAATACAAATAAATTTAGAATGAATATCCATTTCCACAGTGAAGCTGATGATGTAAAACTGTATATATCTGTACTGTTTTTGTTTAAATAAAGTTCAAATGTATTTACAGAGCACTTCCTTTTGTGTTTTTTTTTTTTTTTGCAATGTCCTACTGTCCTACTGTTTTTAGAATTAGGTTTGTAGAATGTGTGGTGAAAAGTGCAGAACAGGCTGAGAGAGTTGTGCGTGTGGAGGGCGGGAGATGGGATAATTCCCAAAACAAATGGTCTGGAAGGATTGGCCACCCTTGTTTAACCACCCTCCGAACATCCACTAAGGACATAAAAGTTAAGCTGTTCCAGGGTAATAATTAGTGCATGCAGTGCTCTGGGATTCTTCAGTACAGTAAGAAATATGCTCAGTCTGAAAGGGACAATAAAGTGACATTAAAATATATGCCAGGTGATAAAATGGAACATAGGTTTACATAAAATAAAATATAAAAATGGGAATTTTTATAGCCAGATTACAATGTTATAAAAAGACAAAGAGAAAATGGGACTCCTAACAACAAACTGTGACCATCAGATAGCTAGTTTAAGCTGACATATTAATCTATTTTTCTCCACAGTTTGCTGGGATTTTAATGACATCTCTTTGACATGCATTTATCAAAATACCACAAGGAACAAGCACTAAAGAAGCATTGAACTGTTTACTCTAAACAATGTGACCTTTTTTATAATTTCTGCATGGCTTTCTTTCTTCTGATGTTTTTTTTTTTCTCTGTTTTTGCCCAGTAGTCATGTTTATCTGCACTCATTGTCTGTTTAATTAAATTTAACCTCATCTTTGTCCTCTCACATAAGTGTGGGTCCAGCATTGTTATTGGAGATACACCAATGGGGGTGGTGGGTAGTGGAGTTGGGGTGTATATATCTCAGCACTTGATATAGAAAGCAGAGCAAAATCTGCACAGCTTATTTTATTTCATGTTTTTTTTATTTTTAAATTAGAGAAAACGGACTGGTTTGTTTTATTTCACAGTTGTCAGATTGGTAAACTCCAGATCCCCAAATGAATATTCAAAGGCACTGAAAAAAGTGATTTCATAGTATGTCCAATCTACACAATTATCACATTTACTCTACAGTTTTGTATGAAAGCTTTTAGGAAGTTCCTTGAAATAACATACCATTAATAATGAAAGTGTCATAATTAGTCTCAGTAATGAGACTTTCATGGTCTTTCTATTATTATTACAATAAAATCATAAATACACTATATTTAAAATTACATATTTGTAGGGCTGCTGTGAGGAGAGATTTGGAAAGGGATAAACCAACACTTTCATTCCCAGAATACCAATACTTACTGTAATACTATAATTTATTATTTAATATTAAGTTTTTTGTTTTTTTGTTTGTTTTTGAATAAATTATCTCTTACTGCTCAGATAAACATCTTTTTAAATTGCATTTTCTCAGGTACATAAAACCTTTGCACAGTACCGTAGTTTGACTTTCAATATGAATTTAAAATCTTTAGATCAAACTGATATTAATGTGTAAAGAACACACCCAGGGATAAAGGACAGGGTTCCTTTTACGTATACAGGAAACTGCTTCCTTCACCTTTCTGAGTTAAGAAATCATCTCCTGATTGTGCGTCTTGGGTGTGAGACAAGATGGTGTAAAATTTATATGCACTGTGGTGTCTGGTGGTGTTTTCTGTCCACAGATATGATAACTGACTTCCTCACTATGTGCAACAACACAACAGAAGTGTGTGCTTTGGATGAGTTAGGTCTTGTGATAAGCTCACAGTTAAATGTGGCTGTTGCGAGATTAATTTCAGGAAATGTCCATTGGCTCCTATAATTGTTGTAGATATATTGTCAGGGCGTTAGTCCCAAACCCAGTCTATGCTCATTAATTATATCTACAGCATGCTCTAGTGACATGACATAAAACTGTCTTTTGGAAGAAGCCTGGCCCAATTTATCAATCCCCTAAAGTGTGTATACGGAAAGGGGTGTCTGTCCTTGGAGGTCTAAAGCAAACCCACTAGCTGGGGGTAGAAGAAGCACCTCAACACTCCGAATGAGGCTGATGTTTATCCTGGCAGAGCTAGCCTTGGTGCGCAGGCCCTGACGTTATGCCCGCTTCTAGCCACTGTTTTTTAGCTTGGAGCGGGCAGCGCCAGGGTAAACACATGAGCTCATTTCTCAGCGGGCCTCTGCTGGACCTCTGTTAGCCCAGCGCAGCCTACCAGCCAGAGTAAACAGCCACAACGGGACTAATAACAAGGGAATCCCACCAGAAAGAGAGAGAGGAGAGTGCTGTGGGCTGACGGCCTGTCATCACACAGTAACCACCTCGCTATGAACAAGATAGTCAGCCTGAGAAAAATAAACTCTGAGTGAGGGGGAGAGGGGGTAGAGGGAGAGGAGAGGGTGGGAGTGAAATAAAATAGAACACATAGTGGCGTCTTACATAAATTAAAGTAGAAATTTTGAAATATGAAAAGATCTATTTTTTTCAAACAGTTGGTATTAGCTGAGTTCAGACTTTATCCCTCCTTGGTGAATATTATAAATATCAGCTGAACCCTGGGGTCTTCCAAAATAAAGGTGCAAAAAACTCATTAAAGTGATGGAAAGGACAATTACTACAGAACTTTATAGCAGTGAGTTCTTAAAAAAGAACCTTCTATTTTATGCTTCTTAAGGAAAACAAGTGGTTCTATGACAGAGGTTCTTAAACCTTGGGGCTCTCGATGTGGTCCCTGCTGGTTTGCAGGTATGTTTCTACAAAAAAATAAACATATGCCAATTGTTGTGCAACCCTGTATTCAATTAACACAGAACTGTTTTGTTTGTGTGTATCCTGGACATCATTAGACCTGTTTTAGAGGGGCTGTAGCTCCCTAAAGCCCTAAATGTTCTTTACATAGTAATGAAACTTGGGTGCTCTAGGACCTGGGGGAGCTGTTAATAGAGGCTTTGATGTTGTTTGTTATCGGTCTATATGCTTTCTTGACAAAGTAAGCACACAGTGTATGCGGGGAGAATGTGTAGTTAGTTTCTTGATGGCGAGTGTCATTTCAAGAAAAAAGTAAAGATTAATGTTAATTGAATGCATGTTACAATCTTTAGTTAATTTAATTTGAAAAGCCAATGATGCACTAGTTGAAATAAATTATGCAGCAGATGAAACCTGATTATTGATGAACTTAAAGTTAGCCTGCTGAAAATGTCAGTTAAAATGTTCACTGTAGTAATTAGGGCAGACTGAATTGATGTTTATGTCCTTTCTTGACATTATGTCTATATTTTACAGATACCTGTATATATAATAAGTTAATAGTTGTTTTGTTAGTAATAGTCAGTTTTGTTTTTCTACCTGTAGATGGATATAATTTATTTATGATTTTTTTGTTGTAAAGGCAGCAGCTCCTTGTGGCTTTACTTTATCTATACCTCATCAAAGAAATTTGCTGCTGTGAGCCAGTAACCACTAGACCTCCCTGGTTAAAGCTTAGCCCCCTAATCATTAATCTCTAGTGATGGCCCCGCTGTGTATCAGCTGCATTTTAGAAACTGCTGTATGTTATGGAAGGATTAAATTGGTAGACATAGGCTACTTTGCTGTAAATGTTTTTTTTTTCAGATTTTCTTTTTCACATATGGAAAAAGAGATGTATTTCCATTTTTTTTTCTGTCATGTCATTATAATTCTGACTGGGTTGATTTGATTGTGTTTTTTTATACAGACATCTACCTACAACAGCACATTTCAATAGATCCCCCTTAAAGACATCTTATGAAGTGAGCTGGGGGTCACACAGAGAATGTGGTTAAGAATGCCAGTTGTATGACAACACTCCAAAATACCTGTCTAACACTGTCTATGTGCGTCTGTACCAAACACAGTCTGAATTCATTTAAAATGACATTCCACATTCTAACCTCATTTTATCCCCAAGGATTAAACAGGCAATATTTGTTATTGTAAGTTTAGACTGATATATGTAAATTAAAATTGTTATGATTGGCTGTCTTCTATTGGGCCTCATCCAGAGAACAACATGCCTCATAATTTAAGCATAAATGGTTGGAACTATACTGTTGTGGGTTGAATAGGTAGATAGCTAAAAATGTGTTGGGTTTCATGATATCACAAAAAATATAAACATGATTTTGTTGCTTAATAGCTATATATGGGTTGTATGGACTGTATGCTTACACAGTGAAGTACAGTGGGATTTTTTTAAAGCAAGGTAAATTTAGTTCTCCATTTTATTGGCTTTTTACAGTGTGCTCATTGTGAACCAGATGATGATGATGTCTTTAAGACACCAGAGTAATTTTAGAAACAGAAAGGAAAACATATTAGATCACAACTGTGAGTGAGTTTTTTGGAAATCATATCCTCATAGCTTTGGATATATACATGGAAACATTTTACGCTGAGACAATAATAGTCTGGCATTTCTTATCTGTGAGGCAGGACAAATGAACAGGGCAAATGCACTGAGAAATAGTTCTCCGTTATGAACATGAGGAGCTTTTAATCAAGTACAAAGTGCTGAACTCTTTTCTTAAACCATAGCCAGTCGGACCAGGTCAACAAATAGCAGCATCTATTCACAACACAACAACACAACACTTCAGGACCCTGCAGCTCCACTGATCCAGTACTGCACTAACTCTGGGATTTTGATGAATTGCTCAAATGGACTGCTCACACTCATGTCATCTAGTGTTTACCTATATTTTTTATCCTTTGATTCTATGTAAGGCAAACCTGGAGGTGAGTTATTAATCACTCTTTTGGTTGTGCAAACAGTCAGAAAATAATCTAAACATACAATGTGCTTCTATGACGCATTAAAATACTTAAATGCTCATAACACATACACACGCACACACATTCTCTTCAGAGATGCTATGGAATTTGGGCCTGACCATTTTGTAGCTGATACAATACCAATTTTAGGGGACAAAAAATCGTAATAACATTATTTAACAATAAAACTTTATATTTAATAAATTTTTATTATATACTCTAATAATTAAACAGTGCTTTATGGACAGATTTGGTTATCCGTACATCACTTTTTTTTTCAAATAAGCATCAGAAAACGTAATAATAATCTATAGCCTCAGAAAAGTTCAGAATGCTTTGAACTCTTTCAACCCTTATTTTTCATCTATACTGCTTTTGCTTAAAGTCAGTTTTGGAAGGACTTTCTATGCATTGTAATGTATTTTTGTTGGGGTATGTATTTAGATTTACCCATTGAGTCAGCATTGTTATTACACATTTAATACCTCATACTCAACAGGCAACTGGAATAACTGTTCACATTTGAGAGTTTGAAACCCAAGGTGTAAATGGTTACTCTTTAGTTTGTAGATCGGTCATATATCAGTTGGACCATGAGAATTATATTATATGATACATTTCATCTCATAATTTTCAGTAGTGTTACTTACAAGAGATTCAGAATATTAATGGATTATATTTGGAGCCATCTGCAGCAGCTGAAGCAAATGTTAGTGAAAGCGATTAGTGGGGCCTTACTGTACAAATTTGTCCCTTGCCTTGTCCCTTGACTGCTGCTGCTGCTTGTTGTTGTAGTTCCTGCAATAAGCAAACCGACATATGAATTAGCCTTTGATACACACACAATGCACAGATGCGCCCACTCGCGCTCACACACACACAAAAACTCGCATTATTTCAGGAGCATTTTTTTTCCCTAGTCAGGTTCTCTTCCTATCAAGAGCTTTTCCATGAGTGATGTTTTCCAGAAGTAAGAAAGTATGAAAATGGCTCTTACAAAGATGCCAGTGTTTCTGGATTTGACTCATGGATTCTAGTCCATTAAGGGCCCAGGAAACCTCACGAGGACGTCTTTTCCACTTTTCTTGCCCTACCTTTCATTAAGAAGCATTCGCTGGCATAGAGCAGCAAGGCTGAGCTGGCTGCTACTGGCTGTGACTACTATTATATTCTAGTGATGCTGAAATGAAGGCTCTGTTAGTAATTGAACTGTCCTGATTCCTGGAAAACTGCAGCACAGCTGTTTCATTAATTCCCAACTTTATTTAAAGGGGAACACATGGAACAAAATGAAAAATGTAACTATTGTTGTTAACCTGTCTACTCGCCTCCTACAATAGTTTCACAACTGTCTGAAGAAAAGGATTTTCAGCTTTAAATGCTAGGAGACCCCCGTTCTGATGAGGTATCTTGAAGGTGGGAGGAACATATGAACAATTGTGGAGAGGATTTTTGGGGGTTGACTCTTTTAGCTGGCTAAGGCAGAAAGGCGCCAGATAGTTAATGTTATGGCTAGCAAGATGAAAATCACATCTGTATTTATTAGCTTCTACATCAGTGGCTATTCTAGCTGTCTGGATTTCTTTATAGCAGTGGGGGTTTCCCAGTGGTTATATAATGTAATGCATATTTAAAACATGCTGGGTAATACAGTGAGACCACAGTGATGTATACAACTACCGAAAAATAAGAAATTAACTAAGCTGAGGGATGCAATGATGCACTGCACAATATTACATACTAGGATAAGTAGTGTGTACATTTTCATTTCTTCCAGGTTTAGTTTATAGTACTAATGTCATGCTTAACCTACAGGAATCTTATAAATAAATATACACATCCTATATGACCATTGACGAATTCAGATTATCGTCACTTCATTCATGCTAATTACATTCATGCTTAGTACAGTCGTCACCTTCTTTATTGACCCCAAGGCATCCTTTCAGCTCCTGCAGAGAGATGATCTTGTCCTTGTTGAGGTCGCAGTAGTCTGTGAACCTGCGAGCACATCGCTTGGGCTTGGCTTTCTTCTTCACATAACGCTTGAAGGGCTTCATCTCCTTTTTGTTGATGTCATGGCTGCCGTTGTTGTCCAACTGAGCAAAGTACCAGTGCACTACTCGCTCTTCAAGTGTGTGACTGGGGTCTGGTTCCACAAACCTGCAGGTGAGACTTGATGTGTTAAGGCAAGTCACACAATATGTACTTACTTTAAAAACTGTTTTATTCAATGTTTAACATACAACAACATCAACTTAAATTGGATGACTTCACATCAGCCGTGTCTATTCACCACTGATGAAGGACTAGAGGATGACAACAAACTAAAACCAAAGATGACCAACAAGGTAGATGTGTCTGATAAAGTGATTTGTGAGTGGGCACAGTGTTTGAAAACTCTAATAAACACTGTTGTGTCTGATCCACTCATAACAGTGCAGTGCACTAACATTAACAGCACCATGCAACTCTCACTGCAGCGCTGAAAATAAGAGTGCTTTAATGCATTGTTGAATGAAAATCTTCACATCACTGAAACTAATAATAAGATATTTAAAAAATACAGAGCACAAGGCTGTGCACGTGTCAATAACTAATACTTCATGAGTGTGTTACCATTATAAAAGATCTCTTCAGAGACAAATTTTTTGTGCTGATTGTTCTTCTTACCTCCCACCACCAGAGGGAGTTGGTGAGTTGATGGCTTGAACCATGTCTGTTGTAAGAGCATCCAACAAACTAGTTATGAACTCTATCTTCTTTCCTTCTGGACATCCTGTCACATTTAAACCAAAAATGGGAGAAATGAAAATAAGTTTACACAGAACCATAGAAATGTGTGCAAATCTGTGTCTTTGCCATGGTCAGTGCAGGCAAATGGTGGCTTTAATATAGCGCAGTTTAACATTCAGCCTGCAGGATCTATTTGTTGGAATGCCTTGAGATGCCTCTCAATGTGAACCTTGAGAATGTGAAAATAGCTACAAGTATATGTGCTCAAAGGAGCTTATTGTTTTGTTTGAAATACATGTGGAAAGTGAATTTATGGGTATGAATGAAGTATGCGGTCAAGAACTAGACGTGCAAGGTGACATGAGTGGCCGTTGAGCACCCAGTTAACTTTTACAGTGCATTGCTGAACACCTTGAGTAGTGCCTTTTAATTGCACCAGATGCACGGCTATAACAGCACAATTGACCACTGCAAATGTTTCCACCCTAACTGTGTCTATTAAAGTACAACTTCAAACAAAGGAATGTAATAAACTTATCTTCTAGTTTTATATATTTCATGTTTTTTCTATGTTCTCTACTATGCGCTCAGGCTCACAGTTACCTCCTCATTCTCCATTCTTTCTCTCTCTCTTTATATATACATTTGTCTTCCAGCAGTCCCAGGGCACTGTGGGAAATGGGGTCCTGTGGCATGCCAGGTGAATCCAATTAGCTTCAGGGGGTGAGGACAAGTAATGTGACGCACCGCCTCAATGCCTCTCAAGTTGGGTGTTAAATTAAAGCATATGGAATTGGACACATCCGTTTGAATCTCTAGAAACTTGAAGTGAATATTGAAGTGCATATTGCTGAGACAATCAAGAGGAGAAGTAATCTAGCCATTATCTAAGTGCACTGATATGCTGACCCCAATGCTAAGGATGACGCCATGGAAGCCACATTGCTTTGTAGTGAAGTGGCGGAGCATCCAGCTAGAGTGCGTAAAAATAATTCCCCTCAGCCCTCCACAGGCAGCGACACCCCACATGAGCCCCCCTGCTGCAGCCCCTCTCCACTGGTCCAAGCACCATAAACCACGGCACACATCTGTTGCACAGTAAGAAGCCATGTTTTACTCTGTAAATATCCCAGATGGGGAATTAAAGAGGGGTTATAATGAAACTTTAAATGAAGGGGAGAGAGTAGATTAACTCAAAGTAAAGCAGTGAAAGGGGCATGGGACTTTGTGAAAGCCTCCCACTTGAAAAGAAGACCACCTTGAGGTGGCAAAACATGGGATGGATAATCTCATAACCCTTTGTCAAACAATGTTCCTCAGCACAAACAAATACTGAAAATGCTAACTGTGATCAGATGTTTACAATTAAGGCCACCAAAAGTAGGCCAGAAAGACTTAAACTCTGTATGCAAAACAGGGTTAGTTTGGGCTTTCAATGTACTCCTCTTATTAAGTAATTTGATCTCTGCAAGCTATAAAGACTCCAGTTGTTAAATGAAAACAGTATAACAAAGTCTCAACATCAGATTTCACCAAGCAAAAGGATGCTTGGAGGTACTTAGACACAGAGTTTAGTCCTTTTCAATTGTGATCTTGATTCAATAAATGATTTTGACATATAAAATAAGCTGTTAGCAACTTGAAACTCAGTCGGAATGTGTGCTTGTTTGTTCAGAAAGCTAACACCAATGACATGGCAGAAGCTGAAGTGGATTTAAAGTATTATTGCTGCTCCCTTTTCGTACTTTCTTTTGTTTCCTCAAGTTTCTTTCCAAATTTAGTCATTGCCTGTTCCAGCCACTAACTTGGTTTCCTCCAGTCACATGATGCTACAGAGCACGACACTTGCTTTCTGTATGACATGTGAAGTCAGGATCTGCTTCTTTTTAAATTGCCACTAACGCAATGTCTGTGGGCAGCTTAACTTGGAGGCGAACACTAATGACTCATTCTTCGTCTACAGAGGTTAGCATCATGCTAAGTGATGTGGACACGTTTTAATAATTTAAAGATTTTCTAGCAAAGGAAACCTAAGAGGATATAAATCAGGTCTACAGAGGGAATTGTGAAGCTTCTCTCCTCACCTATCAGCTCTCTATCTCTGAAAGGGTCCTCCAGCTCAGACACATGCGAACGGGCTGCAATGTCACACTCTGGCTTCTTATATCTTAGAAAGAGAGAGAGACAGAGACAGATTAACAATACTCATGTGGATCAGTTTTGAACCCTTTGGGATACAGTCTAGTCTAGTGTAAAATCCTGAAGTCAGGAAAATTAGGGACATTGAATAGCCACCCAAGCTAGGTTTAGAGTTAGGCTTAGGGTGGGTTAGAATAACCTATAACTCTCCTTTTACCAATACTATAAAAAGCAAATGGAGGATTTGCAATTGTTTAAAAGCAGAAAAGTAAACCCAAAGACCCGTGTCTGCTTGTTTTATTGAGAAGTTGAAAAGAGCAGTCATGCCTTTGTGTGCCAAACCTGCCTTGCCTTATTTTTACACTGTCATTAATACTGACAGAAGGGAAGAGAGAAAGAGAGAGAAACAACCTCTCCGAAGTGGGGGGAAGTGTGAATGAACTTGTTTCTTGTGAACGTAACTTGTAATCAGTTGCGCTGAAGCTTTGCCGGAGCATGTGTGTTTCATCTTACAATTGATCAGGATCAGTGGGATTGCTTTTTTGTAACCATCAGAGTGTTCCAAAACTAGCGTTTGAAGCATGAGAATGCAGTTTATCTCACATCTGGAGTAACAAAAGCGCTAAGCTATAGCCTTTAAAAGATTAGTCCGTCAGTTAAAACTCTTAACGAAAGCAGCAGAATGGGCTCAGTGCCTGAACTCCCACTGAAAACCTTAGCCTTCATTTTAATTGCAAACTTTTAATTGCAAAGATATTTCAGGTAGCAGTTTTCTAATTAATCCTGTGGTGAAATAAAGCATGTGATGTATTTATCTCTTCAGAAATTATGCACGCAAATATTGTATTAATATTTCATCTGGTATAAAATTAAGTTCTTACATGTTAACAAAAATAAGATATTTCTATATGTACCACCTTAACCCTTAAGGGAGCATGTGTGGGTCAAAATTTTAATTCTCCACTATCATAAACACATCACTGTGTAACTTTACTGTATGGCAGCATTCATAAGGCTACATAAGGCTTTCATAACAACTGACATATGACAACTGGTTTACATCAGTGTCATGTAGCCCCACAAAGCCCACCTCTCACTAAAGTGTTACACAAACACAAGTCCAATGCAATATACTCTCTGGCTGCAGCCTTTACTCTTAAAACAACACTTGATGTTGGAATATTACTGTGAGTGCACTCATCTCCTCCTGAATGTACTCCATGGACCCCATGCTCCATAACTCAATTCTGGGCGGTTTAATTAATAACTAATAGTCTGCTGCGATTTGAACTGAAGCATCTTTCTAGCACTGACCTGGCTGAAGTTCCAGGTATAGGCCGACCTGTGTCCACCAATACACACCAGCAATAGCCAGTGGACTGGTGGCACTGGACAGGCTTGTACATGCCCAGGACTCCACAATCTGGGATGAAATTATCGTCTCGGGGGTTCTGTCGAGCCTCGTCCAGCGCACTCTGTCGTTCCTGGTCACAAGAGGGAACTTTCTCTAGAACCACAAAAAACACAGTCAATCCGCGATGTATTGGCAGAAGCACAGGCATTTTATCATGGCGGCCTAGCTTGAAAAACAGCACTGAATAGAGACCAGCAACAATCAGTGTACACTGTGTCTTCGCAAGTTGGTAATCTTGTCAACAAACATGACCAACAAACCCAGAACTAGACCAGCATAACCCAGACCAGAATTCATACTTGTTTACTGTATAATGTTTACAGGAACTGTAAATTAAAGCTGAAAAGTAAATAAAGGATAAAATCTTCATTTTTACACTACTTCTACATGACAGTGATAGGATGTTGGATCAGGGTGTTGAATGCTGCAGATCACACTGAGGGCCTATGTCCAAGTTGCGATTACGTAATATGAAACCATACATTCCTCACAGTCTACAGAACTGTTGCTGGGGCCCATATTGACTAAATTACAACTGCCAGATGAAATCCACTGTTGACACAAAGCATTTGATGGAAAGTGGAAGTGCTTGTTTAAATTAGGACAGGCAGAAGCTCAGTGATGGAAACACTCTCAAGAGGAGTCTTTGACCTTTTTCTGAGCCCTCACACTTCACACAAGATGCAAGCTCCCCCTCTTATTTATTAACCGCACGGACACTTGCAGGATGTTCGTTTAAATGTTTTAACGCCTTGTCTCATAAATCTCTATTTATGTTGAAATCCATTTAGCGCATCACTCACTTACTGCAGCAAGGCCAAGTGTAAAGCGCCACATGTTGCAGCTAATCCAGCCAACGCTGCGATTGAAGAGGACTTTTTACCCACCGTAATTCATGTCTTTTTTTTTTTTTTAATCAAGTGTGTTTATGGAGCATTAAGCTACCACAACAGCCTTTCTCTTCCACTTTCTTCAGCAACACTCCTTCCTCTGCTGCATGTAGATGTTGTCATAGCCCAGTGAAAAACATGTATCTCCAAAACAGTAACTTTACAAGAGGATGGAAAAAATCCTTCTTAATTAAAATTTCACAGTTTGAAGGACAGCTGCTGTTGTGTTTAAATGATGTAGTAAACTAAAAATCCTCAAAAATTGAGATGTTTTTTATAGGACAGCTACACCTTCTCTCTTGATATATATATACAAACCATTGCATACACGCAACACAGAAAATACATGATGCAAATTAAAGATTTCTCATCTCCCTGACAAACGTCTACCAACTGTCAAATTCTTTAAAATCCCTGAATAAATTCTAATGTAATAACCCCGATCACATTGTATGAGCTCACATTACTCCCAGGGAGTGGCTAAGACAATTTCATGGATAAAGAGAGATTGGTCAGGGGGGATAGTGCCTGACTTTGGGAGCTGTATAAAAAAAAAAAAAAAAAAAAAAAAAAAGCATGCCATGGTCCAGCCAAAAGTTGTCTGAGCCTCCAAATGAAAAGCATGATATACAACCTAGCTGTAACCAAATACTGTTGTTTTTGCTTTTGTGTCCTTTGCAAACAGTTCTGGTACAGGGACTGACAGTGTTGGCATGCTCTGGAAGAGGCCTGGGGCGTTTTTAAGTGGGACCTGGCTCAAAGGAGGTGTGTGTGTGTGTGTGTGTGTGTGTGCGTGTTGTGGTGGTGGTGGTGGTGGGGGTTAGGGAGGTGGGGGGTATGGACCTGTTTTCAGCAAGCGTTTGCCATCAGGGTGCCAGAGTAACTCAAAGCTCATGCTCCATGCTCAAGTGTTCTGAGCTGCTCTCACTCCTGGCCAAGACTCCTCACATCCAAATTATTTAACAGTGTTTATTATAGTGGGGTATACTGGCGCCAGGCAGCTGAGATTCCCAAAAGAAAATAGTTTTTCTTATACACAGAAATGAAAAAAAAAAAAAACATGCTGGACAGTTATGTTTCAATCTTCTTCACTTCTTTCCTTCTTTTTTTCCTTTCACAGTATGCACATGAAACTCTGTAAATCTCCTTCTCTCCGTTTATTTCTTCACTTTCTGCCTTTTCTTTGCAGAACAAGAGATTTGGAGAGGATTTCTGCACAATAAATGTATAAATAATGAGAGAGAGGACAGATGAGGTGAAAACTCCTTGCTTTATGCTTTGTCTCTTTTGTTTATAGCTTGGACTTGATTAGTTGACATGAAGTGAGCTGTCAGTAAACCCTCGTATTCCCTTGAATCGCTGAAGAGAGTCACTGCCTCTCACCAACTTCAGGCCAAACAAAACAGCTCTGAAGACTGTGGAGTGCTCAAACCTATCAGTCTCCTATAAACATTATGTTCTTGCTCTCTCCCTCTCTCAAATACACACAAACACACACACACACAAACTGTTCTACTCCCCGTTGAATCATTTTTTGTTGTAGACACTCTGCTCTCATCCTGCTCCTCTGTGTCTAGTTAAGCAGATTAAAGCAGAGTCAGATCAGGGATGGTAAAGAAGGAGGAATAAACATTGTGACTGTTGATTTTGAAAAATATATTCTTGCATTAATCAAAACATTGCTTTTCTAATTCAAAAAGAGATCAGCATATATAAAAGTTGGAAAAGCCTATAACAATAGGCAAAGAACAATAAAATGTCAGTCATATATTAATACATCTAACGCTGACGAGTAGTTTTACCATTTCCCTTTATATTCATTATACATTATAATATTAAACATTAAATTATAACTTAACTTAATCTCTAAATATTGCCTTTATGTTGCCAAGGTTATAAAAGTTTGGCCTTCAGTGTGGGCCAAAAATATCAAAACATATCAACACCTCTAGAGTAATGCTAAGTGACGATAGCACCCCTACAGTGTTTTAATAATATGTTAGCACCAAGCATATGCTGCAACAAAACCTCTTCTTGCAGCTCTAGATTAAACACAGGATTGTAAAAAGGTTTAGGTGTAGCTTGCTAAGGACATTCAACATGTATTATTTGAAGCATGTAAAAGACATTAACTATATTTGACCTTACATGTTTAGCTTAACTGTGACATAGTAAGAGTCTTATTATAGACCTATCACCAAATGTCTAACATTTTTAACATTTGATCGATGCTAGGTTTAATTACAGCTTGTACTAGACAGTGATATATCTAGAACAACCTGAAAGGTCAGAATAATCAGCAGATTGATTCCACTTAAATGGTGAGGCCTTCTGTACAGCTCCTGTAGACTTTACCAATGAAATAACTAAATTAACTGCACCTACATTTCATAATAAAAGAAAATCTGATGTTTAGAATCATACTTATTGATACAACCAGCTTATTGAGCTATGAGTATTGCTACAGTGCTTGTAGAGTTTAAATAGCATATATAGTATATAATGCAATTATTTCCTGTATCTGAAATGTACTTAAGAGAACGTGAATTAATAAAACCAAACCCATATCCATATGAAATAGTCAAATTGAAAACTTTGCATGCTTCAGTTTTAGACAAAATGTCTATTAGTCTCAGCAGTTACTGAACAAACTGTCTGCAGTGTGAGGGATGAAAAACATCCAAATAAAAAATGTGTGAACCCCTTTATGACCGAGGGCATTGGCACATAATCCTGACCCAAAATTACCAGTACATTCCCAAACTGAGGGCTGATAGTTTACTGTCTTAGTCCTCCCAGGACAGTGGATGGTAATTAGAAGCAGGAGAAGTCTCTACTGAATCCCAAACAGCTGTCAGTACAAATCAGTCTCGGAGTGTTTTACTGCAGAAGAAAGTGCCCACTGTCAAACCATTGTTTTCACGCATGTTTTTTTTGTGTGTGTGTGTTTAAGTGAGGAATAAACATCTTTCCTATCTCTCCACCTACTTGACCCATAAACATACACAATGCTACCACCATCATGTCTCATGCTACTGGAATAACATGCACGGATACAGTCTTATAACTTTATAGATACAGGTACACGAAGTTAAGAAAATGGTAACATTTTCATGAATTCTGAATTCGTAATGATGTTAAAAGGCATCAGACATATTTTTTTTCTTACACATATGTTTGAACAGACTATATCATCGGAATAATGCGGAAAACAATGCACACATTTGACACATTACAAGGTGTTGGGAAACTTGATTTTATGTAGTCACATGGATGTATACCTATCCTGTATTAATGTTTTATAAATTAATTAAAAAAAGGTGTTACACAACATGCATTACACCATACTACTCCTTATAATGCATAAACCTGTATAGTTGTTTATATGTAGTTACCAATATATAACTATATAAGGAATTATAACAGACTATAACAAATGTCTGGTCTACAGTGCTATTCAGGATGTCATAAGGTTTGTTTTATTAAGTGTTATTTATTCATTCATTCATTCATTCATTATCTGTAACCGCTTATCCAATTTCAGGGTCGCGGTGGGTCCAGAGCCTACCTGGAATCATTGGGCGCAAGGCGGGAATACACCCCGGAGGGGGCGCCAGTCCTTCACAGGGCAACACAGACACACACACACATTCACACCTACGGACACTTTTTTGAGTCGCCAATCCACCTGCAACATGTGTTTTTGGACTGTGGGAGGAAACCGGAGCACCCGGAGGAAACCCACGCGGACACGGGGAGAACACACCAACTCCTCACATACAGTCACCCGGAGCGGGAATCGAACCCACAACCTCCAGGTCCCTGGAGCTGTGTGACTGCGACACTAGTGTTATTCATGTAATTGTAATTTCTTAAAAGAACATTATGTAGTATTTTTACGTTTAAATTACAGCTTCAAAAAATTGTGATGCTCCTCTGACCTGTTATACAGAGCAAAGAGCCTCTGTCACTGCTTTTCCTGGTACGGGCATTATGGCAGAGGCTACAACGAGATCAAGTTGTCAGAGGAAGCTAGGAGGTGAAAGAGAGGGAGCGAGAGGCTGTATAAAAGTTAATATTGGACAGATTTTACAGTGGAGTGAGCTGAATGAGACACGAGGACACAAGGCGAACTCCTGCTTCTTTTAGGACTAGTGATTAATAACATATTTTTGCACGTTCTTCATGTTAATTTAATGATAATCTTTGTTGACAGCGTAATCAGTGTTTTACGTTTTTGAGAGTTACTGATAAGTGAGATAGTGTTAATGGCTGCTAACTTTAGCCAGATTAACAAACTTTTTAGCTGCACATTTGTACATTGATTTTAAAAATAAGTGTATTACTCTCAGTTGCTGTCTGGTGGTTGCCAGAGCTACACTGTGTGTCAGTGGAACCCAAGCTTTGCTGGCTTTGCTGAAGACAAAGTGTTATAATCAGATTTTTGACAGTTACTGATGAACAAGAGGCAGGGGTAGCACCTGCTAACTTTAGCTGAATTAGCTCACTTTTTACTGTTAAGACACAGACTCTGGTAATAAGTGCTTTTCTGTCAGTTGCTGTGTGGTTGACATGGCTAATACCACCAAAGCTACACTTTATGCTTATTATTACATTGCCCATTGTATATTATGAGCAATTTATAGCTGTAATCATGTGGTCAGCATCACTTTATTCAATTACACACATTCCCCAGGCTTTACATTCAACATTCAGTGCTAACATTCAGTGTTTAGCAAACACTGCTGTCTCAAATGATTAGAAATGCCAACAGGATTTGAGCATATGTAAAACTGTGTCACTATGATATAGTCATACATTTCATCATCAGGTTACTCTCTCTCTCTCTTTGTGTGTGTGTGAGAGAGAGAGTGAGAGTGAGAGAGAGAGAGAGAGAGAGAGAGAGAGAGAGAGAGAGAGAGAGAGAGAGAGAGAGAGAGAGAGAGGTGTGTGTTTGACATGATTTCACATGTAAATGGGAAATACACTCAGCAAAAGGTAGGGGGAGCCCAGGAGATACAAAAGCCTTAGATAGTATTCCTTAGTATGTCTTACTTACACATTATAAGCAATATTATAAATGGTTATTGGCCATAACTGAGAGGTATCAGCTGTTTTCAAACATTGTTAATGTTTAAAATGGAGATGATGACGATGATGATGATAACAATGATAATGGAGTATTTCTCCAAGAAGTCTTATCAAAGACACACACACCCACACACACTTTTCCATCTTTTCTCCACAAAATTCCTACACTTGGATAATTCAGTCCACTCTCCTACACTTTCTCTGCTCATGTATGAAACTCCCCCAACTCTGTGGGGCTGACTGGGCATGCCCAGAGGGTGCCACATTCAGCTGAAGGAAATTGCGAAGGAGGCACAAAAGGCTAAACAAATTACACTGAAGAGAGCAGTCCAAAAGACAGGCGCCATAATCCACGTGGAGTTAGGCTTCACACTCATGGAATTGTTTTTTTACTGAATCAAAAAACATTGTGCAATCAGCATCCCTTCAATGGCTTGGTGTGGATGGTATTACGTGATTGTCTTTAAGGGCTAGGACTATGTCAGCATAAAGGTTAATTCAAAGACAAACAGTTCACCAAAGTTTCCTTAACTTACCACTGTCAGAAACCAAACCTTGTATTTAGAAAATTGTAAATTTACATGAAAAGGGAGGCCAGTTGAAATAAATCTTAAATACATTTTATGTGAAGTGGTTCTGGAGCATTTCTATTAGTCTGATCATTGTGGTCTTTAAATGTAGCTGAGTTTTCACATTAGGTTTTTTCGAGAAGTGTTTTTCAAGTTTTAGAGAATGCATTACACTGAACAGCCTCTACACCAGGTAAGAATAAGTTGAAGGGAAGTAAACATTCATGTCTTGTTTGGTTACATAAGTACATACAAATACACCAGTATTATCAGAGGACTCCAGACTACAGTGTTTACTGTGGCATGGTAATGCATTCATGGCTGTTGCCCTCTGCTAGAGTTCTTTACAGGGATATTAAGATTTTACAACATTTCAGTGAGCATACTGGTTTCTAGCTGTTAAAACAGAAGCATTTGCAGCAGTGTGAGCTGCAGCATGTACAGCATGAACCCTACGACACATGCACTGGGGACCCTTTTGTCCTGTAATGCAATACATTTTTTGTATTTTTTGCATTTTGTATGTCCAAATGTTTGTAGATAACACTTGTAATTAATGCATACTTTTAAAGACTTTCTCCAGTAGAATTCAAGTTTTCAAATAGGTTAAGATGTCTGTGTGGTGTTGTTTATATGCTAGAAGACAAATCATGTGTGAAATATGCAGTCAACACCACGGTTGAGCATTTCCGCTATGAAACTGCAGTGTTCCAAAGACAGTCTCAAAATCAGACAGCCATGATTTCTTACATGACAAACCTAAAAACAAGACAAACCAATCCTCTTAACTTGCGAGGAGCAGAGCTGCAGGTGAATGCCAGGACTAAATGAGTATTTATAGATCAGCACGTTCTGAATTAAGGCCAAGGTGTGTAGCTACATCTAAGCCACTTTTGGGGCATTAGCAGTAGATTTCTTCTAAATGTTATTCTGATGACCTGATTAATAATTAGAGGTCTAATTGATGACTAATCATCAAGACTTTAATTTGCACATACCGCAGACATTAGTGTTCAGTTTTACAGGACTTTCTCAATCTCCACAGTGAGAAATTACGAAATTGGATGTTCTACACCAGTGGCTCCCAAACTTTTTCTTTAGCGTACCCGTTTTGTAGAGGAGAACAAACACACATACATGTCTTGTGCTTCCAGACTCCACTGTAATTTGTTTTAAACACTGAAATTCATACAAACATGGACCTTCTTATTGAACAGGACAAAAAAAGTCATAAATAACTCAGTGTGCAATTATTATAAGTGACATGCATTATGCATCTCATTCATTTGCCCACCCCACTGCAATAACACTTTGGGAAACACTGCTCTGTTTCATGGGCTGCAGGAGCATGGAGGCCAACAACCTTGGGCTGTGAAGTAGTGGAATCACAATCATAATCTCATTCCTTTGGAGTGATCCAGAACCTATGCTCCAACATTAGTAACTGACTTCACTAATGCTATTATGGCTGAATGCCATTGGATACTAACAGAAATGTTTCAACATCTAGGGTAAGGCCTTCCCAGAAACTGTTACTAAAACCAAGGTGAAGCAAAGTACTTACTAATACAAATAAGACAAATACAGCTTTGGGCATACAGTAGAAATATTAGTTATATTCAGACATGCAAGAAAATAATAGTAGACATTTAAACAAGGTGATGATGGTGATGGCCATGGCATACCTGGCTTTTTACTGCTGGAGCTGTTTTGCCTGTTCTCTTTATAAACCAGCTGCTTGATCCATAATGTCGGGGCAGTGATTTCTTTGACCACCAAATAATAGTCAGTAAGAAAGTATACAAATTAATTATTTATTTCTACTTGGACATTTTTAGGAACAGACATGAAAAATAAACAAATAAACTGAAGCCACATTAAAAGTATCTACATTTTTGATTTGGGAGATGGGCTTACCATCACCGTCTGATACGACAGGGGTCTCCATGGTGGGTGTGGGCTTGGAGCCGTCATCTGGATTGAGGGTAAGAAAGAAACGGAAAGAGACTACCATTATTGAGGTTAATACAATCTACTCTCCAGAACTGTTGAATGGTTGGGATTTGCACATGGCCCGGCCAAGAGCACAGAAAATAGAGAGAGATCGAGGGTAGGAGATAGAATAAGAGAGAATGCAGAGACAAGAGGATACACAGATGATTCAACACAATTTAAAACCATTATGTCTTACTCATTCACTTCAACACAGCCCCCCCCCCAAACCACACACTCGCACATAATCACAACATAGGGAAAACAGTCTTTAAAACCTATAAGCCAATAAAATAGTTGTGGTGAGGTATTGTATAGTATTCAGTATTTAATTAAAAAACCTACAGTAAATGTGCTGTATCATGGCTGTAGTGTCCTACTGTACTTACCCAGATATGTGGCATTGCATTCGGCGCTCTCTCCTTTTAGGCCCCATCTAGAGCATGCAAGCCCTGGTAAGAGAACGGCTAAGCTAGCTTGACAAAAGTTATGATTGTTGATTTTGGCGATCATATTGGATACAAGCATTGACCCAGAATTCTCATACTGACTTGAGGCAAAGCTTATAGGAGTGGGCTTGGGACTAAATGGGCACTAGTTTGATCCCATACACAGGCAGGAAAAATTTCTCCTCCCTCAACTTTCATACCTGAAGAGCCTTTGAGCAAGTCAACTAATCCAGAATTGATTCACGGCTGCAGATGTGGCTACCCAGAGCTTCAGCTATGTGTGTTCTTTCTGCTCCTAGTGCACCTCTGTGTGTGTGTATGTTATTTTAGACAGTGAGAAAGATATTAGTTCCAGAACACAAATAATAACTATATAAACTTTGAACCGGCATTTAATGAGAAACAATTTTACTGAAAGGTTTATTATTCAGTACCAAATTAGCAAGTCTGGACTTACTGATGGTTCCTTTTGGTTTAAGTGTTAAGTAAGAGCAGAAAATGCTGCCTCATCACTGTGTGCCTGGCTGTCGGTGACAGTAACGTGTTTAATGAGCATTCAGCTACAGCCTCACTCAGTGAGAACAGCATAATGTAGGCGATATGTAACACGATCTGAAAAATCTGAGCCAGAGCAAACCCTGACTGCATTTCACAGTCAACCCCCCACTCCACACACACACACATCCTTGTGCACCATGGGGTAAACCTCTGGCCACACTTGCTCCCCACTACAACAGCCCCTGGGGCCTGTAAACGACAACCTGGCTTTCCAGAGTTAAGAGCTGAAAGGCTGCATCCCTGCTGCCGTTGCTGTTAACGTCTATATTAGTGGTTTAAGATTTCACTGCTGTGGTGGGGACTGGGGGAGGCACTGGTGGTTGTGGCAGAGAAAAGTGTAAGGCCTGCATATCCCAGTCCTTTGATCAGAGCTAAGTCTTTTGCGCTGGCTGTAAAACCTAACAACTGGAATATGTTTTCATTGTTTATGGTCCCAAGAAACCAAACACCTACTTCCACAAACTCAATCCTGGAGTCAAGCTTTGACACAAATAAGCTGCCTCTGTCAAACAGGAACGGCACAACAAGGTGGATAAATTAATGTGACAGGATAAAAGAAAAAGAAAAAAAAGCTAAGCCTCTTTCCTACTAGAGAACAACCCAGGGAAACTGCTAAACTGTGAAGAAATCCAAGTTCTTGGTCATGACTCTGCAATTTCACAACCCAGCATTACTGCTAATAATATCCTATATATCAAAACAAATACATATGTAGACATATACACAGACATGTGCAAACACACACTCACACAAGCACAAACATACCACACACACACACAGACATTCACATGCATGCACACTAAGGCCTGACTGATATATTGATTGGCTGATATTACTGGCTGGTATTTAAGACGAGATATCGGCTTGGTAAAATTTCCACTGATAAGTCAACAAACAGCTTTACAGATTGGTACCATTTTGATCCAATTCTGAGTCTGAGGCCTTGTTTTCTGTAGCCATTTCCGCTGACACAATTTGAGCTCACCTGCTGTATTACTGTAAGTGTGATTTTTCTGAAAATGTAGAATATATCCAAACATAGTGTCTAGCAAAGGGATTAAGAGTGGAGAAAGGTAGAAATACAATTCTGTAAAGTTCTGGGAAATACATTGAAAACTTTATTTCTGTTGTTTCATTTAAGATATGTGGCAGTTTACACCTGTCAAACTATTGGAGACATGTATCTAACATTAATTATATTCAAATAAATACAGCCAATATGATTTTTGTAGTGCCATTGTTATCTGTTCTGACAACTGTGACATCATTTGTAAAAAGCACTTTGATTTGATTTGATTTAGTCTCTTAAAATCTATTTGGTCATAAATCAGTCAAGCCCACACACACACATACACATGGACACACACCAACACCCCAACCACAAAATTAAAACAGATAAGCATGAATGTACATACACTGATCAGACATAGCATTTAACTCACTGACAGATAAAAGAGAATAACATACATTGCTGGATAAGGGGTTACAGACAATGAATGGATGAATGAATGAAAGAATTAATCTTGGTACAATGGCACTTGTGAAGGCGTTTGGATATATTAGGCAGCAAGTGACCAGTTGGTTCTTGAATTTAATGGAAGCAGAAATACTAGACAAGCTTAAGCATCTGAGCCACTTGGAAAATGGCCAAATTTCAATGGCTAACCTCCAAAACAGCAGGTTTGGTGGAATGTTCCCAGTATTCAGTGGTTAGTAGCTAATAAAAGTGGTCAAGAAAAGACAGTGTGTAATCTGGATAGAGGGCCATGGGAGCTCAAAGCTCATTGATGTGCATGGAGAGTGAAGAGAAGCTTGGCTGGTCTGATTCACCAGAAGAGTTACTGTAGCACAAAGGTCTGAAAAAGGTAATGATGTCTATGATAGGAAGGTGTCAGGATAAACAGTGCATATCTGTTTGCTGCATATGTGACTACATAGACACAGATCTACATTGGACAGGCTACCTGTTCTAATGGATCACAATGTCTTTAAAATCATGTGGGTGGCTTGGTTCGTGTGTATTTCTCTGGTGAAGCAATTTCATTAGGATTCTTCTATGATATCTGGGGTCCTTTTGTTTAAGTGAATGTTATATTTAGGCATGTGCCACCTACATAGACATTGTTGCAGACCATCACTTAATAGAAATTGTATTCTCAATGACATTATCCTCCTAGCTGGATAGTGCATCCTGCCAACATGCAAAAACTGGTCAGGAATGGTCTGAGTAAGGAAGTTTTGACAAGGCCTACAAATTGTCCAGATCTGAGGGGGAAAACATCAGATTCATGTAGCCCACAGCATAAAGAATCTGCTGCTAATTTCTTGGTTCCAGATACCACAGGACACTTTTAGAGGTCTTGTGGAGTCCAGGCCTCAAAGGGCCAGATCTGTGGACCTACTCAATATTAGGGCAGTGGTTTTAATTGTATGCCTAATCACTGTATGTATGCCAAGACTAAACACACACAAACACTCTGAGGATCTCAGCTCACCTTTTCTGCCAGAGCTAGGGGGTCCTCCTGGAGGCTTATCAGTTACTGAACCTTTAGAAAAAAAGCACATATTTTATAAAGTTCTTGAAATACAGGACTGAGTTGGATTAGGGATATAGAAACATAGATTAGAAAAGTCCCACTTTTGTACATATTTTTAAAGAAACATGCACACATTCTAATATAGTCAGGACAAACATGGGGGTGTTTGTGACATTTACAATTTCATTCAGGACTTGACACAGATGAGACAAGCAGGGTTAAATTATCAAGACTCTTAAAGGAACTGGTAAAAAACAAAAACGTTAATAACATTTGGAAATAATGGTGTAATAATAATGGTATATTACTCTGCAAAATACTTCTAAGGTTTCTCTAAGTTGTTATATAATCTGATTGTTTCTGAAAGAAAAAAAGCAAGGGGAAACTAACACATTCTCTGTAAGTAATATGATTGACTCTTTTCTTTTATTCTAGTAATAACATACATTTTATACACAGTAGAAACAGAACCCTGAAGATAACACATTGAAAACAGACAGTACTGATATTTACAGTTACTATGTTCAAGGGCAACAGTCAGTGGACAGGGATCCAAGTACGTGCAAACATTCAAGTTGGCATGCATGTATACACCAAATTAGACAGATCACACCAATTAGAATGTGAGGGAGAGAAGAATTTGAATGAAAAGCGATCTGGAATGAAACTTACTACCTGTCAATCCACTTGTCCCAGCATGAGTTCCCATAAATTCACGGAAGTTTCCTGCAAATGTGTGTGAGATGTTTCACTTTGGTTATGATTCATGTTTCTTTTTAGTGACAGGTGTCCATCATTTGAATAATGGCTGGATTTAGAAATGATGATTGAAAGAATGAAATGACCCTGGTTAGAATTAAAGATGAAGTAGTGAAATAAATATCGAAAGAGTTTCCTGATTCTCAGTGTCAAAAGAGCATATGCTGGATGATTCCTTTGCAAGAAACTATGTAAGTATGAAATTATTGGATCTTATGCAGGACAGGGCAACAGGTAGGATGAGTTAATTCTAAATTCAAAACCTGTTTTATGCAATAAAGCAATAGATGGCTCATTAATTGTTTTCAGAGGTAATCTCAATATTTGGACACAAAGAGGGCGCCATTATTAACAACAGTGAGTTTAAAATTCAACTGGCTACACTTTACTGGCAGGTATCTCTGTCTTTCACTGCTATAAATTTGTCAGCATAATGGATAACTTAGTTGAGTGTCTGGTAAATACAGGCTAAATAATTATATACTTCAACTTTTGTCATTTGTTTCATGTATGACATTTATGACTGTATGACACCTACATATTGCATTCATAAGACTGTGTGACACCAACATCCATGTCCAACAGGCCTACACCAGTGAACAAAACAGGCTGAACTTATGCCTGTTTAAAGATCTTTTGTACATTTTTATGCAGGTTTATGTCAGTTATTGTTAAAGGTTTATGTTGCTGTGTTAAGTTTGGTGTCCTTCAGTAAAGTGTAGCCTATCATGAAATGGTCTGGAGAATTGTGGATGCCCGTATCAGTGTAAGACAGCTTGTCACTACAACATGTAAAAACACATATAAAAGAAACTAGACTAGAAACAGGTGCTCCAATCATAGTGCAATCTAGTTCTGGCAGGAATCCAGTGTATTATCTTCAGTAGAGAAATTATAGCCATTACAGCAAAGTATTCCCATTCACTTTCACAGAGTGCAGCTTCTCTCACTCCAAGCATCTTCCTCAAAAAGCAGTTGCATGTGTGTGTGTGTGTGTGTGTGTAGAAGTAGAGGAGTTGTGGAAAGAAATTCTGAGACGTGGGCAGAGAGAGAAAAATTGGAGAGAAAAATGGTCAAACATTTTAAGTCAGAGAAAATCCTCCAAGAAATCCATCAGCCCTAGACACAGCGCACAAACAGAGGACATGTAAAATAAACACACAGCAGTAGCTAGACTTTAACAACTTTCTGAGGCAAACACAGAGCAGAACCTGGATCAAACAAAGTCTAATAGGCCTCAAGGTTATGATGCGCAGACACTGCAGCTATGCTCCAGGGGACAAGTCATTCGAAACACACCGGCAGTAAAATCACAAGTGCTGAATTCAATATAAACTACTGTGTGCATTGTGTACTGTCGTATATCCAAACATACGCTGGGGTACCTGAGCACACTGGAGTCTTGTTGTGCACAGAGGAGCCACTGACAGGCTTGCCATCTGTGGTCACACACCAGCAGTAGCCTGTAAGAGTGTGGCACTGGACCTGAGAATGAACACAAACACACACAGAGTGAAACACATATTATGGACATATATCACACTGGTGGTGACAATAATTTCCAGTTTCACAACAGAATCATACTTTTAATAGATAGCACAGATGATAATTAATTTTTTTAAATGAACCATGTCATAAATGCATACTTACATGATTACAGAATATACTTAAGAGGGTAATTTGATCAAAATATTCAACTAATAAAAAAAAAATAATAATAAATAATAATAAAAATAATCTTAAATTCAATTGGTACAGAAACTTTTTAAACATTAAACATTTGTTCATAATCACAAATGTGAAGAGTATAATATAAATATACCTCTTACAATATAAGAGAAAATATAAACATGTATATGAATAAAATTAATTAATGCTTTGTTTTGAGTTTTAATTGTCTCTCCTCTTCATATTCTCTGATCAATCAATATCAGTCAATATACCATTCACACACAAGTCTTACAAGTGAATAGCACTGATTATCTAAACCTGTCAAGTGGTGGGATATGACAGGCAGCAAGAGAATAGTCAGCTCTTGAAGTTGATGTAGGGGAAGCAGGAAAAAAATAGTTACATGTAAGAATCTTAGCCACTGTGATCTAAGCCAAACTGTGATGGACAGAGAGCTTCTCCAGAAAGGCAGATCTTCTGAGGTGTTCCCAGGAAAGCATTGATTGGTTAGCATAGGTAAAAAAAATGTGGTCTAAGGAAAGACAACTCATGAACCAACAACAATGTCACTGATATGCTGATTTATGAGGGGAGCGAAGGCTTAACTGTCTGTACAATTCGAAGCAAATGTTTTGGTACACAGTGTGTTCTAACAAATTATTCACATTGCCTTTTGAAGACATTTTTGAATGAGTTCTTCCGTGGGATTGGACAAAAAGAGCCAACATTCACTATCCACAATTTCACTCTTGTCAAAGTCTTGCTTCCTATACATCAACTTAAAGAAGAATAGACTGATCACTTGGGACCTAATACATCACTGTGAAAGGACTCACTGCAACAAGACAATAAATATTATTCACGTTATCTCTCAGTGGTTTTAATGTTGTGGCTATATGCTGTGAACCTAAATTTAGTTTTAAATTAAAAACCTTAAATTTCACCTAAAAGTTAAATTACGATTTATCATTTGTGTTATCAGACGTTGCATACTGATGCATCCCAGCTGGTACTGTAGCAGTTTCTTCACCAATGTACTTCAAAGATCCAGCTGAAGATGTCCAGCTAAAGAAGAACAACCTGCAGCAGTAAGTCTTATTCACTGACAGCTTGTCTGGACTTGGCCAGCCATCTTTGACAAATTAATACAAAAAAGGAAGAAGTGGTTTGGGTAAGTCTCTAAAGTGAGTTAATGTACACTTTTCCACCGGTGTTCCCAAAGTTCACTTATTGATGAGAAATACAGAAACACTCCATGTTCCTTGGCCTCACATCAAGGCTCTGGGTGAATCTCCAGTTGCTCATTTCTCTGCCACAGTATCCTCTGTGGACGGCTGCATGTTCACTGGTGTCAGATGTAATGTATAGGGTGTTGGGACAGATACAGACCTGGGCAAATGTCCCATCCTCGTTGCACTCTGGGATAAAGATGGACTCCTGTGGTCTTTTGGCCAGTTCCAGAGCCAGGCTCCTCTCCACCCGGCATTTTGACTGACCCGCATCTAAAACTCACCACACACAGCTGGATTTACTCAATGCTCTGCAAATTTAATAGACTGCTTTCACAATACTATAACATCTATATCACTGGAAAAAAAAGAACTCCAGACATTAAACATCATGATATGGCAAGAACGAGGAGTTTACATGTATGTTAATTCAACATTGGCCTAATTACTTTAAAAAAAAAGAAAAAAAAGGATTTAAAGACAGTGGGTTGCACATTTTAGAGCACTCAACCTTAGCATGCCACTCAACCATATATGATTTTCCAGATCACCAAAGATTGAGGTTTTTACTGGCTTGAATTTTAAGATTTATGAAAACATAGCCTGTAAAATGCTTTTCAAATGATCTGGCTTCAAGAACTGTGGTTTCATTCAATACATTGGTCTAGTTGGCAAAAATCGCTAAGTGAAGGAAATGTCAATATTGAATATCAAGTCTTTCAAGTTAAATAGACAATGGATTTCTTTCTCTCTGAAGTGAAAGGTAACCAGGGTTATTAATGTGTGGGGATGCCCTCAACGTTCTGAAGAAAAACAAAATATTGAAAGTCATCACACCACACAGACTACAAGGACCAATACGAGTTTACAAAATGAAGGTGCTCAAGAATAAGCTGATGTCTGCATGGGAAACTTCTTTCTAGCAACTTGAAAAGTAGCTTGACAATGTGATAGAGGTTAATTTGCGGTGCATGAACTGATCATACAAATACTAAGTGCGAATTCTTAAAAGATTAATCTGGCCCTCAGTTGGGAATACGTTCCCCATCCCACATAGGTTATTTTACTGAAAGGCAAATCATAATGTTCATCAGGGTGTAGGCTACAGCTTTTATGGTTTGAAGTGCATGGTTCTGCTTGAATGAGAAGGTACAAATATAATGTGAAATGTTTATGCTTCGCATGCCATTAGCTTTCACAACATCTGTCCATCAAGTCTCCATCTGAGAACTGAAATTTTGAGTCATCTGGCTTGACCCTGTCCAGCTTTATCATTAATTTGGCTGCAACCATGTACGTAAGTGCACATATGTGGCCTAGATGCAAACAATTCTTAAACTTATTACCATGTAATTACTTTATCTGCTAATCTGCTCTACGTTTTAGCATGTGATTGCAGTTTAGTACTTTACTCATGTTACAAATGTAGCATACATTGATCAATTAAATTTTAAAGGTTGAATTTGCTTCTTTGTTTATACATTGCTCAGAAAACAAATATTTTCAGTTTTAAAATAGCAATAATACATTTAAGCATTCTAACACTGTTTTTTCTTTACACAGAGTCTATTAAAATCAGTGATTATCTGGGAAAAAGCAAGGGAAAGATCTAAAGAGTCTCAGCAATTGGTATTTTAATTTATTTTTAGATCTGATGGTACACATGTGGCTAATGGTGATTTTTATCACACACATTTTAACAAGACTGTGTAAGACATTGGTTTAGAGATACAGTGAAATGACCATAACTTTAAATCCGTCCTCTCTTTGGGTGAAATGCCTGGTATCCAGAGATCTCCTTGAACATGGTCTGTAAACACTTACATGCATACCAATGGGCACAGAAAAAGAACCAAGCTCCACTCTGGTAGTCAGCCTTGATTCTCTGGGGACTGCGTGTTTGCTCTGATCTAGTGCTTACATCTGGACACCTGTCTTGTAAAGCCTCAACAGCTGATGTGGGTACCTTCACACTGACATAATCTTGCATACCTATCATGATCTGAAGCTCGCATAAACAGCACCTTAATCTCAATCTCAAACGCATGCTGCATTTATTTTCTGAGGATTTGGGGTCTGTGAGTAATTTTGCTCATTGATACAGTTGTACTCCTTGTAAAGAACAGCAGATGGAAGGAATACATTTCAAAATAATTAATAACTAGGACTCATTGCTGTTGGAACAAACCATTATATCATTGTTTTCTCATTTCTGGTGTTTGAAAATGTCAGCTGTTGTTTACACTATGTAAGAATTTTGTGATAAACAGATGAAAATAAATGGTCCAAAAACTATCCAGTGTTGGGAACATTTTGTCTTTTTTTCTGAAAATAGAACATTTGGAGCTACAAGCTTTGTCTGATGGCAACAATATTTACACAGCACCTAAATGTAACACTGAACTAAGATTAGTTCTTATAAGTTCATATAAGCCTGAGAAGTTAGATTAATACTGGCCTATGTGGCCATACCTTTAAGCTCCAGTTCTTTACCCTCTGAGGAAAGTGTTGGCGCAGGAAGTATTGGAGGTCGATCAATTGGCACCCAGTTTTTAACTGAAAAACAAACAAAAAAATTAGTTTGCATTCCTCAGTGATATTAGAAAATCAGTCATTAACACAGATTCAGTATATAATATGAGGTATCTGCCATAAGTTATTTGGAAACAGCTAGAGCTGTTTGCAAATCACATTCCTGATTTTGATCTGTGTCGGGAGAGTAGACACAGTTTAGTGATTTTCTTAAAATTAAAATTGTAATCTGTTACCTAGTCCCTAGGATTACTATATTAAAATAACATCATCTCAATACTTTTCAATTTATTTTTTTCTTTTGGCCATGAAATGATTCATTGGTTCTTTCTTTCTTCTGTAAGTCTTCATCCTGATGTCGATGCCTGAAACCAACCTGGAAATACTTGTCTCAAGGCAGGAACATGCCCACCGCAGGGTGCCATACAATTAAACATTCAAAACTATATTAAAATATATATAATTAATAATAATAAACAAGGGCAGCAGGTAGTCTCACTGGCACACAGCTCCACTGGACTGGGATTGTGGTTTCAAGCCCTGCCTTGGGTGACTATCTGGGAGGAGTTTTGGTGTGATCCCCATGTCTATGTGATTGAATGTGTGAGTGTGTGGTGCCCTGTCATGGATTGGCATCCTTCAAGAGTGTGTTCCTGCCTTGCAGCCCTTGATTCTGAATAGGCTTCAGACCCTGAACTGGATATGCAATTACAGAAAATGAATGAATGAATGAATGAATGAATGAATGAATGAAAAATAAAAAAATGCTAAAACAAACTTGAACTTAAAAAAAATTTAGCTCAAAAAAAAAAGCAAACCTGGCTGCAATATATGCACAAAACCCACTGAAAAATCACACTGATTCTATAGTGGGTAATATTCATGAACATTGGGACTGGTTCACTGATGGGTTTTAATAAATTACAGGGTGTATAGCAATCGCAATCTGTACCTTAACCCTAACACTAGTATTATGTCTATATTGAGCCTTATGAGCTACTATGTAAACATTATTGAAGCTATAAAGTTATTAGAATGATGGATGACGTAACAGAAATTCTCTAAGCACAATCCCTGTGGTGACCCACCTTTGCATCTGCCTCTGTGGGCTAGTTTGAGTGAGCGGTCCTTGCATTTTGCCTTCTGCAGGTCACAGTTACTCTCATAGCTGCGGCCATCCGAGCCACAAACGGGTTTGCCATGGGTCTTCGGGCAGATGTCCTCACAGTGGCTTTCTCTGTCACCAATTAGCCACTGCACACATAAGAGTACAACAAGACACATATTGGTCATATACGCTGCATGAAACAGTTTACATATTAAGCCAAATAATATCCTATATGTCTTCACTTATACATTTTTTATAAAAAAATAAATCACAACGCAAATTCAGAGACCACCCATTATCTGTATTTCAATTCAAAATGTCCCTTCACATTATTCATGTTTTAGCAGTAGAAATCAAACCAGAAACATACATACTTAAATACATACCTAAAAAGATCACCCAGAAAATATATCAATGTTATATGTTGCCCCAAATAATTAGGCTGTCTATATTTTGCCTTTATTTGTTTTCAAAAACTTGCTTGAATGTTTTCAAAGTAACCTACAAGAATTGTGTTTCTAAACACTTTCAAAGTTCAGTGTCAGAAGTTGGTTGCAGTTTGTTTTTCATGATAAAAGTAATCCCAAACCCTCTTAAGTGTTGTTGAGGTCTGTGTGGCCAGTCCACTCTTCTGAGAGTGGCAAGTTTCGTGGACTGATTTTTTTTTTTCCCTTTTTTGTCGATTGCCTTTTCAAAGTAACAGTCTATAGACAGTCACTCATCCTCTCAGACACATCTCTTTCTGGCACCATGGGATGGACAAAAATACTTATGGAGACCCATTCAAATATGAAAGATAAACCCTTTTTTTTTTATGATTGTGAAAGTTCAGGGTTTCTTCTTCTTCTTTAAACAAATGGATTATTTTAAACCTATTCTACACTCATAATTAATAGCGAAGTGGACTAGAAATTAAAATATTCTCTGAGCTTTAAAAAAAGTTATTTTGCTTTTACACAGGATTACAATGAAGAAACAAAGAAAACACAGTGCACACCTAACATGAATGTGGTAATGCAATAAACAGGCCTTCACTGAGGTGCTTGAGGTAGCTGAGCTTTGGAAGACCTAATGAGTTGCACAGCTTTAGAAGATTTCCAGTAGCACAAGAATCACTCTGATCCCATCCATGCAACTACCATTTAGATGAATCATGTGTCTGGGAAAGGCTGGGGTAAAATGATGCATAGTATTATTATGAATGATGTATTGAGAGCTATGAAAACATAACAGAGGATTTACTGGGCAGTCAGGCTGTTCTGTTAATGTCAGAGTCCAAGTTTGATTCCTAAAGTTCTCTACATGATGAACTAGGAACCAGATAAAAAGCTGCAAATCATCAGACAGATCATAATAATAAAGGCAATTTTCTTGCCTTCATTACAGCTAGTTTAACACTCCTTGTAGACATGTTGGCCGGACAGTATTGACCACATATTTATTTTATTTTTTTCACTCTCCTGTAACTTTTACAGTCTCCTCCAAAACTCACTGTGAAAAACTCCAGCATGAAATTCAATCCCATCAATCACTGAGAGGGTGTGTGTGTGAGAGAGAGAGAGAGAGAGAGAGAGAGAGAGAGAGAGACACTGTATTCATGAGGGGTCAGCTCAGGAAGGTGCTAGCCTGCCAGCTTAACACTGTACTAATTTGCTTTGGATTGCTGTCCAGCTGTTAGCAGATCATAATAGTGGACTTAGTGCCCCTCAGGTATTTTACGCTAAGATGCAATAGTGCAGGGGGAAAAAAAAGCTGACCATTCCTTACAGGAACTCAACACACTCACACACACAAACAGGATTCATTAACAGTGCTAAAACTTGTAACTTGTACATGTAACTGCCACAAAAACACATACCCATCTACACTGCTAATGCATTGACAAAAGACCCTGTAATGTCAAAATGGCAATGTTACAGGAGATTGCTTAAATACTAATTTAGTAGGGTGACCAGACGTCCTCTTTTACCCGGACATGTCCTCTTTTTTAGACTTAAAAAAAATGTCCGGGCGGAATTTCACAAACGTCCGGCATTTTGTTTTTCTAGAGCTTACATAGAACTTCGAGAAGTGTTTCGTTCACAAACTAGTCCCGCCCTCCCCTACTCCGATTGGTTCGCTTGAGTGAGAAGGGGGTGTGGTGAAGTAGCCTAAAATCTTCTGATTGGACGGTCTGACTGTAGAGCCACCGTTATTGGTCGATAACCTTCTCTGTAAACATTTAATTGGTCAGTCTACACATCAGTAGTCCTTGTTTACGTCAGGCAAAGCTCATGTACCTACCCTCATCTCGAGCAGCTATGCCGAAACATAAATGTAAGTTCTCGGATGAATTAGGAAAAAATCCCATGTTTTGTGTAGCAAATAAAGGTGTAAAGGACTTAAAGGACCCCTTCCGAGGCGTGTCCTCTTTTTCACCATCTCAGATCTGGTCACCTTAAATGTATAAATAACTGCCCAAACACATCTTGTTTTTTTTACACGTAATACAGTTTTGTTTAAAATCTATTTGACAAATTTAAATGTACATTACAGTTTAAATGTAACCTTAATGATTGGGGGGAACTGCAGTTGTCTCTGGGTTGTTTACGATCAGAAACTCTGCATCTTTTAAGGTGGAATGGTATGTTTGAGCTGGAAAACGTGGCTAAAGTTTATCTCATCTGTTAGTTTTTATGAAGTGTTTGCATAACCACAGAAACTTGTTTGTAACTTGAGTTGTTTTAGTTTTGTAGCACTTTTGACCTCTGTTTTCTTTCATGCGGTTATTGCACACCTACCTAAACAATCTGAAACAGCAAGAATGAGTCAATATTGCCCACCTATGGAGCAGGAATAAATCAATATCTGCATCTCTTTTTCATGATTTTCAGCGTTTTTAAGAGGGCTCTTTGCTGTTTCTCTGCCTTGACCAGAGAGAGATAGAGAGGAAGCATGTGTGACCAAGCCACTTTGTCAAAAATGACTCAGCCTTCTGAATGATGACCTAAAGTAAAGTGTAACCAGCACAGGTGATGTCTTTAGTTATGTTAAGCACATATGACTTCTACTCTTCTGTGAAGGTTTGATGCTTGATGTGGAACAATTTTTCTAGGCTTTGATTGCATTCAGCCACAACAGCCTTAGTGAGGTCAGGTATGTGCTCCACCACTCTTGACAATACAATCAACTGCTCCACAGCCTTGCATTGGCAATCTTTTTACACCACAAGCCAACACTTGGAACTGAGAATGCTGACCCTAACCATATGTTCAGCTCTTCTAGAATGTCCCATTTTGTTCCATGTTTTATTTATTGAGATTAAATATTTGTCCTCACAAAAGGTGAGCTTAAAGTAGCTGTATTCTATAAACATTGGGAAATATATTATTAGGCACAAATGCTTTTTCTGGCCCTAACAGAGACCCTCATTGACACTTTGAATTACTCCGTAAGATGCAATGGTATGGAAGTAAAATCTGTAGTAAAAAAAGTAATATTATGTAACTACTGCATAAAGCTTAACCCCTGTAAACACTAATAATGTGCAATTATGGAAGATGCTGTACAAGAGCCAGGTCTATGCTACTGATGTCAACATGACATGAAAAGTAAAGACTGCAGTGAGTACACTTAAAGTATTTATAATTCAGATTAATTCATAACAGATTCCTCTTTGCAAACACTGGCTGAATGTTTTGTCTCTGGACTGAGTCGTATTACCCGCTAAAGTAAGATTTTCATCCTTATATGGTTTATTTTCTTAAGTAAAATAAAACTATCATGTTGAGATCAAGGTAAATGTGGTAATGGATTTTAAAGTCATCTCTTGGTGAAGTGGGAGCTTTCTATTGAAAGCAGACAAAATAAAACTGAATTACTGCTCCTGGGGCAATGGACTGGGGGAAGTGCAGCCCGTAATTTCACTCTTAATTTTTATATCTTCTTACTGGCTTCAGTCAAGAGCAGATAAATTAAAACGTAATGCTAAGGCAACCTGAAAGCCTTGTCTGAAGTCGGCCAAACGACTTTAGCGAAATTCTGCCCAGTCTAAACCCTGGGCCATAAACGTAGCATCTGAAGCAAGCTGTTTTAAAAGGTGAGCGAGAACACAGTGAGCTTTCATCTAGTGGGTGATGACTGCTTCTGTTGCTGTGTGAAGAGAGAGAAAGAGAAAGCAGAGGTGCCTCGCATCGAGTTGTAAGGCCCTGTGGGACCTACAGCTGTTTCTGGTGTTCCACAACCAAGCCTTATATTATTACACACAACATATGCCTGCTACTATAATGGATAATTGCAATCAAATTATTATATAGAAGGTGTCTGGAAATAACACAACTATATTTGATCATTGCTTGTCTTTACCAGATAACACTGATTATTTGAGAACATCAACGCAAGCATCAACTACACAAAATCAAGGCCCAAAAGTCAAAATATTTCCAACCCCCAGCTAGAAGAAATCGGCTCCTTCAAATCGGAATTCCTTATTGGAATTTCAGGATGCTTAAAGCCGTTCTCAATTGTAATCAAAAAACACTTTTTTAAATAAAATTCAGAAGATGTTTCCTCACCGTTTGGTGAGCATATGGAGGTTTTTAGACAACAAATGTTGAAATGCACAAACCAAGATGAGTATATCGTTCTACTCCTGCTCCATAGGTTGGTAATATTGACTTATTTTTGCAGTCTCGGAATACTTAAGGTGGAAATATCTCCAAATTCGGGAGACAGCTAACTTCATGAAAGTAAATAAACCAAAACTTAACAACTCAAGTTACAAATGAGTTTCTGTGGTAATTCAACTTCAGCTGCATACAAACAAAAGCCATTCTGCCCCCTCAAATATACAGTTTCTCTTCTGAACATAAAAAAAAAAAAACTGAGCTGCAGTTTCCCACAATCATAGACATTCCCTATAACGCCAAACTCAGCAAATGAAATCAGATCATCATGGCTATTTACACTTTCAGTAGTACCACTTTTAAATGGTTGCACACTAATATCCACTTGGTACATTTGCCCGTTGTTTAGCTGTAATTCCTATTCCATTTCTAAGTGGCCAATGAGCCACTGTATGTCACAGTTGCTGCCCGAGAGCTCCGGGTCCAGAGGCAAAGCTGTGCCTGCCATGTGGGAAATGACTGAAATGTCCTCATAAGTGCTAATTGATCCTCATTAGGGAGATCAAAAAACGTTCCAAGTGACAGTTTAATTTAGACATAGGTTACACAGCAATTCATATAAAAGTCAATACAGGTGCCATTAACACTTATGTAAATTGGTGATAGATAGCTGAAGCAATCTCAGTGAAATTTGTTTTATATCAGTAACCTTTACCACTGGCCCCAACCTGAATATGTAAATGTAGGTTATTACTAATGTCACCAGTATTGGCTGATTGTCATTTTGCTAACTATGCTTGCTCAAAAAAAAAAAGGTTGGAAGTAATGCAATTCTGATAGCCAATCAATAAAACATTTAAATTCCTACACACTTGAAAAGCTGCCTAAAAAACAAGAGCTGAGACAAATGATCTCCAGGAATAAGTGTGTTCCTCATAAAAGAATCCAAAGCAACTTCAGGGCCTCTGTGTATTGTATGATCATAAAAAGAACTCCATGCACCATGAATAAATGTGCTCCTGCTGGAAAAGACTGAATTCATAATGCACTACAATAGCACATATTTTGTCACGTAATGTAAAAATAATTACAGCACTTTTCCCTCCAAAGAATAACCCTTCATTTCAAATGGAGGGAGGAGCTCATTCATATCATAATATAATAAATATAACAATGAACAACATGAAAAATCAGAGCAAGACAAGACAAAAAAGAGACAAAATCACTCAATGCCTCATCCTCCTTTAGAGAAAAGCAACAGCAGGCCACACATTTGGGTGAATATGCTTAATCCTTAAATATCACTTCAGCATTTAAACCTTTTGAGTTTTGGCTTGAAATTCATTGGCAGCGTATTCAAAGCTTCTGATATTAGGCGAGAGTAAAACGTCCAACACAGATGCATGTTTACTCTTGGCATGGCTGCCATTATTTGTGTGTGTGTGTGTGTGTGTGTGTGTGAGAAAGATAGCTATATCGTGCCAGATGTACGTTCTCGGTAACGTGTGAAGAGCTCGTTACTTTTATAACTATAATGATGGCAAAAACAGCCTTCTGATAGGTTTGCAAATAATTAGCAAAATAAAGGAGATCCAGCAACTTCTTCGAGTTGAAAGTTGAATGAAAAGCTCAGGCTATTTTTATTTTAAATGCAGATTTAAATTGAGCTGTGAAGCTGCAAGATATGAATTTACCATGCAAATGTAAATTATATTAATATAAAAATAGAATGTAAAAATATATTTCAGGAGCTAGTAAATTACATGTGAATATAAACTGATTGCAAGGTTTAAAAAAATAAATTTGTAAAAGTACAGACAGAATGTATCAAATACTAAATATTAGGTCCAGGGTGAAATAAGCCACAAATGATGGAATCGAACATAAGGCAAAGATAATTTGTGCAGTACAACAGCCCTCATCACATTTGTGTGAACTGGTTCAAGAAATGAAAATCAAAACCATAGATACATTTTTTCTAGAAATATTAATGAACAAAAAATTTAATCATTCAATTTTAAACTGGAAAATGATATATATTTTTTTCACTCACTACCTATGAATTCTCAAACGGTATTGGGTCCTTTTCCATTATTTGCTCAATAAATGATTAAAGCAGATATGAAAGCCATTCATTTTCATATTGGAAATGTCTCTACTGACAACATGACTCTTTATAATTAGAAAAAGCTCTGGTAAAATATTATTAGCTACTACAAACCTATATGATAGAGCTGTAAGTAAGCATTTTGTTTTAATTCATTTAGGAATTTTATGGAGGGATGGTAACACAAAATGGAGTTTCAGCATGATCACATTCCTCGCCAGGACATTAATAAAGTGATTCCGTAAAAATGTAGTTATTTTAAAACTTAGTAGTTTCTAGGAATACTGGAAATTTATTCTGAACAGAAACAAGTAGAAATGTGTCGTCTCCCAAGAAAAGCAGAGTATCTGGCAAAAA